>NC_053493.1:70431171-70741528 GCF_905171775.1 Rana temporaria
CAGCAAACTTTGACAAAGCATTTTCAGGGCTTTCAGCAAGCTTTGTTGATGCTTTTAAAGTACAATTCAGCTCCATTTTGCAAGTTTTGAACACAGATCCTAATGGAAGTGCTGATTGTCACTTTAAACAAGCTGCTAGCAGGCTTCATCACTTCTTAAAGCTTTTTTTAAAGTCTGCTGAAGCCTGCTAGCAGCTTGTTTAAAGTGACAATCAGCACTCCCATTAAGATCTCCATACAACATTTGCAAACAGGAGCTGAAGGATGCTATAAAGGCTTAGACAAAGCTGCTTGAAGCTTGCAAAGCTTGCTGAAAGTTTCATAAAAGCTTGCTGTTCACACTGTTCTTATACAAGCTGAAGCCTGTGTGAAACAGGCTGTACTGTAGGACCATGCAGTTGTGAACAGGTTAAAAGTGACATCACAATATGTAATCTTAGGCCCCGTACACCCGACCGAGAAACTCGACGGGCAAAACACATCGTTTTGCTCGTCGAGTTCCTTGTTCGGCTGTCAGAAAACTCGTCGAGCCAAATTTTCCCATTGCCCAACGAGGAAATAGAGAACATGCTCTCTATTTGGCTCGACGAGTTTCCAGACGGGTTTCTCTGTGAAAAGTGTACACACGACCGGTTTTCTCGATTACACGATCGTTTTTAATGACATTAAAAAAAAACTTAATTTTTTACTACCCGAAAAATGGTCGTGTGTACGCGGCATTAGACTCTTCACCAAACACAGCCACAAAAGCAAGAAAATTCTTGTTGGGCAGTGTATTAGTTTATTTGCATTTAATTTTATTGGTTCAAAGAATGTCAGGCGCCAAATTGGCAGCCCTCACGCATGTTCACTTCATCAAATCTGGGTCTCTTTGATTTTTTTTTTCTTTGGGCACCTGAATGTTAATCTTCTGGGAGTATTTCTGTATTTTAAATACGCAACTTTTTTATAACTTTTTATTAAGCTAGCAACCGAGATTATATAAATAAGAATAGAAATCCACAAGAAATCCACAAGTGCATAAAAATAAATCCACCAAGTTAAAGTGGAGGTTCACCCTAAAACAATTATCTAACATTACATCCAGCATAGTAACGACATGTACAGTATGCTGGTATATTTTTTTTTTTCGCCGTACATACCGTTTAATTGTTATTTTCCCTCCGGGTTCTGATTCCCGCGGGACTGGGCGTTCCTATTGAGAGCTTAGATGATTGACGTCTGGTGAAAAACTTCCCATAGCGCATAAAGCGCGTCACCAGTTTTCCATAAATAGCCGACCTGCGAGTCGGCGCTATATGACGCCTGCGCCCGCCGTGTAGAGCTGACTGCGCAAGTGCCATATAGAGCCGACTCACAGGTCGGCTATTTACGGAAAACTGGTGACGCGCTTTATGCGCCATGGGAAGTTTTTCACCAGACGTCAATCATCTAAGCTCTCAATAGGAACGCCCAATCCCCGTGGCAATCAGAACCCGGAAGCCGGAGGGAAAAATAACAATTAAACGGTATGTACGGCAAAAAAAAACAAAAAAACAGCATACTGTACATGTCGTTAGTATGCTGGATGTAATGTTAGATAATTGTTTCAGGGTGAACCTCCACTTTAAGTGTCATAAAATTGTAAAGCCTTTAAATTAATTTCTTGGAGCAACAGAACAGAAATCCTCCCACAGAAAAAAGAAGGAAAGAATTCATCTTGAGAAATAAGGAACCGTTTATATCTTCCTTTACTCCACCAATTTCGATCAATAGTCACCAATAATCAACTCCTGCTTACCAGAAAGTAAGACCTCAAACACAAAGAGGTCTTACATTGTTTTATGGGAGAAAATCTGATGGATGGAAGAAGGATGATTTATCTCTAACAGCAGTCCTTTATACGCTCACACCGCTCCCATCCAATTCCATGTAGACCCTGCTCACCGCTCCGATCTGGTTCCACTCAGACCACCAGTCCAATTATCAAGCATTCACACAAAGAAAAGAGGAAGGAGAATCACCATAGTGCAGTATTAAAAACACTTTTTATTTTAAAATAGACAGCAGAAGACAAAACATTCATGGAGCACCCTGGTGGGCAAGATGATGGCACTGCGTTAGTTCCACCCTACGTGTTTGGTACAAAAGGACGTCTTCACAGTAAGACATAAGCCCCTGCACTAGGGTGGTTCTTCTTTTTCTTTTCTTTGGTTGAATACTTGATAATTTGACTGGTGGTCTAAATGGAACCGTATCGGACTGAAGTAAGCATACAGGGCTGCTGTTAGGCCCCGTACACACGACCGAGTTTCTCGGCAGAATTCAGCCAGAAACTCGGTTCAGAGCTGAATTCTGCCGAGAAACCCGGCCGTGTGTACACTTTCGGCCGAGGAAGCCGACGAGGACCTCGGCGAGGAAATAGAAAACATGTTCTCTATTTCCTCGTTGTTCTATGGGAGAACTCGGCCCGCCGAGCTCCTCGGCGGCTCCAGGACTGAACACGCCGAGGAACTCGATGTGTTTGGCAGGTCGAGTTCCTCGGCCGTGTGTACGGGGCCTGAGAGATCGACCATCCATCCATTGGGTTTTCTCCCATAAAGTGTTGTTAGACCTCTTTATGCTTGCGGTCATATTGTGTGGTAAGCAGAAGTGTTGATCATTGGTGACTTTTGCATGAAATTGGTGCCCCAAAAAATTGATTTAGAACTTTATCATTTTATGACACTTTATTTGGTGGACTTTTTTATATGGTGAATTTATTTTTATGCACTTGCGGATTTCTATTTATTAAAGCGGAGTTCCACCCAGGAAAACAACATTTGGCCAAAAGTACTAAAAAAATAAAATAAAATAAAAGTGAAAAAAAAAAAAATTTATACTCACCCGAAATACCTGTTGCTATGCGGAAGTCCGTAATCTGCCTCTTCGGCACCGCGGAATGTTTTCTTCTTCTTCTTCTCCTAGTGAATGGGGCGCGCTGCTTTCTGGGAACTGTGTGTGTTCTCAGAGAGCAGCCGCCCATTCACAAGCCGACACGAGACTCACACAGGCGTAGTAGGAAATGGGCAGTGAAGCCGTAAGGCTTCACTGCCTGTTTCCCCTAGTGTGAATGGCGGCGCGGGACCTGCATCGATCGTGGGATCGGCATCGGGGGGGCCATCAGCGCGGGCACGTAGGACAAGGTAAGTGTCCTTAGTAAATGTCAGCAGCTACACTGTTAGTAGCTGCTGGCTTTAAAAAAAAAAATAATTGCGGGTGGAATCCCGCTTTAATGTTTACTGTATATATATATTTATGAATTTTCACACTTATTATTAATGTATGAGTTTTCACATTTATTTATTGATGTATGAATTTTCACATATGAACTGACATATTTATGGTTAAATTAATTTATTTAAAGGGACAGCTACCCACTTTAATGTATTGTATTTAACGAAAACAGCAGACAGTGGCTGTAATTTTGTTTCTTAGATTTTCATATAGGGTCACGTTAAAGCGGGATGACACAAACAATAAGGGTTTTCTTAAGGCTGTCCTCTAAATCCATGGTGGATCACCCTTCAGAAAGCGTTTGACAGGCAGCGAGGGGGCCTTATGTCACTGTCTGTTTTAAACTCTCAAAGCCTGCCCCACAATCATGTGCAATACATACAGTTGAAGGGTGGTCATGGCACAGCTTTATTCACTTGAATGGGTGATGTTCAGCGGACGATACTGCCTGCCAGATAAAATAGGCAGGCTCATTTTTGCTGTTCCGCAATGCAAAGCATCATGGCCCAAGCATGTATATACCCCTACAGCTGCCATTCCAGCTTAGGGAGGTGGTAAAAAAGTGGTTCAACCATTTGTTTTTGCTGCCCCCAACTGCAAATGTAAATTAGTCCTAAGTTATTTTGGATGCCTAGTTTAGAAAATCAATGAAAGAACCATTTACACAGACGATTAGCATGTGCTTCAGATATCAGCAGCAAGAATCTGTGCATTTCTGCGGCTAGTGAAGAACTATCGGCACTCAGCCCATACAATGCAAAGACAGGCTAACGGCGGCTGCAGCTATCCATGAACGTTCGCCTTTGTTGATACAGCCAGCGATTACCTGCGGTTAGGTACAGATGATCCTGGTTGGACAGACATACTGCAACCAACCACAATCATCTGTCCCCAACCACATGCAGTCGCTGGCAGTGAGAAGAGTCAGGCCCCGTACACACGACCGAGTTTCTCGGCAGAATTCAGCCAGAAACTCGATCGGAGCCGTATTCTGCTGAGAAACCCGGTCGTGTGTACACTTTTGGCCGAGGAAACCGACGAGGATCTCGTCGGGCCAAATAGAGAACATGTTCTCTATTTCCTCGTTAGTCAATGAGGAAACTTGGCTCGCCGAGATCCTCGGCGGCTTCACAAGGAACTCGACGAGCAAAACGATGTGTTTTGCTCGTCGAGTTTCTCGGACGTGTGTACAGGGCCTCACAGATAGCTGCAGCCGCCATTGCACTGTATGGGATGAGCTGCTGCAGTTCTTTGCACACACTTGTCATTCTAGCCGCAGGTTCTTGCCAGTGGAATTCGCAGTGTGTGCTGATCCCCTATATGAATGCATCTGAATTTTCATGTTCTCAGCCTTCCAAACCTCAGAAACTAAGGGGAGATTGTTAGTAGGTTATATTAAGAGATATGAACCTCTCTTGATGAGTTTTTTGCTTAAAGCGGAGTGTTCACTAGACTGAAAGGAATTTGTAGTTTCCTTGTATGTTTTAATTCCACGCTTGCTAATAGACTGATTTAGAGGGGAGGGGGTTGGTGCATGCACTAATAGTTCATTTACCAATATCTGTGTGCTTTTTTCCTGCAAAGGAAAGATAAGGGTAAGGTGAGCTGACATCTGTCTGTTGATTTACTAAAAGGCAAATAGACTGTGAACTTTGCAAAGTGCAATTGCACTCTGCAAGTGCAGTTGCTCCTTGAGCTTAGTAAATGAGGTAAAGATTCCCTTTGCAAAGAATACCCAATCACGTGCGAGGGAAAAAAAACAGCATTTTTGCTTGCACGTGATTGGATGATGGAAGTCAGTATAGCTTCTCATTTACTAAGCTCTGGAGCAACTGCACATTGCAAAGCGCACAGTCTATTTGCCTTTAGTGCGGGGATATGCAATTAGCGGACCTCCAGATGTTGCAGAACTACAAATCCCATGAGGCATAGCAAGGCTCTGACAGCCACGAGCATGACACCCAGAGGCAGAGGCATGATGGGATTTGTAGTTTTGCAACATCTGGAGGTCCGCTAATTGCATATCTCTGCCAGTGTTTTATGATCCCCTTCCACCTCTTTGTGACACAATTGGAGAGGGGGGATTTACTAAAACTGGAGCACACAGAATCAGGTACAGCTGTGCATAGTAACGAATCAGCTTCTAACTTCAGCCTGTTCACTTAGGGCCCTTTCACACGGAGCGGATCAGTAATGATCCGCTCCGTGTGTCCGCAAAGCTCAGCGGGGATCCTCTGTAAAATCCCCGCTGAGCTGGCAGCTGACAGGGCGGTCCCCGCAGACCCCGAATACATCATATGAGTTGGTAAAAGTATACCATGTGCACAAAAGCTAACTATTAAAGTCCAAAGTGACAATCCCAACACCATATACATTGAAAATCTTCTTGTTTGATGTTCCTTCAAATGCAAGCTGCACCACGAGTGCACATGAGGTAAATGACAACTCACCAGAGGTGTTTGACCACTTTTTACAGTAGGTGAAATTGCGCTTTGATTGAATGGACCAGGTGGATACTAGGTAGACATCGCTCTGAAAAAGGTTGAGGATAAGGGAACAGACTCCAACAAAGACACAAAAAAGAACTCTAATGCGTACACACGGTCGGAATTTCTGACTACAAATGTTCGATGTGAGCTTGTTGTCGGAAAATCCGACTGCATGATTAGACATCTGCTGTCGAAATTTCTGACAACAAAAATTTGAGAGCTGGTTCTCAAATTTTCCGACAACAAAGGTTATTGGAAATTCTGACCGGGTGTACCCAATTAAACGCATTAAAAATTCTACGCATGCTAGGAATCAATTTGACGCATGCTCGGAATCATTGAACTTCATTTTTCTTGGCTCATCGTAGTGTTGTACGTCACCGCGTTCTTGACGTTCGGAATTTCCGACAACAATTGTGTGACCGTGTGTATGCAAGACAAGTTTGAGCCAACATCCATCGGAAATGTATCCACGGTTTTGTTGTCGGAATGCCCGATCGTCTGTACGCGCATTATAGTGTAGTAGGTTTTATTAAAAATGGTTTAATGTAATTGTGCTATTCCCAGCACTAAGGTGTCTACAGCATGTGCGGGTTGTTATATCAAAATTGCGGCTGCGTGCGATCCATGCCTCATTCTTGATATAATGTAAAGATGGATGTCACATATAGGACCCAAAAGTGATGAATCCACGCTTCTACGTATGTTTCACCAAAATCAAATCCTGTGAGCAGTGAGTGGGGGGGGGGGGGGGGGTGTGTGGTGGGACAGAGACAGGCCCGCAGGGGTGCCATCATAGAAGCGGCTTCCTATGGTGGCACACAGAGGGGGACCTGAGAAGAGAAGGTCCCGGGCTGCCCTGTGCAATACCATTGTATAGAACAGGTAATAACATGTTTAATATTTTAATACAAAAAAAATATATACTTTCCAACCGCTTTAATGCGGGTATGATTAGAACAGAAACACAAGTTATATGATTACATGTTGTTCTTTTGAATTGTATCAGCCTGTGAGGTTTCTACTTAAAAACGTATGATTTTGGTGTAATCGTTGGAGAAGAAAAGGGTAGTGAATGATTCATTTATTTTTCTAAGAACTAGAGAAGAAAGCTTTCACGCAGTTGACAAATGATTGCCATCCATCAGGCAGCTTTTAAAGAACTGGTCTCTATGTAGGACAGAACTAGACTGTCACGTATTGCAAGCTGGAAATACATCTAAAGCTGAGCTGTGCTTAGTAAAGGTTTGTTATCTGGGCAGGCCGTAGTTTGACCTGAGCCTCCACCTTTCTCTTTCAAATACTAAAGAATAGCTGTTGATATAGATATATGGTCATACACATGAATTTTTCTGTCTATTGTACCCTGTTATCAAGCACCCGCGGCTGTCAAATACCCAAACAGTGCCCTCATTTGATTGAATGCAAGCTCTGCTTGTCCAAAAATCTTCCATTTGGCTCCTTTTTCAATCAACTTTTGTCAAGCTGGGTGGTACCAGCATGACCACCCACAGAACATGTTTTGGCTGAAGTCAATCCATGTATAGCCAGCTTTAGGCCCCGTACACACGGTCGTTCCAAACCGATGAGAATGGTCCGACGAACCGTTTTCATCGGTTTACCGCTGAAGTGGCCTGATTGTCTGATGTGCGTACACACCGTCGTTCCAAAAACCGATCGGGTCAGAACGCGGTGACGTCAAACACACAACGTGCTGAATAAAACGAAGTTCAATGCTTCCAAGCATGCGTCGACTTGATTCTGAGCATGCGCGGGTTTTGAACCAATGCTTTTCTGTACTAACCATCGGTTTGGACCAATCGGGCAGCAGTCCATCGGTTCGGTTTTGAAGCATGTTTTAAAATTTTGGACCGAAGGAAAACAGACCGATGGGCTATACACACGGTCAGTTTGGACCAATGAAACTGAACCTCGGTCCATTCTCATCGTTTTGTCCGACCGTGTGTACGGGGCCTTAGACTTCCTTCTCCCACTCCGGTTCCCCCCATCATCCACCGGGAAGAATGGTACATAGACCTAAAAAGATTGGCTGAACCCTTCTTAAAGTAACCCTGTAGTGAGAGAATATGGAAGCTAACTTTGATAATTTAATGGCTTCAAAGCTTTCTCAAGCATTGACCTAGCGCGTTTATGACTTCTCCGATCTGCATGCCAGTTACAGGTCAGTGACTCAAAGTATTGAAGCCAACCTAAACTTGATTATCTTCTGAGGGATTTTGAAATTAAGCGTTTATTAAAGGCAGACTGCATGTTTCTACAAGGGCTTGTTCACACTTAATGGGGTTGTAAAGGTAAAAGTTTTTTCACCTTAATGCATTCTATGCATTAAGGTGAAAAAATATCTGTGCATTAGCGCCTCCCCCGATACTTACCTGACCCCTCGAAAGTCCCGTGCCGTGAACGAGCAGTCTTCTCGGCCGTCTTCCTGGCTCATTCATTGGTTGATTGTCAATCACATCCAATGACGCACGGTGCCGGGTGGCGGGGCCGAGTGATACAGTGAGCGGCTCTGGCCACCGGCTGTATCAAGGGAGCGTGCCCGCAAGGACTTAACACCATGCGAGAGAGCTTGCATAAAGGTGTTGAGTCCTTGCGAGTGGGGAGCCGAGACAGCCGCCGAGGGACCCCAGAAGACATGGATCGGGGCCACTCTGTGCAAAACGAGCTGCACAGTGGAGGTAAGTATAACATGTTTGTTATTTAAACAAAATATATATATATATATATCTTTAGTGACCCTTTAACTCAAAATGCTGACTCAACAAACACACATATAGCACTAATGCACGTTAATAGGCGAGTTTGACTCGCATTTATCGACTGTTAAAAATGCTCCCCTAAACATCCTATGCGTGTTTTGGCACATTCGATGCTTGTTAAAGAGGTTTTAAACCTCCAAAAAAGAAGTACCTACCTTAGAACGATGCCCAGCAGCAGCGCCGGCATACCGCTGACACGGCCGACATCTTTCCCGGAATTACTTCTGGGTTTGCCGGCTCCGATGCTGTGGCCGGAGCCGCAATGACATCACTCACGTGCATGCGCACGGGTGCCATTCACGGCACAGGCCCTGAAGAAACAGCAAGAGCGGCCCATTCCTTCAGTGGGCATGCGCCGTATATAGTAAATATCTCCTAGACCAGGTGTGCCCAACTAGTGGCCCGCGGGCCACATGTGGCCCGCGGAGCCCTCTGATGTGGCCCACAACCTCCTGCTATGGGATGGAATAAAATAGAATAGAATAATGTTATTAAAAGCAAATTTGTATCACTAAAATCACAGTGTGTTTATATATGGGCATACAGTATCTGTTCTGCAGTGGTTACTGGGCTGCGTTCAAACTGATCCACAGGTGCAGAAAAGTGCACCTGTGGGTTACCTGCACGGACTTCTATTACCTGCGAGTTTGGTGTGCTGAGAGTAGAGTGGGCTCTATAGAGCCGAGTGTGCTGCCATCTACCCACTCCACTCATTGTGGCTCGCGACCGGTTACCAAGTCACTTAAGTGGCCCTTGTTCTTCAAAAGGTTGGGCAACTCTGTCCTAAACGCTGCAAGTTTAGGAGATACAGTACCTACAGGTAAACCTTACTATAGGCTTACCTGTAGGTACAATTAAAGAGGAAGACTTTACTTCCTCTCTAAAGGTGCGTTAAAACCACACCACAAACACCTATTGCTGTAATGTTATTAACATGCTGTACGACAACCACGCAATGCGAACGCATGCCGGCATGCATACAGCGCGTTACCATAGATTTGAGTGGAAGGAGTTGAAATGCTTCAACTCCTTCAAACTCAGCATGAAGTTTCAATTTTGAAGCAATTTGCTTTAAAGTTTTTGTAATAGGAACAGCACGTATTATCAATTGCATAAGAGTTTGAGGAGCGTTAAGAACACACCTCAAACTCCTGCTTTCAATGCCAGTGTGAACAGGGCCAGGGTACCTCTCTCTCTCGTTGGCCTAGTTCACACGTGTAGTCAAGGGAAGTAACAAGCAGTTGTTGATCTTAGACAACATGTCATGTTTGGTAGGTGGAACCACTAGCAGTCGTAACCCTGTTAAGTGGATGGTACCACACCACAACCACGTGTAATGCACATTTGTAATGTACCTTTGTAGTGAAGATTTATAGCTAATTATATGGGATTGTACACCCCATCAACACCCATCATACCATAAGAACATACCTTAAATATAAAATAAAAAATACAACAAGGATTGTGGAGAAGTTTAGGCCACGGCCCCTTTATTGGTTTTAAAACAATTTTAATAATGAAATGAACTTTAACATTTAATACCAAACAGAATCGCTGTTAACCATTAACAGACCAACATGCTTAGTCACTAAAAATCAAGCAGCAATATCTAATACCAACCAAATACCAGTTTACCAACCACTGTCCACCCACAAAGTTGGCGACATTACCCAAAAAGATAAACCTTCAATATCAAACAAAACTGTTGGTAACCAATAACAGATCAACTTGCTTAGTCACTATGACTCAAGCAGTATTATTTTATATAAAACAAGTAACAGCGTACCAACCACTGTCCACCCACAAAGTGGGCGACATTACCCACATAAAGGGGGACCACGACAAGGGAAATTATAGGGGAGGGAGGGTGGGAGAGCAGGTCAAAGATCCAGAAGGAAGGCTGAGGAGAATCCAGAGGTGAGTCCAGCTGACAGACCTGAGGTAAATGCTGACTCCTCCCAGTGACAGGAGAGGATATAAGTAAAAGGTTACACTCATTGGCTAGATGTTTCCCGCCAAAGGATTTGTCAACAATCCAGTGCTCTGCAGCTGAGATGAATCTTCCTAACAGCAGGAGGCAGCTTGTTACCTGAAACACAAAACAGAAAGAACCAGCAAAGCAGCCATAGGGAGACATGCACTTATCAATTATCATAGCCCTCTATCAAGAGTAAAATGTATTCATTAAACAAATGGGTGCTAGGGGCGACAATCCCATGGGGCCACTTCTCTATTTTATGGTCCTTACATTCTCTGGCTTTTGATAGCTGGTTAAAGGGTGCTGCTATAGCTGACCACAATGCTTATCCATGTGTCTACTAAGCCCAGATGTACCACAGCCATCAGCAGCTTCATTGGACGACAGGAGAATATTCTGAAGCTGGCCATTCTGTAGCTCACTTCAACTCTTGCATAAAGGCAAGAACTCAGCAACTAAGCTACAAATTGATTAGAATTTCAACACAGATCTTCCAGTGACTGCAATTTCATTTTTTCCTGGCAACAAAAAAGCTAAGAAGAGCTATTGTAAAGTTGCTCACTTTGGCCAAATACATGTATAAAGTAAGTCAAACATTCTCCACCAGAGACTCCTAAGGGTTCCTTGAAGAGTGGCTTATTGGCCTCCCATTTCATGATGCTTCCATAGTATCTGGTCCAACGTCATTTGGCAGAGCCATCAGTATGACACCAATGATCTTTGTGGCCGTCTGTAAAGGGGGCAATCTTCCCACTAGGCACTAATGTAAGGTGAATATTGTTCCCACTGACCACCAATTAGTTAATTTTTAGCATGGGTTCCCTGAGACCTGAAAAAAAAAATGCCGGATGAGAACGCCTGCAGGAGACTGTTTTATATGGCATAGAAAGTCATCAAGTACATTCACAGACTTTCCTGTTTCCTGAGAGTTCCTGATTATTTCCTACAATTAATTTAAAATGCAATTACCTGCCAGAGAATCCTGAAATGATTCAGTTTCCTTTCCTGTATATAAAAAAATTGTGAAAGAAAAAGACATTACAATTAACCTTTTGCCAATTGAACCCCTCTATTGATAGTACAGAGCACACAACTTGAGTATTTAAACAAGTTAAACTGTAAATGGGGTAAATAAGCCCTGTTTTCATACAGATGTGGAAGGTATTTCTGTAAGGCCTGGTTCACACTAGTGTGATTTTAAATACGACCTGAGTCACACAGAATTGCATGACAATGGAAATCACATTGTTTTCAATGTTGCCTGTTCACATCAATGCAGTGCAGCAGGATTTTGTAAAAGGGTCTCCTGGTACTTTGGTGTGATTCTAGCACGATTCTGTTCCCATAGAATATGCCAACAGTTGCCAACCAGTGGCCCAGTGGACCACTGATGGTCCACAAGAAAATGTTGGTATTCCCTAAGGATTCTGCCGCAAATCAGCATTATGGTAGATGTATACCGCCCAATGTTATTTCCAGTTTTGTTCTTAATGTGCATTGATACCTGATGCCTCCTCTGTAGTTCTGGCTCCTGTTAATTCGGAGGCGCCTGGAGTAGTGCAGAGAGCAGGAGGTGAACAAGGAGGGGACTTCCAATGGCAGCGCTGATCACAGACTGTGGGAGGGAACACGAAGCTCGAGCACATGGCTGGATTAGGTGAGATCCAGTGAGTGTGTGTCAGGTAGCATTGTGATGCAGAGTCCGGGGGGGTTGGAGAGAGAGCCGGAGCATTGTGTGTAAAATGCAGCAGTGTAATCCAGGGGGAGGGGGCAGAGAGCCAGAGCATTGTGTGTATAAGGCATGTAAAATTAATGTTAGTGGTTGGCGGGATTCAAAAATTGCGAGGGTTAGTGGTCCATGAGGTCCAAAAGGTTGGCAACCACTGGAATATGCAAACCACACCCAAGCTGCATCCAAGCTGCCTCACATAATCGCACTGGAGGTCGGATCAAAATCTGATCACAGCATTATGAACATAGCCTAAAACCTCTCTGTGCCTATCACAGGTCAGCTCCTAGAGTATGACAGGTGTGCGCTATTAACTGTGACCTCATGAATTGTCTTCCAGTTCTTGAGAGTGTAAGGAGTGCCAAATAACTGATCTCCATAGTTAAAGCGGAATTATGCTCAACCTCCCCTTTAGTGATGGAACGTCTTCAAGCTCCTTATTTTATGCTAAGCTACACAAGAGTATGTTGCTTATAACAGGACAAAGTTAGGACCCCTGACTTTTTTTTTTTTTTACTGTGTGTCCCATGGGGTAATTTTCCTTCCCAAGTACAACAGTAAGGCCGCGTACACACGGTCGGTCCATCCGATGAAAACGGCCCGAAGGACCGTTCTCATCGGTTAACCCGATGAAGCTGACTGATGGTCTGATGTGCCTACACACCATCAGTTAAAAAATTGATCGAGTCCAACGCGGTGACGTAAAACACAACGACGTGCAGAGAAAAATTAAGTTCAATGCTTCCAAGCATGCGTCGACTTGATTCTGAGCATGCGCGGGTTTTTAACTGATGCTTTTGCATACTAACCATCAGTTTTGACCTATTGGTTAGGCGTCCATCGGTTCAATTTTAAAGCAAGTTCTAAAATTTTTGACCGAAGGATAACTGACCGATGGGGCCCACACACGATCGGTTTGGACCGATGAAACGGACCTTCTGTCCGTTTTCATTGGTTTTGACCGACCGTGTGTACAAGGCCTAAGTGGGGACTCTCTCCAAATCAAGGGAAACTCCCCGACATTTCTTACCAGAACAACTGACATTAGAAGGTTTTCCTTCATCTCCTGTTCCAGTGACAACTCTAAAATTTGGATTTCCCATCACCTTCTTTACTTGAGACAGTATGGAGGGTGGATCTCTCCAATGTGGGCACAGCAATACAACTTGACAGGTGTTTTTAACTGTTTCTCACTCATTCTAAAACTACAAAAAAAGTTTCGACTAAGGCTGGATTTACATCTATGCATTTTGAGTGCATTTTGCAGATTTGCACTACAGAAGTGTTCCATAGGAAACCATGTTAAATGGACTGTAGTGCAAATCTGCAAAATGCAAAAAGCAATAAAACTGCATAGGTGTGAATCCAGCCTTACATAAATTTATAAAAAAGGCACAATGCACGTAACATACATTGCGGTGCCATTCATTATTGTAGTGTGTTTTGGTGCATTGCAAAAAAAGTGTCACGTCCCATTTTTGCCTCAGTAGGGTGCGTTGGCAACCCCTTTATTTGAAGGGGCTGCCTTAAAGTGGAGGTTCACCCAAAAAAATCTATTTTTAACATTAGATTGGGCCTAATTACGGGAAGCAGAATTGGGTGTTTTGTTTAAAATCAATGCAGTACTTACCGTTTTAGAGATAGATGTTCTCCGTGGCTTCCGGGTATGGGCTGCGGGACTGGGCGTTCATATTTGATTGACAGCCTTCTGACCGTCGCATACAGCGCGTCACCAGTTTTCGAAAGTAGCCGAACGTCGGTGCGTAGGCGCCGTATAGAGCCGCACCGACGTTCGGCAACTCGTGACGCACTGTATGCGACCGTCGGAAGGCTGTCAATCAAATAGGAACGGCCAGTCCCGAAGACCATACCCGGAAGCCACGGAGAACATCTATCTCTAAAACGGTATTTACTGCATTGATTTTAAACAAAACACCCGATTCTGCTTCCCGTAATTAGGCCCAATCTAATGTTTTTTTTCTCGGGTGAACTCCCGCTTTATCACAATGCAATGCAGACATATAGCACATTGACACATCCCAAGAATTTAAATGGACCCTCAATATTCTGAGTTCCATATAAGCCCAGTCACACCTGGTTCTCCTTAAAGGAACAGTCCACTTTGATAGCAAACAATGGTGGCAAACTCGGGCTGCCAGGAACCCAAGGAATAAAGGCAGCACTTGGCTAGCTGCTTACAAGGTGTCCTTCTCTCTGACGGATCAAAAGAACATAAATGTTTTGTCATTTTCTTGAAATGGACGGCGTTTAATCTCTTTTCTTTAACAACATCCCAATTACAGTCTAATCTTTGTTATTTTCAATGCCATGTTCGAGGACCCCATAGCTCCATGCTGTTGTGTTCTGTTTGCTCTACAGCTGTAATTTTGTATCCGATGCATCCCCTACCTGCTGCTGAATTATATGAAAAAGCCACAGGCATGTTAGTACATGACGCTGGGGAACAAGCACAGTTTTTGAGGATTTGTTTCTTAATAAAAGCAATATGTCGTTTTCCTGTTGGTTGCCAAGTAACAGCACAGAAAACAGAATTAATACTGCTGATAGGATGGGACAGGGAATGTCATAAATCAGATAGGGCAATATGGGAAAAGAGAATGCTGTTGCAGAGTGAAGATTCTTTGATATAGTGTGTCTCTAATTCCATACCGTCTGAGTGTATATCATGAATTCTTCAATGGTATCACAAGTGAGGAGATAGTAGATAGTGTAATGACCACCCAGCTAATGACCATGGGGGCACGGCTCAGACCTCGAGTTAAAAATACTTGTAGCACACAAAAGCTGAACTCCAGATAAACACCAAGTAGACCATTGAAATACACAGGGCCGGCCCTATGATGGGACCGGGTGGTACCATGGGTACCAGGCAGCACTTTTAGGGGGGCAGCATACTGATGCCCTCCAGCCCGTTCCGCCAGCTCTGCTACCCAAATAAAATTGATGTCCTTTTTTTCCCACAAATAGAGCTTTCTTTTGGTGATATTTGATCACCTCTGCGGTTTTTATTTTTTGTGCTATAAATATATATATTTTTTTAACTTTTTGCTATAATAAATATCCCCAAAATTTTGAAAAATAAACTATTTTCTTCAGTTTAGGCCAATATGTATTCTTCTACATATTTTTGGTACCAAAAAAAAAAACACAATTAGCGTACATTGATTAGTTTGCGCAAAAGACATTGTGGCCGCCGGCAATTCACAGGTCCCTTTATACTCCTGGATACTTGTATAGAGCCATGGCAGGTCCTTTTTATATACGCCTATATGCATGTATAGAGCAATGACAGGCCCTCTTTATACATCTATAGAGCCATGACAGGCTCTCGATATACTCCTTTATACATGTATAGAGCCATGACAGGTCCTCTTTATACTCCTATATACATTTATAGAGCCATGGCAGGTCCTCTTTATATTCCTTTACATGTAAAGAGTCTCGACAGGTCCTCTATATACATGTATAGAGCCATGACAGGTTCTCTTTATACATCTATAGACCCATGACAGGCCCTCGTTATACTCCATTATACATGTATAGAGCCATGTCAAGTACTCTTTATAGTCCTATATACATTTATAGAGTCATGACAGGTCCTCTTGATATTCCTTTACATGTAAAGAGTAATGACAGGTCCTCTATATACATGTATAGAGCCATGACAGGTCCTCTTTATACTCCTATACATGTATAGAGCAATGACAGGTCCTCTTTATACTCCTTTATACATGTATAGAGCCATGACGGGTCCCTTTTAGTTATCATGATATAAAATAATGAATGTGGGGGCCTTTTGGTTGGCGTGATTTTTTTTTCTGGGGGGGGCAGCATTTCATTCTTGGTCCCAGGCAGCACAATGTCTTGGGCCGGCACTGGAAATACACATATGTGGACTATCCTACCTGCCAAATATTCATGATTCTGTCCAGCCACTTTCCAGTCCATACTCTACTGGCAGACTGACTATCCATGAGAGTGACATTTTTTTCTGTTAAAGTTTAGGAATATTGTTATTTCAGTATTATCAGCTGCAACATTCTGCTAGGTCCCAGGTTCCATGTGCAGCAGTTCTCCAAGCTGACCCTATCAAGGAATTCTATCTGCTTGATATGCTGCTGTCCTCTGTGTTAAGTCCCCGAAGGTTGCTCTTCTGTGGGATCTCTGGAAGGCTGACATAACATTTTTACATAGGGTCTATTTAGAGCTGCACGATTCTGGCCAAAATGAGAATCACATTTTTTTTGCTTAGAATAAAGATCACGATTCTGGCGGTGTAAAATCTTTCACATTATACAAACAAAATTTGGGCTAACTTTACTGGCTAGTTCTTTTTTTTTTTCTAATTCATTAAAGTAATTTTTTCCCAAAAAATTGCATTTGAAAGACCGCTGCGCAAATACAGTGCGGCATAAAATATTGCAACAACCACCATTTTATTCTCTAGGGTCTCTACTAAAATATATATATATATATATATATATATATATATATATATATATATATATATATATATATATATATATAGTAAGATTGGGGTTATTAGACTCCAGCGATAGATGCGTTTTCCAGTGAGTACGCCAGTCCAGAACTGAATTTTTAAGGGCCTGGTAGCCCACTTTTATTTTAAAGCACAAAAGTTCATAAATAAACAGTATTTCTGCATCTTGCATATTCAACAGTTTAGCCTCCTGGCTTTCATACTTGCCGTCCGGCTGTTTCAGGCCTTTAGCCTAGGCCTAAATTCTGTTCCTCAGAACAAACAGTTTTTTGCTTAGAATAAAGATCACGATTCTGGCGGTGTAAAATATGTGAAACTTACCTTAGAACGAAGCCTTCCAGTGCCACGCTGTCACCGCTGAAGGCACTTCCATCTGCACCTGGTCTTCCTTCTGGGTTTGCAGACTTCGATTGTGTGCGTAGCCCGAGCCATGATGACGTCACTTCTTTGCATGCACGCAGGAGCAGCTGTTTAAGGCCATTACTTTAGAGCGCATGCGCTGATGACATCACTGGCTGCATGTACAGTAAATATCTCCTAAATGGTGCACATTTAGAAGATATTTACACTTCCTATAGGCCTGTGGCCCCCATCCAACTAGCCAACCCCTCCCCAAGCCAGTCAGCCACCCACCCCCCACCTCTGGCGGTCGCTCAATCGATCAAACGCTGCTTCCCCCCCATCACCCCGCACTTACGCCATCAAGGTCGTGGCTTTGGCGGCTTCCCCCCCTGCATCCCCCTCCAAGTCATGGTGGTCACTTCTCCTCCCAACCAATCAACACTTAGGACTTCCGGCCAATCGGGTCCTAGGACCCGCTTCCTGATTGGCCAGGAGGAGTTACAGGAAGACATTAGGGAATATTACTTTGCTAATGTCACACAACTGGGTGGGTGTGTGCCACCCTTTTTTAAGCCAATTAGAGCCTCAGGCTCTATTCATATGCTTAAAAAAATAAAAAAATACATTGAGATTCATGCGTCCGGTGCCCTGTATGTAGCTTAGGGGTCGGGCACATGGATTTGGGGGGTAGTGCCTCTGCACCCAGTATGAGCTGTCGCCATTGCCTATAGGTAAGCCTTATTATGGCTTACCTATAGGTACAAATTATGTATGGGAGTACAACATACAACTTGAGAACTGTCAAAACTGTGGTTATTCAGTAAAACAGCAAAATCTAGTGATGACTTAATTTGTTTTTTATGATTTTATATATTTTTTATAAGCTGTGAAATTGTAGCTGTTTATATTGTTTAGTTTAGTTTTATAGTACACCATAAATACTCAGCACTCTAAACCCTTGTTTATATGTTTACTGTTTATTGCTTATTGAATTTAGTTCCCTCACTGTGTGAGCCCTATCTTTAATCCTTAGAAAATAAGTTTAGCACAGGAAAAACCCACTACTGTAATACAGGCACAATGCAGCGCGATCAATGTTGTAAGAAATGAATTTTACATTTATGACGCATGTTTGGAAATAATGTAATAGGCCCAGGGACATTTCATTCTACCTGACAAATTTTATGACACTATGAATGCCTATTGGCTTTGTCCAGCCCGCTGAAAGGTTAGTGCGTAGTTCATGCAATTCAATTTAATGGAATATTGTTTAAAACAGACCTGAACTCAAAAATTGAGCATCTGCTTTCTTATAGGGAACTAGAAATGTTAACTGAGTCCTAAAAATGTATCTTTGGCTTTAAAAATAGCAATGCACTCTCTGGTATTGTGCCAGGGTTTGACAAATTTGCTTGGAATCTAGGAGCCAGCTAAAAAAGTTAGGAACCAGAAAATGCGCCCCGTCCCGACGAGCTTGCGCGCAGAAGCGAACACATACGTGAGCAGCGACCGCATATGTAAACGGTGTTCAAACCACACATGTGAGGTATCGCTGCGATTGGTAGAGCGAGAGCAATAATTCTAGCCCTAGACCTCCTCTAACTCAAAACATGCAACCTGTAGAGTTTTTTTAAACGTCGCCTATGGAGATTTTAAAGGGTAAAAGTTTGAAGCCATTCCACGAGCGGACGTAATTTTGAAGCGTGACATGTTGGGTATCAATTTACTCGGCGTAACATTATCTTTCATAATATTAAAAACAATGGGGATAACTTTACTGTTGTCTTATTTTTTAATTAAAAAAAGTGTAATTTTTTCCCAAAAAAAGTGCGCTTGTAAGACCGCTGCGCAAATACGGCGTAAAAGAAAGTATTGCAACGATCGCCATTTTATTCTCTAGGGTGTTAGGATAAAAAATATATATAATGTTTGGGGGTTCTAATTAGAGGGAAGAAGATGGCAGTGAAAATAGTGAAAAATTACATTAGAATTGCTGTTTAACTTGTAATGCTTAACTTGTAATACCAACGGCCACCACCAGATGGCGCCAGCTTACACATCTGGTGGTAATAACTTGTAATACCAACGGCTCACCACCAGATGGCGCCAGCTCACAAAAAAATAAAAATAAAACATTTTCTTTTTTTTTTGCCCCCCCTTCCAAGCCAAGTCGCCAGGACCCTATTTCTAGTGCCCGGGATTTGTCGAGCCCTGGCCAAGGCATTTGTGTCCTGTAGCCTCAGCTTCATATCTGCAGTTTAAGATCATCTGAAGCCTCATACACACGATAGGTTAACCAGAGGACAACGGTCCGACGGAGTGTGTGGGCCCCATTGGTTAAAAGAAAGAAAACTTGCTTTAAAATGTAACCAATGGATTGCTAACCGATAGGTCAAAACCGATCGTTAGTATGCAAAACCCTTGGTTAAAAACCCACGCATGCTCAGAATCAAGTCGACCCATGCTTGGAAGCATTGAACTTCGTTTTTTTCAGCACGTCGTTGTGTTTTACGTCACCGCGTTCTGACACAATCGGTTATTTAACCTATGGTGTGTAGGCACGACGGACCATCAGTCAGCTTCATCGGTTAACCTAAGACAACGGTCCTTCAGACTGTTGTCCTCTGGTTAACCTATCGTGTGTACAAGGCTTAAGACAGTGCTGCATCTGATTGCAAGACTTGTAATAATTTTTGGTGATGTCACTGTGCTCTGGTCTTCTAAAGGCTTGCTGGAGAGAAAGCCGTCACTGGAGATTGGCAAATGAAGGATCTGCCTGCTTCTGCTGCATTCATTTTTTGGATCTGTGCCCACTCTACATTTTCCTGCTGCTTCTGTTATCATTATCTTACCAATTATCAGATCTCCATCATCAGGGAAGTGCCTATGTGGAACAAGGTGGAATGTAGCTTAACACATATTATCAAGTCCTTGAGTTATAAATCAGGGGTTTCCAAACTTTCTAAGGCTGGGTTCACACTACGGTTTTCCCGTCCGTCAGCCGCATACGATTTATATGAAAAACCGTATGCGGCTGAAACGGACGGGAACGTATGGAACCGCACATATGTGCGTTTTCCATTGACATTAATGTTAAAGGAAAACGTATGCGGTTGCCATACTGTTTTAAAAACAACCGCAAAACCGTGGTTGAACACGGTTTTGCGTACGTTTAAAAAACGTTTTGCCAGCAAATCGTACGCACCCGGATGCATCTGAGTGCATACGATTTGCAATGCATTGTCTATCTATACGTTTTCCCGTCCGTGCCCGTACGTTTTCAATACTGAAATCGTATGCGGCTGACGGACGGGAAAACCGTAGTGTGAACCCAGCCTAACAAAGGACCAGTTTACTGTCCTTCAGGTTTTTTGGGAGCCAGACTCTAGACGTTATGCTGCGTGCATACGACCGTTTTTCATGACGAGAAAAATGCAATTTTTTTAAATGGTCATTAAAAACGATTGTGTGTAGGCTCCAGAGCATTTTTCTCGACGTGAAAAATTACCATTAAAAATTTAGAACATGCTCTAATTTTTCTCGTCGTTTTTCACGTTGCAGCTGCTGACTTTTAATAAATAGGCACTTACCTGTCCAGCGCGCCCACAATGTCGGCAGCCGAGGCCGAGCAATCTCTCGTCTCTCGGCTGCCCCCGCCCCCATCCTCGGTGAGGGAATCAGGAAGTGAAACCCTGTGGCTCCACTGCCCGGTTCCTTAATGCAAATGCGCGAGTAGCGTGGCACGCCCTCACTGGTCCCTGCTCTCTCCTGGGACCAGTGTGTTTCCCAGGAGACAGCGGGGGGATGGGAAGTGACGTGACTCCCACGGGAGTCTATGCCCGGAAGTGGGTATAAATACCTGTCTATCTGCACCCCCTCCCCCCTGAAAGGTGCCAAATGTGACATCGGAGGGGGGGAGGGTTCCGAAAAGCGGAAGTTCAATTTTTGGGTGGAACTCCGCTTTAAAGAGGAAATACAGTCTGCTCATATAATTTGTAATAAAAACATCTTTGCTATTCTGAAGCCAACCACTTTGCATATTGTTTTATATATACTGTATACTGTAGGGGTCTAAAACTGGCGGCCCTCCAGCTGTTGCAGGAACTTAAAGTCCCATCATGCCTCTGCCTATGAGAGTCATGCTTTTAACTGTCAGCCTTGTAATGCCTCATGGGAATTGTAGTTCTGCAACAGCTGGAGGGCCTCGACATCTTCAACAGTAGAGTCTCTGCAGCTGCTATGACTGCTTTTCCCCTCCTCGTGCCCAATCATAGAAGTCTTTGTATTATGTGAACACGTTCACAAAATATAAAGGCTTCTGTGAATGGACAGCAGAGAGGAGAGGCCGGTATAGCTGCTCTGTGTGCTTCTCTCCTTTCACAGCCCAAAGTGGATCCTCAGCAAAGTTATAAACTTGTCAGATGTAAATAATAAAGATAGGTTCAGGGGATGCCATGCACTTTGTTGGATTTAACTCGTAGCGTGCCTTCACTTTTTACAAAGGAGTTGAATTCCTGGAAAAATAATAATAATAATAATAAAAGAAAAAGAAAAGCTTACAAAAAAAGCTTAAAAAGAAAAAAAAAAAAAACAGGAAATAATGCCACATTTGTTTTTTTTTTAAATTATGGATTTTTTTTAAATTATGGATTCTTGGTAACGCAAAATGGGGAATGGGAAGCAGGATTTTCCTGAAGATAAAAAATGTCTCTGTTTCTAAGGGACAGTTGGCTTCTGTAGTTGCACTAAAGACTAGACGGTACACAGAAGTCTGTCAACACATTAGCCGTCAGATGGAAATACTCGTTCTATAACGGCCATACGGCATGGTTGCCAACCATCTGTGAATTTATGGACAATCGGTATAAAAGCAGCACATGGTGGCGTGCTCATGATAATTGCAATTAGGCAGGAACAGCAAATATCCCTGGCTGTGATACTGAGCATGGGCGAGTTTCCATTCTTACACTTACAAAGAGGCCTACTAGCAATTGTGTTATTTCATGTATGCAACATTCATTTTCAAAGTTCCTCTATCTCTGGTACTCATTGTAAAATGTTGAAGATTGCCCAGGATCAGTGTGAGCCTCTCTCTATGTATTGAGGCCAGACTCACACTCACCGTGTCCCCTTGGCCCCCATGACACATCCGTGATGGCAATCGGACCCGAGGCTGGTTTACTAGCATACAGCATATCACAGTCAGCTCTACTGCCATGTACACACGACCGTTATTCATGTCATGCAAAAAAACGAAGTTTTTCTCAATGTGATTTGTCGTGATTCCTCTCAAGCCTGCCTTGCATGCACACGTTCGTGAAAAAAATGCTCGAGCAAAGTGCGGTGAAGTACAACACATGCGACAACACTATAAAGGGGAAGTTCCATTCGATTGGCGACACCCTTTGGGCTGATTATGCAAATTTCCCTTCTCATAACCTGCTTATGAGCATGTGTGTTTTTTTTCCCCGTCGTTAAAGCCTACTCACGACCGTTTTTTCACGACGTTAAAAACGACGAGAAAAAATAGAGCATGTTCTAAATTTTTAATGGCCATTTTTTACGTTGCGAAAAATGCTCTGGAGCCTACAAACAATCGTTTTTAATGACCAATGTTAAAAATTTAATTTTTCGCATCATGAAAAACGGTCGTGTGTATGTGGAATACGACATCATATTTTATTTTTTATGCTTCACTCAACTGTAGCCCCAGTAACCTGTCCTGTCCTGGAGAGAACTTTGCACTTTCATATCACTCACTCTCTCTTGTAGCTTTACAATACTATATGGAATGGATGCCTCCTGATGGCAGATATATATCATAGAGAATGTGTGACTTGAAAAAGTCCACGGACCGTTTTCATCGGACATGTCCCCTCGTCTGTACGGGGCCTTAGGATTAGTAAGCTGCAATGTTTTACAATTTTGTTTATGGGTTTATATACACTTTGAAAAAGGGTTTCCTGTTTGTGAATTCTGATCCACAATACATGTTTAAGGGTCCCCGCTAAGGCTGCCAAGGTCCGATGAGTTGGATGCCGCTCACTAGTGAGGGTGCAGGCTGAGAAAAGGTCCATATAGACCCATAGCATGCTGCAGAGATAGGAAGAGATAGCCCGGCGCCGCACACCTCACCCAACCCAAGTGGTCAGAAGTTAAAAGCAGCCTCAGCTCTATTCATCCAGACCACGACTCCAACATGTTTCGCCCCACCCGGTGAGGTGTGCGGCGGCCGGGCTATCTCTTCCTATTCCTCATCTAAAGGTGCTAAATATGTCATGAGCTGGAGAAGTATATACGATAGTCCTAATTATGTTTTACATCAGTGCAAATAGTAGAATTTTGTACAGCGTTAAAGGGGTTGTAAAGGTACAATTTATTTTTCCTAAATAGCTTCCTTTACCTTAGTGCAGCCCTCCTTCACTTACCTCATCCTTCCATTTTGCTTTTAAATGTCCTTATTTCTTCTGAGAAATAGCCAATGGCTCCCGCTGCTATGAATCTGCCCTGTGAGGAGGTAGAGCGTGAAGGGAGTCACTGCTCTCATGCACAGCGCTGGATCAAGAATGGGATGAGGTAAGTATAGCGTGGGGTGGGGAATTCTGTGACACAGACGGTTTTGTACCTTAGACTTTAAAATCACTTTAAGTTATTAAAGATGCAAGCTGTTAGCATGTCTTAGCCCCCTGAAAAGAAATCTGCGGTATATATCTTTTTAGAGGGTGGTATAGCAGAGGAGGAGGTGCTACTTCTGTCTCCTAATCCCTATTTTTTTGGGGGCGAGTGGCAATTGTGGGACATTACATTGGCGCAACTGACCATTGATCTCAATGGCTGCGTTTGAGAGGTGATACCATCTGTCAAACTCTGTAGCTTGAGTTTAAATTGCTGCAACCAAGAAGCAAAGCATTGCGGCTATGACATGTGTACAGGCCTGTCAGACCATAATGTTTGAATTCTGGGGGGGGGGTAAAATTGTTCAGCCGCCAATTATTCCCGGTCACCAGCCCTTTGATTCCTTATGCCCATGGAAGCGGCAGATTTGATATACAGCCCTTGCGGCTGTAGAACTTTTCATTTTCCCGAACTTAGGCTTTATGTAAAAATAAGCCATCATATTGACATTTTTCATACGCTGTAGGGACAAGAACAAATGCATAATGTCTGGTGAGAGTACCGGTTTATTTGAAGCATTTTTGCCGTACTTTTGTGTATGAGATCACATTAAATAGGTTTCTCCCATAAAACAATTCTGCCAAGTGTGAGATAAAGAAACTTCAAAACTTATATGAATTTGTAAATTAGATGCTGTAGTCCCTGTGATTTCAATTAAGTTTTGCACAGAGTAAAAAAAAATGATGTCTGATGATAATTTATTTCCTCAGCCTGTTAACAAATCTTCTCTGTCTAGGGTAAAAAAAAGAATTGAAAATAGATTTAATTTTGCTGCCGGTCAATTCCCTCTCATTATACCAAGCCGTGGCAGTATGTTACACATGCCTTTCCTCTCCTGCGGAGTAAAAATTGATTTCCTGCCGCGGCTCTTAAGGAAATATTGCAGCCAATTTTAAAAAACAATTCTGTTTAACGGAGACAGGGACAGTGTGCATGTAAATCGTTGGCCATTTCTTACAGTAATTACTATACTTAGGATCTACTTACATGCAGCATGTTTTAAAACTGCATTCCTGGAAAGCAGCTAAATACGCAATTGCGCTATAGGTATGATGTAATAGATTTTTCCCTGGTCCAATTCCAGGATACATGTTCTATTCTGCCGCTGAGCCAAATTCATGATGATGTGAGCATGCATGCATGTATAAGAAATCAAACTGCTTCAGTCTCCATCCTCAACTCCAACAGGAAACCCTTTATTAAGGTTACAGCTTTTATAGCCAAAGTGACATAAGCAAACGTCCTCACATATGGGTGCATCTGATTGGTTCATCCACATATGGTGTTCTCTTGTGACATCTATTCTTGGCCACGAGGCTTTGCATTCTACAGCTCAGCGCCATCTTCCCTTTGCTCGGTGGGAGGAGGGAGGAGTGGGTAAGGAGTGGAGTAGAAAATAAGGGGTTGAAAAGAACATATGTTTTTCATCTATATATATCTTGGTCAAGAAACATACCACTGTCTTGTCACACGAATACTGAAATACATATATACATATACAGTCCTGATCAAAAGTTTAAGACCACTTGAAAAATGGCAAAAAAATCATATTTTACATTGTTGGATCTTAACAAGGTTCCAAGTAGAGCTTCAACATGCAACAAGAAGAAATGAGAGTGAGACAAAACATTTTTTGAGCATTCAATTTAATAAAAACAACAAATAAACTGAAACAGGCTGTTTTTCAGCTGATCAAAAGTTAAGGACCACACCTCCAAAAAAAAACGAAACCCCCCCAAAACAGAAATCCAACTTCCAAACATGAACTCAGTAATGAGTAGCTCTGCCGTTATTCTTGATCACCACAAAAATTTGTTTCGACATGCTTGATGCAAGCGTTTCCATGAGGTGAGTGGGAACATTTCTCCAAGTGGTGAAGACAGCCGCACGAAGGCCATCTACTGTCTGGAACTGTTGTCCATTTTTGTAAACTTCCCTTGCCATCCATCCCCAAAGGTTCTCAATTGGATTTAGATCAGGGGAACACGCAGGATGGGACAAAAGAGTGATGTTATTCTCCTGGAAGAAGTCCCTTGTCCTGTGGGCATTGTGTACTGTAGCGTTGTCCTGTTAAAACCCAGTCGTTACCACACAGACGAGGGCCCTCAGTCATGAGGAATGCTCTCTGCAACATCTGGACATAGCCAGCGGCCGTTTGACGCCCCTGCACTTCCTGAAGCTCCATTGTTCCACTGAAGGAAAAAGCACCCCAGACCATTATGGCGCCCCCTTCACTGTGGCGCGTAGAAAACATCTCAGTTGGGATCTGCTTGTCATGCCAGTAACGTTGGAAACCATCAGGACCATCAAGGTTACATTTTTTCTCATCAGAGAATAAAACTTTCTTCCACCTTTGAATGTCCCATGTTTGGTGCACTCTTGCAAAGTCCAAACAAGCAGTTCTGTGGCGTTCAAGGAGTCAAGGTTTTTGAAGACGTTTTTTGTTTTTGAAGCCCTTCAGTCTCAGATGCCGTCTGATGGTTATGGGGCTGCAGTCAGCAGCAGTAAAGGCCTTAATTTGGGTCGAGGATCGTCCAATGTCTTGATGAGAGACCCTGCTTATGCAGTTCAGCAACCCGACCACGTTCAAAAAGGGAGAATTTTTTTGTCTTTGCCATCACAACGTGTGACTACCTGACAGAAAATGACAATGAATCCACATCTTTGCACAGATTTGGCCTTTTAAAGGCATGTGGTCCTAAACTTTTGATCAGCTGAAAAACAGCCTGTTTCAATTTATTCGTTGTTTTCATTAAATTGAATGCTAAAAAAATGTTTTGTCTCACTCTCATTTCTTCTTGTTGCATGTTGAAGCTCTACTTGGAACCTTGTTAAGATCCAACAATGTAAAATATGTTTTTTTGCCATTTTTCAAGTGGTTTTAAACTTTTGATCAGGACTATATATATATATATATATATATATATATATATATATATATATATATATATATATATATAATACATACATACACAAATCGCAACAAGAAAGAAAGATAAGACATTTTATTTCATTCCATCACAGTGAGAAATGCTTTACTTGTCAAAAAATGTATAATTTTGTGCAGCTAGTATTATCAGCAAGATCCTTGACCCCCCCCCCCCACTACAGCAGCAACACAGATTGGTCAGACACTGGTCAAAACCATAGTTACATAGTTGGTTAGGTTGAATAAAGACATTAGTCCACTCAGCTCAACCTGTATGTGTATGTTCATGTCGATAATCATTTCCCATATCACATCCCTGTTCACTAAGATGCACGTCCAAGAGTACCAATACTTCCCGCTGACACAACCAATTGTGGAAGGGAGTTACACATCCTTATCGGCCTCACAATGAAACCCCCCATGCAGCTTAACCGGTTCCCAACCGACTCTTGCAGGTATACTGAAGCAGAATGGCTCCCCTGGACGAAACCCCGTACAGGTACGTCCCTATCTTTTTCAGCCACCAGATGGCAGGCGCGCGCACTGTGCGGGATCGCCGCCAGCCATGCACGATCGCGTGCACGAGCACCAGCGCGGGAATTTGTGTGTGTAAACACACAAATCCATGTGCTGTCAGAGAAGAAGAAACATATTGTTTGTTCGATATGTCTCCTCTCCTAGTCACTCCCATCCCCACACAGTTAGAACACACTAAGGGAACACACAGTTAACCCCCTTGATCGCCCCCTAGTGTTAGCCCCTTCCCTGCCAGTGACATTTACACAGTAATCAGTGCATTTTTATAGCACTGATCACTGAATAATTGTCATTGGCCCCAAAAAAAGTGTCAAAAGTGTCCGATCTGTCCGTCGTCATGTCGCAGTACAGCTAACAATCGCAGATCGCCGCCATTACTAGTAAAAAAATTATAATAATAAAAATGCCATAAATCTATCCCCTATTTCTTAGATGCTATAACTTGTGCAAACCAATCAATACATTACCAAAAATATGTATAAGAATACATATCGGTCTAAACTGATGAAAAAAATTCACTTCACCGAGGATGGCGGTGGGGGGCAGGAGAGTGACGAGCGATTGCTTGTGTTCTGCTGCCGACGTCGCTGGACTCCAGGACAGGTAAGTGTCCATATTTTAAAAGTCAGTAGCTGCAGTATTTGTAGCTGCTGGCTTTTAATATTTTTTGTACGGCGGAGCTCCGCTTTAAAGAGTAACTAAACTCTCCTATATTCTACAGCCAAGGAAGCTGCCATCTTAGCCCCTGTTGGATCTGCTGTTGGCATCGTGCTGCACTTGTGACTAGATATGATACAAAGCATTTGATGGCTTGACAGTTCTGATGGGAGCACAAGCAACTGTAATAGTTGTCATTCATTGCATGCATTAATTGTAACGGTGTTAGAAAACAGTTAAATTGAGGGCTTTAGCTCTACTTAAAGCGGAGGTTCACCCAAAAGTGAACCTCCGCTTTTCGGAACCCTCCCCCCCTCCGGTGTCACATTTGGCACCTTTCAGGGGGGAGGGGGTGCAGATACCTGTACAATACAGGTATTTGCACCACTTCCGGGTATAGACTCCCGCCCCTTCGCGTCACCCCCCCATTGTGTTCTGGGAAACACACAGATCCCAGAACACAGCGGGGACAAGTGAGGACGGCACAGCGCAATTCGCGCATGCGCAGTAGGGAACCGGGCAGTGAAGCCGCAGGGCTTTACTTCCCGATTCCCTCACCAAGGATGGTGGCGGGGGAAGCTGAGAGCCGAGCGGTAGCGCGGGCGACCTGGACAGGTAAGTGTCCATTTTTTAAAAGTCAGCAGCTGCAGTATTTGTAGCAGCTGGATTTAAATAGGAAAATTTCCCGTGAACCTCCGCTTCAAATGTTATACTTGGTAACAGTTAGAGGTTACCAGTGTTTTCCCTTTCCATACTAGCAGCCAAGGACACTTTGCTGGCCAGGGTCTTAGCAATCAATAACGCCATTGATTGGCAGAACGCTGGTGACCGCACAGTCATTAGTTGTTATGGTGCCTTTAGTACATCATACAGATGTGCCACTTCACAGGCAGGGCTAGAGACCCCCCCCCCCCTCCCCACCCAAGCATGTTATTTTAAGGCATTTTACCTATTAATGTTTCAATTACATATCCCCCTTGGGCAGTGCCCAGCCCCCCATGTCATCTGTTTGACAATCTCTATTAGCCTTGAATTGTATTTTTAAGATTCACTCCCTATTTATTTAAGTGGGGTTTTCAAGAAAGTAAAGTGAACTCATAGGACCAGCCTTTATACAGACAATTAGGCTCGATTCACACAAATGTTTTTATGCTTTTTGCATTTTGCAGAAATGCAGGGAATTTTTTTAACATGAGTTCCTATGAAACACGTTCACATCAATGCATTTTTGTGCCTCTAATTTTGCGCCCCCAAACCAACTTACCCCCATGTTGATGGGGACAATGGCCTCTTCCCGGCAACCCTAGTCGGTGGTTGTTGGGGTCTGCGGGCGGGGGCTTATCGGAATCTGTAATCCCCCTTTAACAAGGGGGCCCCCAGATCCTGGCCTCCCCCCTTTATGAATGAGTATGGGGTACATTTTAACCCTACCCATTCACCAAGAAAAAGTAGTGTAGTGTGAAAGAATACAGTATACAGTTTTTGACAAGTCTTTTATTAAAAATATCTTCTTCTCCGCTTCTTCCTCCATCTTCTCCCGCTTCTTCTTCCGCTCTTCTTCTTTCTCCTGTCTTCTTTGTCCAGTGTTCTTCTTCCGATCCCGCCGACGACCCTCCTCCAATGCTGCAACCCTCTGATTTGTCCGTGCCGATGCCCGGAGGAGGAAGATGCAGGAGAAGATGGAGGAAGAATATATTTTTAGTAAAAGACTTATCAAAAACTGTCCGAAAAGCCCCCGCCCGCAGAACCCGACAACCACCGGCTAGGGTTGTCAGGAAGTGGCTCTCCCCCGCATGTTGAGGGCGTGTGGCCTTGTATGGTTTAGGAGGGGGGGCGCTCGCTCGTCCCCTCCCCTTTCTGACCTACCAGGCTGCATGCTCAGATAAGGGTCTGGTATGGACCTGGGGGGACCCCACAGTGTTTTTTTCACGTTTCTTTTTAAAGCCAGCACTTTTTTTTTACAGTCAGCTGGGAAGCCCACTGACAGCTGATGACTCATCGGTTGTTAAGAACATGGGGGCCGGCTTCCCGGTCCCCTCCTTAGCAACCAGCTATATACAGTGTTAAAAAAAAAAAACACGCAAATATATTGCTGTAAAAACGCGTGTCCAAAGACCTCCATAGGATTACCTTGAGGCTGCAGTGCTCAGCAGGCATATGGATAGTTGAAGCAGAGCTTGACAAGCTTCTAGCAGACTTCAGCACTTCATGAAGCCTGTTGCAAGCATTCTGAAGCCTGCTAGCAGTGGCAATCAACACTCCTATTAGGGTCTATGTTCAGCATTTACAACATGGAGTTGAATGGTACTTTAAAAGCCTCAACAAAGCTTGCTGAAAGCTCTGCAAATGCTTTGTCAAAGCTTGTTTTATACAAGCTGAAGTCTCTGTGAAACATACCTTAGAGCAGGGGTAGGCAACCAGTAGCCCTTCAGCTGTTGTGTAACTACATTACCCATGAGGCATTGCAAGGCTGGCAGCTATAATTACTCCCAGAGGCATGATGGCACTTTTAGTTCCGCAACACCTGGAGGGCCCCAGGTTGCCTACCCCTGCCTTAGGGCAAACCCACCAGGCATGTTATTTAAAGGAATTGTGCATTTATCATGTTTCACTTTATTAAAATAGCTGCTACGTGTCAAAGTATTTCTGAAACATTTTTCTCCGTTGGTACACATTTTTCCTGGGTAGTACCCAGTCCCCCCCCAATGTCATTTGTTTGACCACCTCTTGCCTATTAACCTTGAAAATTGAAAAAGTTGCTTTTCAAGACTTGCCTTATATTGATTTCAATGGAGTTCGCATTAAAATTTGCAGTTACGTGGATTTAGACTGTGTTTGCTGAATCTATCCATAAATAGAACCCAAGCACCAGCAGAGAGCTCTAAAAAGATATCCTTCCTAATACTTTCTAGGATGAAAAGATATGGATATGATGAACAATACTGAACATAGTTCTAGTGGCACTGTGCAGCTAGTAGAGGGATTTGCATAGTGATGGAGCAGAATAAACATTGTGAGTGAGATGGATAAGGCTGGCAGCAGATTTTTTCGGTGGATTATAGGAACAGATGGGAAAGTGGGTTTGCCAGCAATAAATGCACAAAACACTGGTAGGAAATGAATGTTATACATTACATATCTTTTTACTGGTCTGAAATCACTGTCATGATCGCTAAAAAAACAATAGCTAGTTGTGCAAGAGGAGAGCATTTAAATCATTGAAATTTGAAAAGATACCCCAGGCAGATATAAAAGCAGATATAAAAGATGCAAATTAATGCAGCTCTGTATTCATTAATACATCATTAAAGCGTATCTATGGTCAAAATGTAAAATTCTACATTCATTTCTACATTGTATTATTTCTGTTCTGCGCCCATTCTGCAACAGATATTCACTAGGCCCTGTGAGTAGGCACTGCTGTGTCACTCAGTTCACAGAGCCTGCCTTCTGAACTACAGAGGAGCTGACAGGAAGAGTTTTAGGAGGCAGAGTCAGGGATCACTGCTTGTAGGCAGCAAGGTACCATGGGATATGTAGTCCTTATAAAATAAAAGTAAACAGCAAAGGAGAAGCTGCAAAGAATGGCAATCTGACCAGAAGGTCGGGTACCTGTTCCGCTTCCAAAATAAAAATTTCCAAAAATGTTGAGGGGCTGGGGAGGAAGATATAAAGCAAACTTTTTTTTTTTTTTTTTTTTTTTACACAAAGAGAGCTTTCTTTTGGTGGTATTTAATCACCACTGGGTTTTTAAGCTAAATAAACAAAAAAATACCAAAAAGTTTGAAGATTTTTTTTTGTAATTTGTTATAAAAAACAGGTAATTTTTCTCCTTCACTGATGTTCGCTGATGAGGCTGCACTGATGAGGCAGCACTGACGAGGAGGCACCGATGAGGCTGCATTGAAAAGAGGCACTGATGAGCACAAATAGGTGGCACTGAAGGGAACTGATAGGCAGCACTGATGGGTACTGATAAGTGACACTGATGAGGAGGCACTGATGAGCACTGATTGACAGCACTGTTGGGAACTGTTGGGACTGCACTGATAATCAGGACACTGATAATCGGTGCCCTGATTATCAGTGTAGATGCCCCTTTCACACAAGCTAGTTGTCGACTCTCCTCCGATAACTGGCTTGTGTTTACATTGTGATCAGCTGTGATTGGACACAACTGATCACAAGGTAAAATTTATTGGCTCTTTACCCCGATCTGTGATCACATAGTGCGCTGCCCACATGCTGCGGCAGGCATGATCATGGGAGGACGTCATATGACACCCTGCCAGAACTTGCCGGCCACGCTGCAACGTAGTCGGTAAGTAGTTAAGGGTTAATTTTAAGGTTTTTGGATAAGGGAAACATTATGGCAAACTGAAAGGCCAGATTAATGTTAGAGTTCAAGGCATATGGCGAGGGGTAATTTTTTTGTCGTTTTTGGAACCAATACCCCTTACCAAGCCCATTGTGTACCGTTGATTGGTTGATATTGATTCTTTGCACATCACTCTTCATTATGTTAAGTAGAATGTAGTACATTACTTATGCAATACTCATTTGTAACTGTGCGTCTTATTTCTTTGCTGGATATACTGTAAGGGAACAATGTATAAATCCATTTCTAAACACAGTAGTGAAAGGTTTTTCATTATCTCGTGCATACCCAACGAAATGTTTAACTGTCTCCAGGGGCTTGTTACTTGATCAACCACTATAATCTATGGCCCAGATCAAATATGTGGAGCTTGTTTCTCTTGTTTATGTAAGTAATAATGTAGCAAAATAATAGAATAATATTTTCTGGGTAATTTCCTCTGCTCTGATACAGATTACATTTTGCTGAACAGAATCACTCCTGTGTTGTCTTAAAGTGGATGTAAACCCACTCTCATCCTTTCTAAACTACTGCCATAGTGCTGATCTATAAGGATATAGACGCCTCCTGCATGTATCCTTACCTGTCAAATGTCTCCTCTCTGTCTGTTATAAGAACTGAAAAACTGCAGATTCTGTGGGTGGATCTGTTGTCTGGAGCTCTGTGGGTGGAGTCATGATGTCAGTAGACTCCCCGCCCTCCTCTACACTCCTATTGTCAACATGCATGTTTTTCCTTGCAAAGTCGCACTGTAAGTCGGGTTGCACCTGTGTGAACAAGCTCTTCAGATTGTATAACAGTGTAAATTTGCTGTCCCCTCAAAATAACTCAACACACAGCCATTAATGTCTAAACCGCTGGCAACAAAAGTGGCATGGCATTAAGCACGTTTGTTTGTATATATATATATATATATATATATATATATATATATATATATATATATATATATATATATATATATATATATATATATATATATATATATATATATATATATATATATATTGTTACTAGCTGAATACCCGGCGTTGCCCGGTCTTCCTATCTTAACCTTTTGGGGAGGAAAATCATAGTAATATAAATATACCCATCTTTTATATAAGGGTGTAGGTAAGGGTTAATTTAACTGTCATATATTTTTATTTGGCATGTAAGTAATATGTGTAGCAGGTATTATTGAAATATCTCCAGGCGTACAGAAGTTATGTGGGGAACATACATTTCCATTGATTTGCATGGGACTTTAAACAAAAACCCCGACCCTCACAGATGGGGGTAGTTAAGGGATAAATTAACTATCCTATAGTTTAAGTGGACATATAAGTAACATGTGACCAAGTGTTATCGAAATATCTACAGCCGTTTGGAAGTTATGAAGTAACATGTATTTCCCATAGAGTTGAATGGGACTTTAAAGAAAAACCCCGACCATGGCAAATGGGGGTGGGTAAGGGTTAAACCACCTATCCTATGTTTGTTGCTGACATATAAGTAACATGTGTGCCAAGTTTCATGTTAATATCTTTAGCCGTTTGGACGTGATGCTGGAACATGCATACACATACACGTTGAGTTTTATATATATAGATTGATAGGAGCAGCGCTAATTTAATTTCTTATTTCAAACAGAAGTGAGTACAACCCCTAAGTGAAAATGTCCAAATTTTGGCACAAAGTGTCAATATTTTGTGTGGCCACCATTATTTTCAAGCTCTGCCTTACACAACATCATGGGGCTGGTGGATGTGTAGAGACCTTGTGCTCCTCCACCTTCCAGTTTGAGGGTGCCCACAGATGCTCAATAGGGTTTAGGTCTGGAGACATGCTTGGCCAGTTCATCACCTTTACCCTCGCTTCTTTAGCAAGCAGTGGTTGTCTTGGAGGTGTGTTTGGGGTCGTTATCATGTTGGAATACTGCCCTGAGGCCCAGTCTCTGAAGGGAGAGGATCGTGCTCTGCTTCAGTATTTCACAGTACATGTTGGCATTCATGGTTCCCTCAATGAACTGTAGCTCCCCAGTGCTGGCAGCACTCATGCAGCCCCAGACAATGACAATCCCACCAACATGCTCGACTGTAGGCAAGACACACTTGTCTTTGTACTCACCTGGTTGCCACCACACACTTGACATCATCTAAACCAAATCTAAACGTTTTTTTATCCATAGGAAAATTTTAAAACATGTTCTATTTTTGTCACCGATGGAAAACAAACCGATGAGGCCCACGCACGATCGGTTTTTCCAATGAAAACAGTCCATTGGTCCGTTTTCATCAGACAAACCGATCGTATTTACAGGGCTTTAGAGTTTTGGCTCATTCAAAAATATCAGCCAATATTGTAACAGTGGGTGGCACTGCCAAACTCGACAGTCGATCTGCCTAGTAACAGCCACTTCTGGTAAGTATAGGGTGGACCTCCCCTTTAAACAAACACTTTAACAAAGATGTTTCCAATTTATTTGGCCACCCAACAGTCAAATATCTAATATCATTTGAAACAGTTTGGTCCCTCAGTCAGTTTTGTTTCATTAATATCTGTTTTATTGATCTTCATTCAGTTTATCATATCACTTTCCTATACTATTTGGTGATTTTTAATTATATATATATATATATATATATATATATATATATATATATATGTATGGGACTGTTATGATAGTAATTTAAATACTTATAATGAAGGTTAAAAAAAAGGCTTATTTGTCTTGAAAAAAGGCATTGTAAAACTGACCTAATTTACAGGTACAACTACATCCAAGGTCACTATTAAGATTAAGCAAAGTCATTTCTTGCTCTGGGGATTCTGTATGAGACAACAGGGACTTTTTACCATCATTATAGCAAGGGTTTGTCACACTGAGAACAAATAAGCCGTGGAATGCCCTATTATGAATTATATTGAACTATATTGTCAAAAGTATTGGACACCTGCCTTTACACAGCACATGAACTTTAATGCCATCCCAGTCTTAGTCCAAGTCTTAGTCCGTAGGGTTCAATATTGGGTGCCCATCCTTTGCAGCTATAACATGTTCAACTCTTCTAAAAAGGGTCGTCAGAATGTTTAGGAGTGTATCTATGGGAATGGTTTGACATTCTTTCAGTAGTTGCATTTGTGAGGTCAGGCACTGACGTTGGACGAGAAGGCCTGGCTCGCAGTCTCTGCATCCCAAAGGTTTTCGATCAGGTTGAGGTCATGATTCTGTGCAGCCAGTCAAGGTGCTCTACCTCAACTCGCTCATCCATGTCTTTATGGACCTTGCTTTGGACCCGATACAATACCTTGGGAAATTGTCCTTACTATAAAGACCAAAAGTTCTCAGTCCCCTCTGGATAAACATATGTTAAGTAACGGTATAACAACATGTATATCCAATATAACTGTAGAGGACAAGCAAGACTCCTAAATTACAGTAGACAGAGCTTGGAACTGTGGAAGCAGCAGGGATGACCGCAGGCCTGGAGAGGATTGTCAGAAAAGGCATTTCCAAAGTGTTGAGGATTTTCACAAGGTGTGGACTGAGGCCGGAGGTCAGTGCATCAAGAGCCGCCACACACAGACAGATGCTGGGCATTGGCTTTCAAATGTCGTATTCCTCTTGTCAAGCCACTCCTGAACAACAAAAAGCGTCTTACCTGGGCTAAAGAAAAACACACCTGGTCTGTTGCTCAGTGGTCCAAAGTCCTCTTTTCTGATGAGAGCAAATTTTGCATCTCATTTGGAAACCAAGGACCCAGAGTATGGAGGAAGAATGGAGAGGCACACACTGCAAGATGCTTGAAGTCCAGTGTGAAGTTTTCCACAGTCTGTGTTGATTTGGGGATCCGTGTCATCTGCTGGTGTTGGTCCAATGTGCTTCATTAAGTCTGGGGTCAATGCAAACGTCTACCAGGAGATTTTGGAGCATTTCATGCTTCCATCCACAGACGAGCTCTATGGGGATGCTGACTACATTTTCCAGCAGGACTTGGCACCTGCCCACACTGCCAAAAGCACCAAAACCTGGTTCAATGACTGTGGGATTACTGTGCTGATTGGCCAGAAAAACTCGCCTGACCTGAACTCCATAGAGAATCTGTGGGGCATTACCAAGAGAAAGATGACAGACATGAGACCGGAACAATGCAGAAGAGCTGAAGGTCGCTATTGAGGGCATCCTGGTCTTCCATAACACCTCAGCAGTGCCACAGGCTGATCGCTTCCATGCCACGCCGCATTGAGGCAGTAATTGCTGCAAAAGGGGCCCAAACCAAGTACTGAGTACATATGCATGCTTCTACTTTTTGTACAATCCTTGTTTTATTGATTGCATGCAATATTCTATTTTCGAGATTGTGGATTTGGGGTTTTCATTAGCTGTAAGCCATAATCATCACGATATGACAAATCACGGCTTGAACTATCTTGGTTAGGCATGTAATGAGTTTATCTCACATATTAGTTTCACCTTTTAAGTTGCATTGGTGAAATAAATGAACTTTTGCACAATATTCAAATTTTTCGAGTTTCACCTGTATGTAACAGTATAACTATATGCATGTCTAATACTACTGAGAGGAAGGACAAAAAAGACTCCTAAATGGCAGGAGAGGGGGGTTGTACCTGTGGCAGGGAGATTGAGGGCATATAAGACTCCGTGGGGTATATAAAACAAGATTCCATGAGGCATATAAGAAGTTGTATTTGATTCAAATGACCAGCATTACTCTAAACAGATGCAACAGTTCTGGGTGGATTGACCCACTAATATGCATTAAAATATATGTTCATTCAAGGCCATGCTCTGCTAGTAAGGAGGAAATGCAAAGGCAATGTTTCACGTCTCTGAACACCTTATGAGAGAAGACAGGAAGATGCGCTTCACTGTTCTAATTAGAATTTATTAGTGATCATTAGCTTGGCTCTCTGCTTTAACATGTTTCTGTCTGCCCAACTCCATCTGTCTCCTGCAGATCTACACACAGCAGAGCGGCCGTTCTCCAGTGTCTCTGCACTAATAGAAAATAAGTATTCATGCCTAAAAATTGGACTTTCCCAGCTCCTGCCAGTTCCTTTCTCTGAAAGCTTTTATTAAAGCGGTGGTTCACCCTGCAGAACAACTTTTTAGCATAAAATTAGGCATAGTAGCGCGAGCTACAGTATGCCTGTCTTAATTTTTTATCCCCGTACTCACTGTGTAATCGTACATAGAAGATTCCGACTGCCCGCGGGGAATGGGCGTTCCTTTCAAGAGGGAGGGTGATTGGCGGCTGCTCTGGCACGTCACGCTCCCCGAAGACAGCCGGAGTAGGTCCGGCGCTTCACGGCGCCTGCGCACAGACTATGCGCAGGCGCCGTGAAGAGCCAAGCCTATTTCGGCTATTTCCGGAGAAGCGTGACGCGCCAGAGCCGGCCGTCAATCACCTTCCCTCTATAGGAACGCCCATTCCCCGTGGGCAGTCGGAAATCTTCTATGTACGATTACACAGTGAGTACGGGGATAAAAAAATAAGACAGGCATACTGTAGCTCGCGCTACTATGCCGAATTTTATGCTAGAAGGGTGAACCCCCCGCTTTAACTGGGTGTCAGATTTAAACCACTTACCGCCCGGCCAATGACAAATTGACGTCGGCAAAGTGGTTGTAGAATCCTGGCTGGACGTCATATGACGTCCTCAGGGATTCTGAGCCGCTGCGATTATGAAATAAATCGATCACAATTTTCATAACCGATTTTTATAGCACAGTAACATAATGGGGTTAAAATTAGCCCTTTATAGTTACGAAAAAGCAAATCACTACTGTAAATATACTTTCACAGTCCCACAGTAAAAAAAAATGAAACCCTTACAGTAGCGATTATTTGCACTTTTTTGTACTGTATTTTCGTTTTTTTTAACCCATTATGTTACTAAACATCTCAGGCCGGGGGTCACACCTCTGTGTTTTTGCAGAAACACACTACAGTTCATTTACATGCTTTCCTATGGGACACGTTCTCATCCATGATTTTTTTTCAGCTGCTGCGTATTTGGAAAGGGCAAGGACTTTTTAACGCAAAACGGTGCTATTTTTTTTTTGGTTCAATGTACTTCAATGGAGAAGCTGCAGAAAAGCATGTAATGTGTTTTTTGCGGCAATTTGTGTTTTGTAATCTGCCCAACAACATATTGGCCCAAAAAATTTAAATTTTTTTGTTAAAGGCTATTATCCGATAATCGATTAATCGAAACAATAATCGGCCAACAAATCGATTATGAAATAATCGTTAGTTGCAGCCCTAAACTGAAATGTTCATCAAGGAATTCACCTGCATTGTTCAGATCAGCACCAGTCGTTTAGCGTTTCAACAATTTTTGTTTCACGTTTCTCTTGAGTGGTCCTGTTGTGTTGTTTCCAGCAGCTTGCACTTTTATATTGAGGCTGGCATGTCACACGATAACGCAGCGTTTTGTCCCGCGATTTGCCGCACAAAACGGGTAGTTTTAACTTTTGTTTTTTTTGCAACACAAATTTGTTGTCTATGCCGAACGCCGAAAGCCGACTGAAAAAAAAGGGTCCGGACTTGTTTTCAGCGGCAGGCGTACGGCGTTCGGGGGTTTGGGCCGTTGAGATGTGACCCATCTCATAGAACAAACAATGTAAAATCGCCCCTCCAGCGGCACGAGCGTAGGGCATAAGATACAGCCAAGGTGTGAATGCAGCCTTAGGCTAGATTCAGTATTGATTTACGCCGGCGTATCTAAGATACGCTGCATAAATTCAAAGCCCGGCGTATCTTCTTTCTGTATTCAGAAAGCAAGATACGCCGAGACATTAGCCTAAGATGCGACTGGCGTAAGTCTCTTACACCGTCGTATCTTAGGGTGCATATTACGCTGGCCCGCTAGGTGGCGTTTCCATTGTTGTGGCGTTAAAATATGCAAATGACCTAGATACGCCGATTCACAAATTTACGTACGCCCGGCGCTATTTTTTTACGTCGTTTACGTTAGGCTTTTTTGGCGTAAGGTTGCTCCTGCTATTATGAGGCGTACGCAATGTTAAGCATGGACGTCGTTGCCGCTTAGAATTTTTTACGTCGTTTGCGTAAGTCGTTCGCGAATAGGTCTGGACGTAATTTACGTTCACGTCGAAACCAATGACGTCCTTGCGGCGTACTTTGGAGCAATGCACACTGGGAAATTCCACGGACGGCGCATGCGCCGTTCGGGAAAAACGTCAATCACGTCGGGTCACCAAAAATCAACATAAAACACGCCCCCTCATCCTCATTTGTGCTACGCCGCCGTAACTTAGAAGGCAAGTGCTTTGTGAATACAGCACTTGCCTCTCTAACTTACGGTGGCGTAGCGTAAATACAATACGCTGCGCCGCCGTAACAATGCGCGCCCCTACCTGAATCTAGCCCTTAGTCTGTATACCTGCGCTATAAATCTTTTGTTTTATATATATATATATATATATATATATATATATATATATATATATATATATATACTGGTTTCCCTGCGGACTTTGGGGAACCAAGTTCTGTTGATCCAAGCAGAGTTTTGCTGCATAGACAGGCCTATAGAAATATTTTTCAGCCAGACATGTGTGCATCTAACATTGTTGGATGAATGAATATGAATATTCTCATTTTGAGTGAATATTTTTATTTAGTGGAGAAGAAAAGCAGAAATACAGTCCCATATTGCTGGCACCCGCCTTACTTTTAGGTTAAGCATAAACAGCTGGCTGAAAAAATTCAATCTGGTAAATGTATTTTTCTTCCAAGAACATTCAATGTCTGCTGCTCTCCATAGACATAACAGTTGTCACAGGTATCAGCCAAATTGCCTGATGGTCATTTGTAATTATATTTAGTGCATGTTGATTTTAAAATACTGTATATGTATTGAGTCAGTTGCTTTATCCTTTCATTTGAACTAAAGTAAACTCTAATGCCGCATACACACGATCGGAATTTCCGACAACAAATGTTCGATGGGAGCTTGTTGTCGGAAATTCCGACCGTGTGTATGCTCCATCGGACATTTGCGGCATTAGAGCTTAGTGTTTTCCAAAACAACGAGACCCGTACCAAACTGCGCATGAACAGCATGCTTCAGTCTAGTGTATTGGAACCGCCATGCTTCAGGCACGCCCAGCTAACCCTTCAGTTGCGCGAATGTCCTTAGTTCCCCCCTATCAAACAATTGATGCAGATAGACTAGGCCAAATTTGGCCCATCTATGCCCATCATCCAGCAAAAAGAGATTGGCTAATCTGGGATTAAACCATAAAGGGGCGTTAGGGGATAAGTGTAAGGGAGTATCCTGGGCATGTTTCCTACAGACCTCAAGCACCCGTCTAGCCGACCTAAGGACCGCCATTCCACCCGCCGTCGGGACCTCCCCTCTATAGAAAAAGTTCAGCAGTGTCTCATAGGAGGTTGCCGCAGCCGCCTCCACCGCAATAGCGGCGTTGTTCAGCTGGGGAAACATTCGCCAATGAGCCTGGACCAGCTGTGATGCCAAGTAGTACAGACGGAGGTCAGGAATTGCCAGGCCTCCTCTCCCCACTGGTGTGCATGCACTTCTAGCTCATTGAGCTCATCCATTCATCCACCTGCTGTGAGCAGTTCATACATCCTGTGTGATGCATATTTAGGCCTCATGCACACTGGAAGTTTTTGGACATTTATACAGTTAGTTTTTGGCTTCAGACATTTTTTTTCTACAGTCAATAAACTCTCCAGCATGTTATCCTATATTTCCATGCTGGGGTGTTTTTTGGCTGTAAAAAAAACACCCCAAACTAGTGGGTTCTGAGAGAGGTTTTTCAGCTATAAAAATGTTCTATTGTCACAGAACACAGATAAACGCTCAAAAATGCACCTCACCAGCGGTTTTAACGTTTTTGATCCATAAACAAAAAAAAAAAAAAAAATATATATATATATATATATATATATATATATATATATATATATATATAATGCTAAAAAACACTATTGCAAAAACTTTAAAAAGCGTTGAAAAACCCACTGCAAAGATACTGCCATTTTTAGAAAGGACAGTGTGCATGAGGCCTCATAATATAATTTAAACGTGTTCTGTGAAATTTTAGCTTTCTTTACTTCGTGACAAGCAAATAAAAATGTTTCATAATGTCTTCTGAGTTACAGTTCTTCAAAATGATAAAGAAACAGTAAGGCCCCGTACACACGGTCGGTCCATCCGATGAGAGCGGTCCGAAGGTCTGAGGCCCCCGTACACACGACCGGTTTTCTCGGCAGAATTCAGCAAGAAACTCAATGGGAGACGTATTCTGCCGAGAAAACCGGTCGTGTGTACACTTTTCGCCGAGAAACCCGCTGGGAAACTCGTCGAGCCAAAAAGAGAGCATGTTCTCTATTTCCTCGTTGGGCAATAGGAACATTTGGCTCGACGAGTTTTCTGACAGCCGAACAAGGAACTCGACGAGCAAAACTATGTGTTTTGCCCGTCGAGTTTCTCGGCCGTGTGTACGGGGCCTGATGTGCCTACACACCATCAGTTCGAAAAACGATCGAGTCCAACGCGGTGACGTAAAACACAACGACGTGCAGAGAAAAATGAAGTTCAATGCTTCCAAGCATGCGTCGACTTGATTCTGAGCATGCGCGGGTTTGGAACCGATGCTTTTGCGTACTAACCATCGGTTTTGACCTGTCGGTTAGGCGTCCATCGGTTGAATTTTAAAGCAAGTTCTACATTTTTGGACCGAAGTATAACTGACCGATGGGGCCCACACACGGTCGGTTTGGACCGATGAAACTGAACTTAAGTCCGTTTTCATCGGTTTGGTCCGATCGTGTGTACAGGGCCTTACAATTTTTCATTAGTCTAAAGAACTGTCACTTGACACTAAAAATAGTTATTGGTAGTTGTTATCGGTGAGTACTTAAGGAAAAGTATTGGTACTCGGTCTTAAAAAATTGGCATCGGTGCATCCCTACTAACGTTGCGTACTTAGTACAGTGGCTCCTCTCGAGCTCCTCAGTTTTTTTTTTTGTTCAGCCCACTGGGTAGAACGAACAAAAACTCACATATACCATGTATCATGTATACAAGGCATTACTGTTCTGGAGACAAACCAAAATGTGGGATTCATTGTCACTTTTGGGGAAAATCAGGACGAATAGAGGGGGGCAAATCTCCTGAACGGGGAAACAGACACAAATAAAAACCTGACAAGTGTTCTACTCCCTCTCCAAAGGTCTAGTCCCAACGCACACAATCTTGTAGAAATGGCTGTGCATAAAAGTGGGTGCTTAAGTGACCACCATCTGGAACCATGTCTAGTCTCCCATGTATGGAACCGTGTCTAGTCACTCATATATGGAACCGTGTCTAGTCACTCATATATGGAACCGTGTCTAGTCACTCATATATGGAACCGTGTCTAGTCTAGTCTCCCATATATGGGAACCGTGTCTAGTCTCCCATATATGGGAACCGTGTCTAGTCTCCCATATATGGGAAACCGTGTCTAGTCTCCCATATATGGGAAACCGTGTCTAGTCTCCCATATATGGGAAACCGTGTCTAGTCTCCCATATATGGGAACCGTGTCTAGTCTCCCATATATGGAACCATATCTAGTCACTCATATATGGAACCGTGTCTAGTCTAGTCTCCCATATATGGGAACCGTGTCTAGTCTCCCATATATGGGAACCGTGTCTAGTCTCCCATATATGGGAACTGTGTCTAGTCACTCATGTATGGAACCGTGTCTAGTCTCCCAAGAATGTTACCAGCACACCAAAGATCTCCAGAAGGAGTCCAAAGCTTTATTCAACGATCACATTGTTACAGCAGATTGCAACGTTTTGGAGCCACACAGGACCCCTTCATCAGGCATGTGTCACATGCCTGATGAAGGGGTCCTGTGTGTGTCCGTATTGTTGCAATCTGCTGTAACAATGTGATCGTTGAATAAAGCTTTTGTCCCCTTCTGGAGATCCGTGGTGTGCTGATGATATTCTCTTGCTAATCCCTCTCCACTCCAAATCCCAAAAAGTTTTTCTTTCAGTTATATTTTAGCGTGACTTGTGCTCGTGCATATTTTTCCATCATATGCTCAACCTGAGCAGTAGAGGTTATCAACATGTATAATTTTTATTAAATGTAACTCAGAGAAAGCTTCACAGTTTATAAGGTCATCATAAAACTGCTGTGACCTTTCATTTTACATTCAGAAAATATCGCTATGTGTCGCAGTTTAAGGCCTAGAGAAGCTAAACTGCTGAAAGTATCAGGATTATAAAGTGTAACAGGAGCTGAGACACTTGCGGTAAATGAATAATAAATTGATCTATTATATTATGATGTGAGGTACAGGTAGCAGTTTTAATGTATTATGCATCAGAGGCGCTGATCAGCGTTTAATGCATAATACATTCATGTTTATTTGTTTTGTCTATAGGACGTGCCGCTCCGTGCCTGTGTGTATTTCCTGAGCTTCTCCTGCAATTAATAAATGCACGCGGGATCTATTGATTGAAGACGACATAACATATTTGGCCAAACCAGGTCGTGCTTAGTGTATGAATAGGAAGAATTCAAGCTGAGCTCGCTCTGGATGTACTCTGACTGTAATCCTGCGTCTCGGCTGGTTTATTTCCTGTGATTTTAATTCTCTAATGACCATGATGTGACCAGGACAAGATAGAGCACATGCGAGTGTCGCAGCGACCAAACACGGGGATGCCAGAGATCATGCATTCACTTGACAGGAGAAGGGGGAATATCATTGCTTCCACAGGCCACCTGGAGATCAGAATAGGCTACAGCAGATTAGAATGTGGAGATTTATTAATGTGGAAATGTGCGCGTCTAAAAATAGCACCTCACTGCCTGTCTGGAAATGGCCATTCTGAGCCGGGGAGACAGATTTGTATAACACTTGTGTGGAATAACGGTGCTTCATATCATTCAAATGACATGGCAGGCCAAGGCAGGGTATCAATGGGGGCACAGCTGCGTCAAAGTCCAAAAGATCAAAAAGCCTGAGGCTAATGGCTTCTAGGTGATTTTCTTTAACAATGATTTTTCAATTAACAATGATTTTCAGTGGGATCGATAACAATAAAATTGTTAACGCGGTAGTAAACTACGGCTGGTTAAAAAAAAAAAAACCTTGTAAGGCAATTGCATAATGTGCTGATATGCATTGCAAAGCAGCACATTATGAAGTACTCACCTTGGAACTAAGCCTTCTAGCAGCGTGCTGTCACCGCTGAGAGGGCGGACATCTTCACCCGATCTTTCTTCCGGGTTCGCTCACTCCAGCTATGTAATTGGCAGGAGCCACGATGATGTCACGACTTCGCATGTGCGCGGGAGCCCTTGGTTCCAGTGTTTTGTCAAAGGAGCCAACTCGTCAAAATCTCCAATCACGTCATTTCCAGTGACTCTTCAGCAGTTGCAACTGGAGATTTCGACGAGTTACCTGCTTCCACAAAGCACTAAGGTACACAATGAGTTGGCTGACAGAACATCGGGTAAGGAGGAAAAAAGTTGCCGCCGCCTTTTGTTGGTTATAAGAGTCCAACACTAACATAACTTACTTATTATAGCGTGCACCGTTGTATATGCGATCCTGGTGTTTTGTGAAAACAGGTTACTCCTCGAAATCTCCAATTACTGATGCTAGAGAGTAACCAGAAGTGACGTGTTTTGAGATTTAGACGAGTTGGCTGTTTTTTTGACAGAACACCGACACAAAGCTCTGAGGCCTCGTACACACGACCAAACATGTCCGCTGAAACTGGTCCATCGGACCAGTTTCAGCAGACATGTTCGGTCGTGTGTAGGGCCGACCGGACAATTTTCCGGCCGACCGGACAGGTTTCCAGCGGACAAATATTTCTTAGCATGCCCGCTGGAAGCCTGTCCGCCGGACATGTCTGATGGTCAGTACGACTCATCGGACATGTCCGCTGGCACGAGAACCCACGCATCACGTCGAAGTGATTCGACGCATGCGTGGAAGCTTTGAACTTCCGGGTTCGCGCACGTCGCCGCGTCATCGTCGCCGCCACGTCACCGAGTATTCTGTCCGCGCGGAATTTGGTCTGATGGTGTGTACAGCCATCAGACCAAATGATCCCAGCGGACATGTCCGATGAAAACGGTCCGCGAACCGTTTTTATCGGACATGTTGGGTTGTCTGTACGAGGCCTAAAAGGTCCGGCAAGGTATGCTGGACCTTCTGAGTTCATGCACTGGTGACGTAACTGGCTGAATCCAGGGTGAATATCTGCTAAATGGTGCACGTTTACATTTTACCTACAGGTAAGCCTATTATAAGGCTTACCTGTAGGTATAGTTCAAAACGGGCTTAAATCTGGCAAAATTGGTAGCAACAGTATGGGAATTTTTTTTTTTTAATCATACTTACCTAGGTGGTTGCAGCATCGGTCCAATGCTGTATGTGTCCCCCGCTGGCTCTAACCGAGCAATCAAACAAAGCCAATCACTTGGTTCTCAGAGCTCCCTGTGTAGAGAGCTGGTGACTGTCAGCCACCAGCTCTCTGCTCTGCCCCCACTCCTGCCTTGCCCCCCCCCCAAAAGGCTGAGCTGGGTGCCGGTCTAGGCATGTGGGCAGATCCTGACCATATAATTACTATCTTTCCTGAGTCTGGACCTACTCTGTGACGTCGCCCAACAGCAGACTTCAGCTGAAAACGGGTCACAGGGTTGCAGAACGAACAGCACTGCTGTGATACACAGGAGAAATATAGTCTGAAACCCACTGTTGGCTGACGTCGCAGAGCTGGTCCAAGCTCAGGCAAGATTGCGACAATGGAGTTGGGATCTGCCCACATGTTTGGACTGGCCCCAGCTCAGCCTCTCAGCGAGCCTCTGAGAGGCTAAGCCAGCCGCTCCACCCCTTCCACAGCCCAGCGCCTCAGAGCAGAGCAGAGAGCTGCTGATTTATAGTTAGCTGCCCTGTGCTCAGGGAGCTGTGATCGGCGGTGTTTGATCACTCGGTTCTTAGTGTTAGAGGTGACGGGAGATCGGATCGATACTGCATCCACCTAGGTAAGTATGATTCTAAAAACAAAACAAAAAAACCCCTCATACACCTCTTTTAACTGCCCGCGTGTCATCAGCCTAATCATAGCTGCTGTCTCCTTTTTTACCAGCCGGTTGTTTGTATTACATCTCCTTCCGTATAATAAAACATTTTAGCTCTGGTAAAGCAGAAATGTATCCCGCTTTATTACCTTCCCCCTGCCGATCTTCCATGACACCAATTCTAAAAAAACAGAGGGCCAGATTCAGGTAGATCCGCGCAATATTTGCGTGGGCAAAGGGCAACGATTTTTGCTCTGCGCCCACGCAAATATTTTGATATGCCCGCGATTCACGGAGCAGTAGCTCCGTAAATTGCGCGGGCGGTATGCTAAATAGCCCGGCGTAAGGGCGCCTAATGTAAATGATCCCGCCGGGGGCGGGAATCATTTAAATTAGGCGCGCTCCTGCGCCGAGCGAACAGCGCATGCTCCGTCGGGAAACTTTCCCGACGTGCATTGCGGCAAATGACGTCGCAACGACGTCATTTGCTTCTAAGTGAACGTGAATGGCGTCCAGCGCCATTCACGAATCACTTACGTAAATGACGTGAAATTTAAATTTCACGAGCGGGAAGGGCGGCTATACTTTAGCATTGGCTGCCCCTGCTATAGCAAGAGCAACCTTGCGCTAAAGTCGCCGTACGGAAACTCCGTACCTTGCGTGCGCAGGGCCCGCGCAACTTTTGTGAATCGGTTTTAGTATGCAATTTGCATACTAGACACAGATCACAATGGCCGCGCCCCCTAGCGGCCAACGCAAGAATGCAGCCAAAGATATGAAGGCATAAGGAGGCTTATGCCTGTCATATCTTAGGCTGCAGTCGGTGTAACGAGGTTCCTGAATCAGGAGCACTCGTTACACCGGAGCAAGTAAGCACTTGCGCCGCACAACCTATGGTTGCGCGGGCGCAAGTGCTTCTTGAATCTGGGCCAGAGTGTGCTCAGATCTCTGTAAGGTATTTGGGATATGACCCTACGGATTTTTAAATGAATTGATAACTGTAGTAAATGTGTTTTTTATTTAAATAGCAATTTCAGGCATCATATGAAACCAGTGTACCACTAATACAAATACAATTGTGTTGATTTCAGAAATTGCACAGAATGTACTGAAATCTGAGTTCTCTATAACTTCCTGCAGACGCTGTACACAGACCATCTTGCAGTGTCACTAGAAGGGCAGTAGGTGGGCATTCTCCTCTTTGCTTCCTGCGTCACCAATCACATTCAAGCTTCTAAAGCTGCTTTGAGGGCCAGTTCACACCACATGCAGTCCAGTGCCCTTTTCAGTGGCATAGTTCACACTAGTGCTTGCAGTTCAAGTGCATTCCAGTTCCACCAAAAAAACAGTAGAACATGTTGCATGTTACATTTTACCTGCACTGGACTGTACTAGAACGCTGTAAAATGCATCAAAACTGCACTGGAACGCACATAAACTGCACTTTATGTTAGCCTATGTGTCCATGCACACATGGACGTTTTTTAGTGTTAATGAGCAGTGGAGTTCATGGACGCCAGAAATTTCCGTTCAAAGTGCCGTTTTTCAGCAGGAAAAAATGCAGATAAACGCTCAAAAACGCATTGAAAAAAAAAAGCTAAAAAACGCTACACTGAAAAACGCTAATAAACGCTATTGCAAAAACGTTGATAGGCTCCCTGCAAAGCTACTGGCGTTTTTTATAGCTTTTTTTTTAGCTTCCAGTGTGCATGGAGCCTTAAGGTTAAAAATAAAAAGGGGGGAAAAAGCACTGGACTTCATCAGAAACGCACCGAAACGCGTCACAAACGCGCATTCAGAAAAGCATCTGGAACGCATCCGGACTGCGTTTCTATGGCCTGAACCGGCCCTCAATCTGAATGGTGGCCAGAAGAAACATCCTTGTTGCCGGATTGTTTTTATATCAGCCTACTGGTATGTGAAGGGCAGCAAAGAAGTGATCCAGCTAGAAGATCAAATTATGACAAAAAGGAGTGAGGTAGCCTGGTCCACTACGTCATGGTCTTATGGAAAATCTGAAATACTGAGCAGTTAGTCTGTGCTTCATGTGACCGATTCCTTTAACTCTCCTTCCACATAAATAATAGTGTGTCATCTAAAACTGTGATGTCAATTCTTGTTTACATACAGTAGACCATTCCTTTAATGCACACATGCCACAAAGTATTAGTTAAAGCGGGAGTTCACCGATAAATGATGTTTTTTGCTCTTTTAACCTTAGACGGATGCTCATTTAGTCTAGGGGAATCGGCTAGTTGTTTTAAAATCAGAGCATTACTTACCGTTGTAGAGGGCGTTCTTCTCCGCCACTTCCGGGAATGGGTCTTCGGGACTGGGCGTTCCTTCTTGATTGACAGTCTTCCGACAGGCTTCCGAAAGGCTTCCGACGGTCGCATCCATCGCGTCACGAGTAGCCGAAAGAAGCCGAACGTCGGTGCGGCTCTATACTGTGCCTGCGCACCGACGTTCGGCTACTTTCGGAAAACCGTGACGCGATGGATGCGACCGTCGGAAGCCTGTCAATCAAGAAGGAACGCCCAGTCCCGAAGACCCATACCCGGAAGTGTCGGAGAAGATCGCCCTCTACAACGGTAAGTAATGCTCGGATTTTAAAACAACTAGCCGATTCCCCTAGACTAAATGAGCATCCATCTAAGGGTAAAAACAGGATTTTACCGGTGAACCTCCGCTTTAAATATCACGTAATAATATATTACTAATGCACAAATGGTAATCAAGTTCCTTTAAAGGCTTAGTTCACCTTTGTTTATAACATTTTTTTTGTACATTCCAGCTCCCCAATGTACCAATATAGCATTAAAGGGGTTGTAAAGCTTTGTGTTTTTTCACCTTAATGCCTCCTATGCATTAAGGTGAAAAAGCACCCCACTCTCTCCGCCGCCCGAGCCCCCATTTTACTTACCTGAGCCCCAAATCTCTGTGGGCGCGATCCCGCTTCGTTCTCTCCATGGCTGATTGGCTCTTCATTGGATAGATTGACAGCAGTGCAGCCATTGGCTCCCGCTGCTGTCAATCAAATCCAGTGACGCAGCCGCCGGGGAGCGGGGCTGAGTCATGCACGCCGAGGGTATAACACAGGAGTACGCCCGCAAGGTAACCCCCTCGGGAGAGAGATTCCCAGAGGGGCCTAGCTCTTGCAGGAAGGAGCCGAGACAACTGACGTGGGTCCCCAGAAGAGGACGATCGGGGCCACTCTGTGCAAAACGAACTGCACAGTGGAGGTAAGTATGACATGTTTGTTATTTAAAAAAAAAAAAAACTTTAGTGTCCCTTTAACCACTTAACGCCCGGCGCACGCCTATTTACGTCCACAGAATGGCACGTACAGGCAGATGGGCGTATATATACGTCCTTGCCTTCTAGCTGGTGGGGGGTCTCCCCCGGTGCGTGAGGCGGGTGGCTTATCTCGGGGAGCGATCCGGGCCGATGGCGCGGCTATTCGTTTATAGCCGCTCCGTCGCGATCGCTCCCCGGAGCTGAAGAACGGGGAGAGCCGTATGTAAACACGGCTTCCCCATGCTTCACTGTGGCGGCGTTTTGATCGAGTGATCCCTTTTATAGGGAGACTCGATCGATGACGTCAGTCCTACAGCCACACCCCCCTACAGTTGTAAACACACACTAGGTGAACCCTAACTCCTACAGCGCCCCCTGTGGTTAACTCCCAAACTGCAACTGACATTTTCACAATAAACAATGCAATTTAAATGCATTTTTTGCTGTGAAAATGACAATGGTCCCAAAAATGTGTCAAAATTGTCCGAAGTGTCCGCCATATTGTCGCAGTCACGAAAAAAATCGCTGATCGCCGCCAATAGTAGTAAAAAAAAAAAATTTATAAAAATGCAATCCCCTATTTTGTAAACGCTATAAATTTTGCGCAAACTAATCGATAAACACTTATTGCTATTTTTTTTACCAAAAATAGGTAGAAGAATACGTATCGGCCTAAACTGAGGAATTTTTTTTTTTTATATATGTTTTTGGGGGATATTTATTATAGCAAAAAGTAAAAAATATTGAATTTTTTTCAAAATTGTCGCTCTATTTTTGTTTATAGCGCAAAAAATAAAAACCGCAGAGGTGATCAAATACCAGCAAAAGAAAGCTCTATTTGTGGGGAAAAAAGGACGCCAATTTTGTTCGGGAGCCATGTCGCATGACCGCGCAATTGTCTGTTAAAGCGACGCAGTGCCGAATCGCAAAACCTGGCCTGGGCATTTAGCTGCCTAAAGGTCCGGGGCTTAAGTGGTTAATATACTCATTTTGCAAAAAAATAAAAAAATGCTTTTCATTAATTCTACACAGGCTTACCTCACTCATAGCTGTTTAAACACACTGCTTGATTACTTCTGCCTTACTTCATGGACAGACTTTAGGTCATGACACAGGAATGAAATGACCAGCTGATCTCATTAGCACACACCCTCCATCATCTACCCTCAGCTGGTCAACTCCTTCCTGTGTCATGACCTAAAGTCTGACTAGGAAGTAAGGCAGAAGTAATCAAGCTGTGTGTTAAAACAGCTATGAAGAGAATTAGGTAAGCTTGTGTAGAATGAATGAAAAGCATTTTTTTTTGCAAATTGAGTACATTAATGCTATATTGTTACATTGGGGAGCAGGAATTTAGAAAAAAAAAAAGGTAAACTTAGCCGTTAAAATTTTAGCGGAATCATTCAACAGATGCAGAACACAGTTGAGAAAAGCGATTGGTTAAATGCATTAAAATATGCGCCAGAACGCCTTCCTACTAATGTGTGCAATGTGCATCCTTCAGGCGCCTGTACCCAGGTGAGACCTCTCATGCTTACAGATAGGATCACTCTATATTGGTATTTTAATATTCATGAAGCATATTTCTTAACTACGCAGCCTAGGCACAGCTGTGAAAGCCTCAGGGACACCTTGTGCACCCAGTCAGATCTCAACTAAGATTGAAAAACAAAAACTGAATGCTGTAGTTGCATATTGTCAACATGTGTAAGTAGCAGAATCACACGTATGTAAACAAATACATAAAAATATGAATATATATATATATATATATATATATATATATATAGCATTCATAAAGTTGCACCGCCGTTGTATTAAGGGGAAGAGAGGGTGTGCGCGACTTACATATGCGTTCGCTTCTGTACGCGAGTTTGGATGGATGAGGGCACTTTAAAAAAAAAAATGTTTACGTTGTCTCTTTAATAATTATTTTAATCACTTTAATTCCTTTTACACGGAATGTAAACATTCCTTGTGATCAAAATAAGGTATAACAGGTACTCTTTATGTAGAGACTTGGGGTCCATAAGACCTTAAATCTCTCCTCTACCATTAAAAGCAAAATATTCCCCCCCCAAAAAATTGGATCTTTAGAAAAAAAAAAAAAACTTTACCACCCTAGACTGGAAGTGACATCATGACGTTGCTCCAGTTTTCCTAGATCATAGAGGTGATCAAAGACAATCTGGTCTCTGTTCACCTCTGTGGCTAGCTGTGAAAACTGTTGAATCCTTTTCCCAGCGGTGAGATCAAGATACATCAGCGAGTGGCAAGGGGGGGAACGGGGTGGTTGGTTTGAACGACCCCTCCCGCTGCTTCTGAAAGCAATCCAGCAGCTAATTAGCCACTTTGACTTATTTCGTGAGAACAAGAATTTCAGGCAGAAAAAAAATGCTTGGGTTATGGTTAATAGCTTCAGCCATAACCCTGGTAAACCACTTGCAAGCCGCAATCTATATATATATGTATTGCAGTTGGCAAGTGGTTAAATAATTTTTTTTTTTAATAATCTACACTCAGTACATCACAATGACAAAGTTAAAACAGAATTTTAGAAATGTTTTCAAATGTATGAAAAAGGAAAAACTGAAATATCACATTGGCATAAGTATTTACTCTCTTTGCAACAACACTTAAAATTTAGCTCAGATGCCTCCAATTTCTCTTGATCGATGCTGAAATATTTTTACACCTAATTGGAGTCCACCTGTAGTAAATTAAATTGATTAGATATGATTTGGAAAGGCACACACCTTTCTATAAAAGGCCTCACAGCTGACAATGCGTACTGTATCAGAGCAAAAGCCATGATTTTTTTGTGATCTCACAATGTAGGGTATAAGATTTCCTATCATCTGTGCCCAGTCTTCCAACATAGAGTTAATCCAGCTCTGAGCAATCCTCTTTTCTTTTTTCAGTGAAATAAAACAGACTTACAGAGAAAAACCTTAGTCCGTTCCGCCCCCTTGCTGTGAGTGACAGGTTATTTACATATCTCATGCACTAGCCTGAGACAGAGGCACATCCTGTGTAAAAAGTTCACAATTCACATCCCTCTGCCCTCCCCTCCTCTCCCTTCCAGCTCTCCCAGGATTGGCTGCATTTACTGTGTTTTAAATGGATGTTTCTCATCATGGGGTGTGATCCACAGTTCAATGTGACGAGGAAATGCATGTATATTGCAGTGAAAACACAGAACAGAAAGCAGAATATACACAGACAAGTGATCTGATTTAGGTTAGATGTATCTAGTGAGAGCTGGGCAGAATTGCAGTGTGTGTGTCTGAGGTCACCTGATCACAGTTGCAAAATCAGATTATTTACATATCTCATGCACTAGCCTGGAGACAGGCATTATTTTTTAATTCCCACCCCCACTCCTTTTCTGAAGTCATGTGGTTACTTTTCTGGATTTTCACTGGATGTTAGGGATCATAGCGGAATTTAGTGTAAGGAATACACAAGAGAAAATGCACGTTGACAAGGGGAGTGTAGAGGTGGGCGGGGAGTCTACTGACATCACAACTCCACCCACCGAGCTCCAGACAACAGATCCACCCACAGAATCTGCAGTTTTTCGGGTCTCATAACAGACAGAGGGGAGATATTTGACAGGTAAGGATACATGCAGGAGGCATCTATAGCCTTATAGATCAGCACTATGGCAGTAGTTTAGAAAGGATGAGAGTGTGTTTACATTTTACACTTTAAGGGTCCTCTGCATTGTGTAACAAGGCTGTTTAATCCTGTCTTCTCTGATCCTCTTCTTTTTTACTGTCCCCAATCCATCTGCTGATAGAACAGAGCCTTGGGGGCATTTTGAACATACTCAGTTTGGTGTGTATTGCACAGCGCCAATCAGCACTGCCCTGACAGAGGGTCAGGGGTCCTGCGGCCTCATAAGACAATCATGGGAGAATGAAAACTCCTCCCGCAAGCTTCAACCAGTGCTGGGTCGGACACTGATAGAAATCACAAGACTGCTATATACTGCTGATGATAAAAGATATTTAGCATTTATATTTACTAAAATAATTGCAATTGGATGTTCCTTGTACTGTGGGAGACCAGATATAACGAATGCAGGCTCCTAGGTTTAGTAACACTTTAAGGCCTCGTACACACGACCGAACATGTCTGCTGAAACTGGTCCGCAGACCAGTTTCAGCGGACAGATCCGACCATGTGTACAGCCTAGCAGACAGGTTTCCAGCAGACAAAAGTTTTAAAGCAGGCTTTAAAACTTGTCGGCTGGAAACCCGACATGTTCGCTGGTTAGTACACCTAACCAGCGGACAGAAATCTCCCGCATGCGTCGAATGGATTCGACGCATGCGTGGAAGTATTTTACTTCTTGGTTTGCGGACGTGGCGGCGTCAACGTCACCGCCACGTCACCGCGCTGTCTGTTCGCTGGGATTTCGGTTTGATGGTGTGTACAACCATCAGACCGAAATCTCCGGGCGGACATGTCCGATGAAAACGGTCCGTTTTCATCGGACATGTCCCCTCGTCTGTACGGGGCCTAAGGATAACATTTAGTGTCACTTTAAGTATTAATTTCTTTATATAGTTTAATAAATTTAAGCTAGCCATTATTCCACAAGTGCAGCTCGAAGCCTCTCTCCTGAACATGGCACCTCACAGATCTATAAACTGCATTATATTCTAAGTATGAGAAAGTGGCAAAACACAATTTAATAAAAGGTTCTATAGCTGGACTTGCATTTATACAATTTTCACTGCTTCTTTGTGTGTTTTGTTTAATCTTCGTCAAATGCGGGATCCATTATCTCCGTATTCTTTCGTTTTTTCATTTGGAAAAGGTGAGGAGGGCATACATCCTTCTGGGAATTGGTGCTGGAGGCAATTACAATCACACAGCCAACATCTTCTGTGCACCGCACATTTTACCCATCCTCTCACCTCTGGTTCTCCATCACTGCCTTTTCTACAGGTGCTTTGCTTACAATTATTTAATGAGCATGATGTGTGATTTAATTGGCTCAGACTTTAATTAAACACACGTAAATCCTTCAAGCCGGCGTTCTGGTGAAGCTTTACGTAGTCTGGCCAATATAGGTCACGGAAAAAAGCAGAAACTAGACAATGTTAACTTTATTTTATTACGTCAACATCCTCTTACAGCCATGTCGACTCAACTGTAATTTAATATTGGCTGTGATTTCTTTTTTTTTTTCAAAAGCTCTTACGTTTTGCAGCAAAGTATAATTCCTATAGAAATGATTAAAGGGAAAAACCAAGCCAAAGTGAGCAGTAATAAACACATAAGACAAGATATGGCACATCATGAATGTTGGGACAAAACTATAATGCTGCGTACACACGCTCGGAATTTCCGACAACAAATGTTCGATGGGAGCTTTTGGTCGGAAATTCCGACCGTGTGTAGCCTCCATCGGACATTTTCTGTCGGAATCTGACAACAAAAATTTAGGAGCCGGTTCTCAAATTTTCCGACAACAAAATCCGTTCTGGTAAATTCTGATCGTATGTAGACAATTCCGACGCATGCTCTCAATCAGGTACGAGATGGAAGCGCTCAGTCTGGTAAAACTAGCGTTCGTAATGGAGATAGCACATTCGTCACGCTGTAACGGACTGAAAAGTAAGATGCTGAAAAGTGCGAATCGTCTCTCACCAAACTTCTACTAACATGTTTTTTATTGAACTTCCCTTTAATAGTGCCGTCGTACGTGTTGTACGTGACTGCGTTCTTGGCGTTCGGAATTTCCAACAACATTTGTGCGACCGTGTGTATGCAAGACAAGTTTGAGCCATCATCCTTCGGAAAAAAAAAACACGGTTTTGTTGTGGGAATGTCCGATCGTCTGTACACTTATACTGGAACCGGTTGAACTGATCCGTGTCCAAGTTCAATTCTCCCCACTCCACTTCTGGTCTGCACTGGACTATAAGAACGTGTTTCTGGGCACACTTACATAATCACCTATGCTAACCAGACAGCAGTGATCCTTGCTTCTGTACACAGTCATCCATGGAGAGTTGTGGGCTCTGTTATGTTTTGCACGAACACTCAAGAAAGATATACTGGACTGAAGTGAACCATGCCCAAGACCCCCTCTTTCAAGTGGTCCTGGACCTCTTATGCTTAACTGATCCCACACACCATTGGAGGAACTCACACTATGCAAACGAACCAGACCAAAGGGGTGAACCATGTCCAAGATTGGTTAAAACTGCCAGTGTGAATGCACCCTAAGACCAACTGGAGCAGTATTGTTTTATTTTTTACAGGGCAAAGTAACTCACAGGGACTTCTCCTACCCTAGATAGATTGTGTGTGGAGCTCTCCATATACTGTCAGCCCTAAATAGTGTAAAACCTTTTAAAAACGCTATTTATTTGTTTAAAATACCACTTACATGGATAGAAATTAGGATGTGCTTATCACAAAACCAAACCCGGCAACTGGGGGCATTAGTACTGGTGATTCTGGTTACAGTGAAGGATTCACTTTGTAGGGATTTCCTTTCACTTCCTTTACTATGAGACACAGATGGCAAAAAAAAAACAACTTATAGGGTTATAACTCTCTCTTACTCTATCCATTATAAAAAAGGTTTTGCCTTAAGTTCTACTTTAATATTTCTATTGGCTTGTTATTTCTGTCTATGATCCCATTAGAGAAATTTTCCATCACTTCCTGTCCTTTTGACAGCAGTAGAAATGGGGAGCACAGTTTTGAATAACAGCAATAGAAATATTGTCAGATGTGTTAACCTATCCCAACACTACTAAAAATTGGTGTTGGGCTTAAAATCAGCCTTCCAAAGAATCAAAGTCCCTTATTTAAAATACAACATACCACTTTAAATACCATTACAAATTAATTAAAATATGTAAATGAATATGGATGAGAGATAAGGCTGTAATCTGCTTGAATTTACATATGGTCTAATTGCATCGTTTACAGCTTCAGTAAACTTCCTTCATTTATAATTTGTGATCTCAGCATTCTCGGCTTTGTAAAGTCATATCAGTTATTTTTAGCAAGTCCACTTGAGCGGTGTAGTTGGATGACTTATACAAGTTACATATTTATAAAAATGCAGTCATCAATATATCTCATTTCAGGAAAGCCGCTGTTCATTTCTTCACTGAGCCGTGTAGCTGAATGATCGCATTGAGCACTTTTAGTTCATTCAAAAATTTCAGACATTTGCGGAGTTTAGAGAATGTTTTGAAGGACAATTTGCATTTTCAATAATTTTCTTCTGTCTCAATCCAGCCATGTTTGCTGTGTGGCCCTGCATGGTTCACAAAGAAAACCTCTAGCTGGCTCCTCGTTATTCTGCGCATACACATCACTGCCCCATTCTTTCTTATAAGATGGCCAGAGGAGAAATATGGAGGCTGCCACTGCTGCTTCTCTTTCTGCAAATACTACCCTCTTGGCTGTCGTGTTTAGATGGGATGGACAGCGTCTGTCAACAGCAATTTTCAAGTCTTGCCACAGATTCTCAATTAGATTTAGGTCTGGACTTTGACTGGACCATTCTAACACATGAATAGGCTTTCATCTAAACTATTCTATTGTTTTTCTGGCTGCATGTTTAGGGTCGTTGTCCTGCTCTAAGGGGAACCTCTGCCCCAGTCTCAAGTCTTTTGCAGACTTTAACAGATTTTCCTCTAAGATTGCCCTGTATTTGGCTCCATCCATCTTCCCATTAATTCTGACCAGCTCCCCTGTCCCTGCTAAAGAAAAGCATCCCCACAACATGATGCTGCCACCACCATGTTTCACAATGGGGATGGTGAGTTCAGGGTGATGTGCAGTGTTAGTTATCCACCACAAATTTTGCTTTTAGACCAAAAAGTTCAAATTTGGTCTCATCTGACCAGAGAACCTTCTTCCACGTGTTTGCTGTGTCCCCCATATGGCTTCTTGCAAACTACGAGAAGCTGACAGCTGAATGTAAAGAAAACATGTCAACAATGAAAAATTATGAAAAAAAAAAACAGCGTAGGGTTCCCCCCAACATCAATCGTGATGTCTGCCACACTGTCGGCCCCGATGAAGGCTCCTGCCGACTGCCTGCTCCTCCGTCTGACAGTTCTCAAATAGCTAAGGCCCTGCCCCTTGTGACATCACTGGCCATTAGCATGCTGGAGCAGTGACGTCACACGGAGGCATCAGGAGTTTTCTACAGCTAGTAAACTCCACAGCATATTATCCTATGTGTCCATACGCACATAGGCTTTCATCAGCGTTTTTTTGGCATGGGCGTTTTTAGGCTGGGAAAAAAAACCTGAACTACTGTGTTTGTAGAGGAGTTTTTCAGCTATAATAGCGATATAATGCTGTTAAACATGATAAAACGCTGCAAAACACATCTCTCCGGCAGTGGATTAGTGATCGAAAGTCCTCGTAAAGATACGGCAACTCATCCCTGGTTTGGTTGAATGGAGGGATTTAGAGGGTACGGGATTATTGCGGTGCCAAAATAGAAACCAAACATATAATTTATTTGTAAAAATAAGACATTTTATTAAGTTACAAAGAGATAAAATCTGGTTCAAATGACAATAGAACAAAACAGATCGTGGGAGCAGTACATAGAGATACAGGTCACGGATCAAGTCTACCCAACTAGTTTCGCCAATCATTGACTTCGTCAGGGGATTTAAGACTAGACCATCTCAGTGAAAGGCTCTAAAGAAATAGAACAAAAAATTATTTAACAATTTCATCAATTCCATAGGATACAGTAAAATTTACAATTTTTTTTGACAATAATTCAAACAAAATAGTTTGGCTAGGACATGTGGCGAGGCATCGAAAACCATGGTCCCATGAGATCTAGTACATAAGTAGCCCTCCAATCCCCCGGAACCCCCATGCTGAGCCACCACAAATGGTGCGAGTGGGCAAAGATATCCCTATGGGTAGATAGAAAGAAAAAACCTACTGTTTGCTCCCCATGCAGCACGGTAGGGTAGCCCCTCGGAGTGGATGGCGAATCCAAAAACCCCAAAGCAGCGGCTGGGGTGGACAGTAAAACAGGTTAAGAATAAAAATTAGGCCTATACCATGGCATGGGGGCGCAAAGGGTAGGTTTTTTCTTTCTATCTACCCATAGGGATATCTTTGCCCCACCCGCACCATTTGTGGTGGCTCAGCATGGGGGTTACGGGGGATTGGAGGGCTACCTTATGTACTAGATCTCATGGGACAATGGTTTTCAATGCCTCGCCACATGACCTAGCCTTTTACTGAGATGGTCTAGTCTTAAATCCCCTGACGAAGCAATGATGGCGAAACTAGTTGGGTAGACTTGATCCGTGACCTGTATCTCTTTGTATGCTCCCACGATCTGTTTTGTTCTATTGTCATTTGAACCAGATTTTATCTCTTTGTAACTTAATAACATTTCTTATTTTTACAAATAAATTATATGTTTGGTTTCTATTTTGGCACCGCAATAATCCCGTACCCTCTAAATCCCTTCATTAGGCATTTAGGCATGTTTTTGAGCCCAAAGCTTTTGTGGAAGTATAGTTTTGCTAAGAAATTCTAAAAAACCGCAAACACGGCAAGGCGCTACAACACTCATGTTTTTAACGTGGCATTCTATGTCCAGTGTGCATGAGGCCTTAAAGTTGTCTGCTTTGCTGTTCGGGCAATGAATAGTACCTACTGCTGTTTTATCAGGCTCCGTGACTAAAACATTCTTCACCTGTGGCTCGTGGGTTTGCAAAGTGTGCAGTTTACATTTGTGCACAGTGATCCAGAGACCTGGGTTCACACTACTACACTACTTTCATCCTACTTTGCTCTGTGTTCAATGTTTCCCTATGAGAGCGTCTTGTAGCGTCCTACACAAGTCGGTCCGACTTTGAAAATGCTCCCCTGTACTACTTTTGGTCCTACATTGATCCTACTTCAGGCCCATTGAATATCATTGAAGTCGGACCAAAGTAGATTATCCTGTTCATGAAAGTAGGATGGATGTAGGACCAATGTAGGATCAATGTAGGACCAATGTAGCAGAGCAAAGTAGGATGCAAGTAGTGTAGTAGTGTGAACCCAGCCTGATAAGGGAAAGTGAACAAAGGAAAACACATTGACATCGTAGGAAAAAGCTTTGATAGTCTTCTGGAAATGTAAGTTTCTCAGAGCTTTGCAATATGAATTGCCTTTCCACCTTAGGGAAATATTGGCAATGCTAACACTCACTGAAACACCCAGGCTGAACCAAACTCATTAGAGGCCTTCACTGCCACCGATATCCTTGTGAGAAGCGCTCTCCATCAAACCACTATTGAACATGGACACACACCTTCAGCACAGAAGGGGTAGAGACCCTTATGAAAGCATGATGCAACCAACCTGCATGCCAGGATATCCTCCTATCCACACAAGGGCTCAAATGCTATACACTGTGGCCCAGATTCTCGTAGGGCGGCGAAAATCTAAGCGGGCGTAGCGTATTGTAGTTACGCTACGCCGCCACAACTTTAGAGAGGCAAGTGTTGTATTCACAAAGCACTTGCGTTCTAAAGTTACGGCAGCGTATCGTAAATGTGCCGGCGTAAGCGCGCCTAAATCAAATGAGGAACAGGGGGGCGTGTTTTATGTAAACTAATCCTGACCCCAGTAAATTACGCTTTTTTAGAACGGCGCATGCGCGCGCATGCTCAGTATCACGTCGAATTTCAAATTAATTACGCCCCGCTCAATGCCTAGTCGACGTGGAACGTACTTGTGTCCAAGCCCCCAATTCACGGACGACATACGCAAATGATGTTAAAACACGACGCTGTTCGTAACGTTTCCTACGTCCATACCTAACATGACTTACCCCTGCTTTATGATGGGTAAACTTTACGCCGGCGTATGTCTTAAGTAAACAACGTATCTTGCTACGCGGGCGCACGTAGTTCGTGAATCGGTGTATCTAGCTCATTAGCATATTCAATGCGGAAATCTGCAGAAGCGCCACCTAGCGGTCAGCGTAAATATGCACCCTAAGATACGACGGTGTAAGAGACTTACGCCGCTCGTATCTTAGCCAAATTTATACGTAACTGATTCTAATGCCGCGTACACACCATCACTTATGTGATGAAAAAAAAAGATTTTTTTTAAAACGTCAATTTAAATGACCGTGTGTGGGGGGAAACGTCGTTTTATGTCTTGTGAAAAAACGACAAATAAACTTGAAGCATGCTTCAATTTTATGTGTCGTTCTTCAAAACGTCGTTTTTTGCTTCACAAAAATTGACGGTGTGTAGCAAAAAACGACGTTTAAAACAACGTTTTTAAACCCGCGCATGCCCAGAAGCTAGTTATGAAGCGAGCTTCAATGGACAAAAGTGGTGAACGTAACCTCGCTTTGCTAGAACATTGTGAAAAAAACGATGGTGTGTAGGCAACTTCGTCTTTGAAAATTGAAGTTTCAAAAACGTCATTTTTTTACTTCACAGAAAATTTCGTTTTTTTTCATCACAAAAAACGACCGTCTGTATGCGGCATAAGAATCAGCCGCATAGATACGACGGCTCTCATTCGGACTTACGACGGCGTACATGGTGCTACGCCGTCGTAAGTCCTTTGAGAATCTGGGCTGTGACTCTATGCTACTGCTTGCTTTTCTCCACCTGACCTCTATACTAAGTCCCAGAACCTTCCCTGAAGTGTCTTGTCAGCAACTAGATATGGAGTTGGGTTCAAACATATTTTAAATGATAGAGACAGAACATCAACCAAAACAGAAAAACATGTATGAAACAAATGTTATAAATGGAGTTGCAGTTCGTGAGTAAAATAAGTATTTGATCTCCTACCAACCTACAATAATTCTGGCTCTTACAGACTGGCTATTGTATGTGCTCATGTGGTACACAGATTAGTCCTGTTAAATTAAGAAGGTGCTCCTAACGTCAAGTCGGTATGTGTATAAAATACACCTATCACAGAATCTCTTTCTTCCATTCAAACCTCACCGTCATGGACAAGACCAAGAGCTGTCAAATGACATTGTGGATAAGACAGAATTGTAGACCTTCACAAGGCTGGAATGGGCTTTAAAGGGGTGGTTCCCCCTAAAACAAATTTCATAAACAAAAAATAAAACAAACAATACATTCGGAAGACTGCTTACACTGCGGGTAGGCAGGCTTTTTTTTTTTTTCGTACATACCTCGATATCGCCGTTTCATCCCTCGACTCCGGGTATGAGTCTTGTGGCGGTGGGCGTTCCTAGTTGATTGACGTTCCTCCGACCGACGCATACTTGACGTCACGACTTTCCGAAAGAAGCCGAACGTCGCTGAGCAGGCGCCGTATAGAGCCGACTCTATACGGCGCCTGCACAATGACGTTCGGCTTCTGTCGGAAAGTCGTGACGCGCAGTATGCGCCGGTCGGAAGGAACGTCAATCAACTAGGTCCAGCAAGACTCATACCGGAAGCCGAGGGATGAAACGGCGATATCGAGGTATGTACGGAAAAAAAAAAAGCCAGCCTACCCGCAGTGTAAGCAGTCTTCCGAATGTATTGTTAGAATTTTGTTTTAGGGGGAACCACCCCTTTAAGACCATCAGCAAGAAGCTTGGTGAGAAGGAGACAACTGTTGTAATCAGTTATTGTAATCAGTGGCGGTGCGAGAGCCAGAGGGGGCGGCGCTCCGGCGCCCTCTATAGACGCACCGCCACTAATTACAATAACATAGATTCATGCATTGCATGAATCTATGTTATTGTTGCCGCTGTCGCTGACTATTCAGATGGCCCGGATGGTGAGTGCCGACCACCTGAATAATGGCAGCTGGTTGGCTGTGTGGAAGTGCCTCTCAGAGCCAGCGGCTCTGATAGGCTTTCCGAGTACAGCCCTCAGGCTGTAATCGGCTTCCGTAAACTTATCTAAGGGACGTACGGGGGTGTGCGTTTCTTGGATAAGACTGACAGACGTCTCAGCCAATCAGGTTCACCGGTAACCTGATTGGCTGAAGCATCATTGAGGGCGGGAGAAGACATCAAGGGACGTGGAAGGAGAATGGCTGACCCCCAAAAAGGTAAGTGCCGGGCGGGGGAGGGGCATTTTACAGGGCACAGCAGCGACAATGGGCACAGTGGCGACAATGGGCATAGTGGCATCAATGGGCACAGTGGCGACAATGGGCACAGTGGCAACAATTAAAGGGCACAGTGGCATCAATTGGCACAGTGGCGACAAATAAAGGGCACAGTGGCGACAATTATTGGGCACAGTGGCGACAATTATTGGCACAGTGGTAACAGTTGATGGGCACATGGCTGCGTTTGATGGCATGGCACAGTGGTATTGATGGCACAGTGGCTGTGTTTGATGGCATGGCACAGTGGTGACAATTGATGGCACAGTGCCTGTGTTTGATGGCATGGCACAGTGGTGACAATTGATGGCACAGTGGCTGCGTTTGATGGCATGGCACAGTGGTGACAATTGATAGAACAGTGGCTGCGTGTGATGGCATGGCACAGTGGTGACAATTGATGGTACAGTGGCTGCGTTTGATGGCATGGCACAGTGGTGACAATTGATGGCACAGTGGCTGTGTGATGGCATGGCACAGTGACTGCGTTTTATGCATGGCACAGTGGTGACAATTGATGGCACAGTGGCTGCGTTTGATGGCATGGCACAGTGGCTGTGTTTGATGGCATGGCAACAGTGGTGACAATTGATGTCACAGTGGCTGCGTTTAATGGCATAGCACAGTGGCTGCGCTTGATGGTATGGCACAGTGGTGACAATTGATGGCACAGTGGCTGCATTTGATGGGCCCAGTGGCTGCATTTGATGGGCACAGCGCCTGCATTTGATGGGCACAGTGAGGCTGCAATTTTTTTTTTCTGTTTGCACTCCACCAAAAATTTTGAGCACCAGCCGCCACTGTGTTGGAGCGATTTTTTCGTGAATGGAAGAAATACAAAATAACCATCAATCGCCCTCTGTCTGGAGACCTTAGTCCAATAGAAAATTTATGGAGAGAGCTGAAACTTCAAGTTGCCAAGCGATAGCCAAGAAACATTAAGGATTTAGAGAAGATCTGTAAAGAAGAGTGGACCCAAATGCCTCTTGAGATGTGTGAAGACCTGGTCACCAACTACAGGAAACGTCTTAACTCTGTGCTTGAGGGTTTCTCCTCCAAGTACTAAGTCATGTTTTGCTTGGGGATCAAATACTTATTTTACTCACTGAACTGCAACTTAACTTATAACATTTGTATCATGTGTTTTCTGGATTTTTGATTGATATTCTGTTTCTATCATTTAAAATACGCATATGATAACAATTGTAGACCCTTCATTTCTTTGTAAGTGGGCAAACTTACAAAATCTGCAGGGGATCAAATATATTTTTTCCCCACTGTAGTTATTTCCAATTAAATGCATGGAATTGTCAGATCACTCTATGAAATCACAAGATTAGGTACAAGTGTTACTGACCTGCTAACAAAGCAGAACACAATTTATTTAAAATAAGTGTGGCACTATGGCTCCAAAATGTAAACACAACACGTACCTGTACGTCATTTCGTGCAATAGCAGCTGGGTGGCACGCACACAACTCCGGAGCAGTGGCGTAGCGTGGGGGGGGGGCAGGGGGGAAGTCGCCACACGTGCAAAATTTAGAGGGGCGCAGAGGCAGGTGGCAGGTTACCTGCAGCTCTTCTCCTGTGCTGTGCAGTCTAGGAGACTGTGAGCTCTTCCGCTTCACTATGAGGAAAAAGTTGCGGTGCAGTCCTGGCTTAGGCTCCAGCGGTGACACTGACACAGCAGTGAGTAAATGAACACTGAAGACCATCCATGATGATCCCAGGGATTGTGACCGTGCGGAGACTGGGGGGAAGGAAGAGGACAGGCGACTCACAAGGCATCCTCTCCATTACACGCCACTCCCCACACACAAGGTCCACGTGCGACATGCTGTCTGTCCACTTAGCTTGCCCCACAGCCCGGACTTTCAACCACCGTCGATTCTTCTGAGTCCTGCATGTGCCTGTCAGTGTACTGTTACGCCTTCCCGACACGCTGACCCTGCACCGACCACCCAGGACTGGAGGAAACCGTGGCCAGGAGGAAGAGGATGAGGCATGATCCACACAGACAGAAGCCCCTCCTTACCGACAGCTGCACGGACATTGTGAGTATGCCTCTACACCCCCTCATCCCTGCACGCCACACACAGCGAAACCCCCTCATCCCTGCAAGCCACACACAGTGCACCTCTGAACCCTGCATTGCATACAAAGCGCTTCCCTCAGCCTTGCACTCCATACACAGCACACCCCTCAACCCTCTTTGCTAATAATTAGTTCTATTTCGTCTTTTCTGTCTATTGGTGGGTCCCGTCACTTCTGCAGTCTGTGGTGTGCAGGCAATGAGATGATGTGCTGTAACCTTAAGTAACAAATCAGTGGGTTGTAATGATGTGCTGTAACCTCTAGCAACCAATCAGTGAGCCGTAATGATGTGCTGCAATGTCTAGCAACCAATTAGGAAGCATTAATAATATGCAGTAATCTCTAGCAACCAGTGAGTGGTAATTATGTGCAGTAACCTTCAGCGACCAATCAGTGAACAGTAATGATCTGCTGTAATCTCTAGCAAGCAATCGGTGAGCAATAATATCTTGCAGTAACCTCTAGCAACCAATCAGTTTGTATTAATGATGTGCAGTAACCTCTAGCAAACAATGGGTAAGCGGTAATTATGTGCATTATCGTCTAGCAACTAATCAGTGAGCAATAATAATGTGTGTAGTGGACAGTGTAGGAATCAGGTGGGTCAGTGTAGTGATCAGAATAGGAATCAGGTAGGTCAGTGTAGTGGTCAGTATAGGAATCAGATAGGTCAGTGTTAGTGGTCAGTATAGGAATCGGGTAGGTCAGTGTAGTGGTCAGTATAGGAATCAGGTAGGTCAGTGTTAGTGGTCAGTACAGGAATCAGGTAGGTCAGTGTTAGTGGTCAGTATAGGAATCAAGTAGGTCAGTGTAGTGGTCAGTATAGGAATCGGGTAGGTCAGTGTAGTGATCAGAATAGCAATCAGATAGGTCAGTTTAGTGGTGAGTGTAGGAATCAGGCAGGTCAGTATAATAATCAGGTAGGTTAGTATGGTGGTCAGGTAGGTCCTTGGCTAGCAGAAGGGACTCAGAGAGTGCTAAAATCCACGGGTTAGGGGGCGCAAATCTCTTGCCCTGCCCCGGGCGCTAACAACCCACGCTACGCCACTGCTCTGGAGGCACTATCGTGCGCTAATTGGACACAGGGGATGCCAAACAGCGGGTCCAGCGGACCTGATGTCGTCCGAGACCGAGGACGAGAGGGCTTCCGTGATAGGCGGAAAACTGAACAGAGGCTCTGCTGGGAAGCTGAGTGTTCCGCCTATCACGGAACAGCAGAAGGAGGAGGCGCGGCTTTTGAAAAATGGACGGCCGCGGTCTGCATGTTAGGTTACCGGCATATAAGACGACCCCCGACTTTTAAGAAAGAATTTCAGGGGTTAAAAAGTCGTCTTAAACGCTGGAAAACATGGTAGATATAACCCCTTTAAAGTGATTCTAAAGGCTCATTTTATTAACCTAAAATAAAAAAAAGAGGTTTATACTTACCTGTTTTGCACAGAGCGACTCTGAACATCCTCTTTTGGGGTCCCTCGCCAGTGCTCTCAACTCCTCCTCTTCTGTGTCTACCCTGCGGGCTCGCTCCATAGACACACACAGCCCAGCTCAGCCCACCCTGCTTTCTTCCTGCTAGATTTGATGACAGGTGAGGAGCCAATCATTCCCACTGCTATCAATCTGCCCTGTGAGACCAGAGAGAAAGAGCAGCACTGCTGCAGATGGCGACAATGCTGTATTGAGAGATTGCTCAGGTAAGAATTTAAGAAGGGGGGGGGGGGAGAGCAAACAACCAGTGTAAAGTTTTTTTTACCTTAATGCAAGTAATGCATTAAGGTTAAAAAATGTTTGACTTAGAACCACTTTAATGTGAGTGAGACATGCAGATTTGCCTTCCTTCACATATTCGAAATGTGTCAGGTAGAAATTGGTGGCTGTTAAGATTTGTCAGCCATGAAAAGTTAGATGTTTTAAAAGAAATTGCTTATTTTTACAGAACAGTCATAGTTGTAGTTTCCAATAACCAGGAGCTTATGCCGCATACAGACGATCGTTTTTTGTGATGAAAAAAAATGACGTTTTTGAAAACGTCATTTAAAATGATAGTGTGTGGGGAAAATGTCGTTTTATGTCTTCAGAAAAACGACCAAAAAAAAATTCGAACATGCTCGAATTTTTTGTGTCGTTTTTCAAAATGTCATTTTTTGTGTCAATGAAAATGATAGTGTGTGGGGAAAACGACATTTTTAAACCCGCACATGCCCAGAAGCAAGTTTTGAGACGGGAGGTAAAACTACCATTCATAATGGAGTAAGCACATTCATCACGCTGTAACAGACAAAAAAGCACGAATCATCTTTTACTAACAAGTAACCAGCTAAAAGCAGCCTCAAGGCGAATAGAACTTCCCCTTTAGAGTGCCGTCACTTTGTTCATCATTTTTCAAAATGATGGTGTGTATGCTCCATCGTTTTTGAAAATGAAGTTTCAAAAATGTCGTTTTTTTTTTCATCACTTCAAACGTCATTTTTTTTTCATCACAAAAAACGACCGTCTGTATGGGGCATTAGAGTTTGCTATCCACTGTCACTTCCCAGAATCTGTCATGACCTCTCTACTACACCATAATGCAACTTTCATTACCTACAGATTACTCGGCAGCGTGTTGGAAGCTCTCATGGCCAGCGAATCATGATAACCTGATATTGTATATAATGAAATATAGAATACAGAAAAAATAGAAATACTGTAAGCTGTTGGAGGACAACAGTGGAGACATCTAGTAATGACTGCATTTTTTTGGGGAGAGGATAAAAAAATACGAAATCAAATATTAATTATTTATATCAGCTAATATTGATACTATGCGGTTGATTTACTAAAACTGGAGAGTGCAAAATCTGGAGCAGCTGTGCATGGTAGGCAGTCGGCTTCTAACTTAACCACTTGCTGACCGCCGCACGCCGATATACGTCGGCACAATGTCTCGGGCAGGCAAATAGGCGTACCTTTCCGTCCCTTTGAATTTGCCAGTGCGTGCCTCGTTAGTGCGCCCGCGGGTCCTGGGAACTCGATGTTCCTGGGTGGCTCGCGATTGTGATCGGCTAAGGCAGAACAGGGGGATGCCTTTGTAAACAAGGCATTTCCCTGTTCCGCCTGGTGACATGTCAGGGATCTACTGTTCCCTGTGATTGGGAACAGTGATCGCTGATGTGTCACTGTTAGCTCCTCCCCCTAACAGTTAGAATCACTCCCTAGGACACACTTAACCCCTTCAGCGCCCCCCTAGTGGTTAACGCCTTCACTGCCAGTGTCATTTTTACAGTAATCAGTGCGTTTTTACAGCACCGATCGCTGTATAAATGACAATGTTCCCAAAAATTTGTCAAAAATTTGCAGTCATGATAAAAATCGCAGATTGCCGCCATTATTAGTAAAAAAAATACTAATGATAAAAATGACATAAAACGACCCCCTATTTTGTAGACGCTATATCTTTTGCGCAAACCAATCAATATACGCTCATTGCGATTTTTTTTACCAAAAATATGTAGAAGAATACGTATCAGCCTAAACTGAGAAAAAAAATCGCTCTATTTTTGTTAATTGCCTAAAAAATATAAATGGAAGAGGTGATAAAATACCACCAAAAGAAAGCTGTATTTGTGGAAAAAAAAAGAACGTCAATTTTGTTTGGGAGCCTTGTTGCGCGACCGCGCAATTTTCAGTTAAAGCGATGCAGTGCCAAATCGCAAAAAGTGGCCCGGTCATTTTGGCCCGGTCATTTGGCAGCCAAATGGTCCGGGGCTGAAGTGGTTAAAGGAGAAGTATGGGTTTGCCTTTTTTCCCTAATCATACTTACTTACCTAGGTGGATGAAGCATCGGACCGATGCTGCATCTGTCCCCCGGCGTCTCTGCACTGAGAACCGAGCCATTGAACACTGTTTATGGCCCGGTTCTCTCGGCTCCCAGAGAGGAGAGCTGCTGACTGTCAATCAGAAGCTCCCCTGCTCTACTCCTCCATGCTCATTGGAGTGCTGAGCTGTGGAGGGGTGGGGAGCGGCCGACTCAGCTTTACAGCAGCTCACTGAGAGGCTGATTTCCGAAGTTGGGATGACACGTTGCCTGGGCTGAACTTGGTGACGTCAGCAGAGAGCAGACTTCAGACCACTCTCTTGTGAAAACAGGGCACAGGAGTGGAAAATGAATTGCACTCCTGTGACCCTTAGGAGAAGCCCAGCCAAACAAAGCCAGGCTGAACTTCTCCTTTAACCACTTAAGCCCCGGACCATATTGCTGGTCAAAGACCAGAGCACTTTTTGCGATTCGGCACTGCGTCTCTTTAACTGACAATTGCACGGTCGTGCGACGAGGCTCCCAAACAAAATTGGCGTCCTTTTTTTTCCCACAAATAGAGCTTTCTTTTGGTGGTATTTGATCACCTCTGCGGTTTTTAGTTTTTGCGCTATAAGCAAAACTAGAGCAACAATTTTGAAAAAAATGAATATGTTTTACTTTTTGCTATAATAAATATCCCCCCAAACAATGTATAAAAAAACTATTTTTTTCCTCAGTTTAGGCCGATATGTATTCTTCTACATATTTTTAGTTAAAAAAAGGCGTTTATTGATTGGTTTGCGCAAAAGTTATAGCGTTTACAAAATAGGGGGTAGTTTTATGGCATTTTTATTAATATTTTTTTTACTAGTAATGGCGGCGATCAGCGATTTTTTTTCTGTACTGCGACATTATGGCGGACACTTTTGACACATTTTTGGGACCATTGGCATTTTTATAGCGATCAGTGCTATAAAAATGCATTGATTACTATAAAAATGCCACTGGCAGGGAAGGGGTTAACACTAGGGGGCGGGGAAGGGGTTAAGTATGTTCCCTGGGTGTGTTCTAACTGTAGGGGGGGTGGACTGACATGGGGAAATGACTAATCGCTGTTCATACATTGTATGAACAGACGGTCAGGCATTTCTCCCCTGACAGGACCGGGAGCTGCGTGTTTACACACGGCCCCCGGTCCTCGCTCTGTAACGAGCGATCGCGAGTGCCCGGTGGTAAAACTGCGACGGCTGGTCGGCAAGCAGTTAAGCTTGCTCAGTTAGACCTTGCCAAAAAAAAAGATTTGCACATACAGTCATGGCCAAAGATTTTGGCACCCCCTGCATTTCTGTCAGATAATGCACCAATTGTTGCAATTAGAAGTGTTTAGGAATTCTCGTGTTTTGTTTGTATGACACAAAAAAGTGAAGCAACCAAAAGCTAAATCTCACACATTCTGTGCAAAATTCAAAAAATGGACTGGATAAAATGATTGGCACCTTCTCAAAATTGTAAGAAATAATTGCTTTCCAAGTTTTTGATGCTCCTGTAATGGTGCGAGATAACAAGGGAGTGAATTTGTAGTTTGGTGGTTTCATTAGTTAAAAAGATGTTATGGCGGTGAAATCGACAAGCTTTTGGCAACGATTGGATGTGGGGCTGAAAGGACAGATCAGAGTCTAGGATTACACCTGGGACCCTGATGTGAGGGGAGGGATTGATAGTTGCATTATTGATTTTAATGTAAAAGTCATGGATGGGGGAATGGGCGGGGGAGGAACATTATCAGCTTGCTTTTAGAGAAATTTTGTTTAAGAAAGTAGTGCGACATCCATGCTAATATGTCAGTTAGTAATGCAAGAGAAGGCTGAAGGAGTGGGGTGAGGAGCAGAGAGATAGATTTGGGTGTAATTGGCATAGAGATGGTATTGGAAGTCATAGGAGGTTATCATGTGACCAAAGGAGGAGGTGTAGATAGGGAAGAGAAGGATGAAGTGGAGAGGAGGAGAGAGTTGTAGGTAATACAGAAGGAGCGCAGTGATAGGTAGGAGGGAAACCAGGATAGAGCAAAATCTTGGAGGCCAAGGGAGTGGAGTTTTTTGAGAAGGAGCGGGTTGTCAACAGAGGGGTCTAGTAGTAGGAGTATGGAGTAGTGGTCATTGGTTTTAGCAGCTAGTAAGCTAAGATGGTTGTAGACTAAGCGTCCTAAAAGTTTAGAGATGAATGGGAGCAATGAGATGGGTCTTAAGTTGTTCAGGTTGGCTTTTTAAGTATGGGAGTGATCTGTGCATGCTTTCGAGTGGAGCTGAAGGTGTCAGTAGAGAGGGAGAGATTGAAGATGTAAGTGAAGCCTCGTACACACGACCGAGGAACTCGACGGGCGAAACACATCGTTTTCCTCGTCGAGTTCCTTGTCAGGCTGTCGAGGAACTCGACAAGGCAAGTTTCTCCATTCCCGTCGAGGAAATAGAGAACATGCTCTCTTTTTGGCTCGTCGAGTTTCTCAAAAGTTTCCTCGACGAAAATGTACACACGACCGGTTTCCTCGGCAAAAAAATATCTCCCAGCAAGTTTCTTGCTGTTTTTTGCCGAGAAACTCGGTCGTGTGTACGAGGCCTGAGGGAGCATATTATAGAATACGAGGGTGACTGTAGTAGTTGTGAGGGAAAACGATCCAGGGGACAATTGGTTAGGTGGGCATCTGAGAAAAGTTTTATAACCTCTTCAGCAGTAGCCAGTTCAAAAGAGCAAAGTGTTGACTGTGCTGTTAAGGGATGTTAAGTGGGGAAGATATCTGTACAGTTTAGGTGTCCTCATGTATTGTATTAATCTTGTCTTTGAAGTGATTGCCAATCTCTTGGGCAGTGAGTGAGTTAGTGCAATGTTTCTGAACTCCAGTCCTCAAGTACCCCCAAAGGGTCATGTTTTCAGGCTTTCCATTATTTTGCACAGGTGATTTGATCAGTTTTACTGTCTTAGTAATTACCACAGTCGTTTCATCTGAGGGAAATCCTGAAAACATGACCTGTTGGGGGTACTTGAGGACTGGAGTTAAGAAACATTGGGCCGGATTCAAAGAGATTTGCGCATTTTTTACGGAGGCGCAGGGCAATGATTTTGCCCTGCGCCCCCGCAATTTTTTTGTGCTGCCCTCGATTCACGGAGCATAAGCTCCGTAAATTGCGCGGGCGCGCCGGCAAAATGCCCGGCGCAAGAGCACGCAATTTAAATGATCCCGTAGGGGGCGGGAATCATTTAAATTAGGCGCGTTCCCGCGCCGAGCGTAGAGCGCATGCTCCGTCGGGAAAGTTTCCCGACGTGCATTGCGGCAAATGACGTCGCAAGGACGTCATTTGCTTCAAAGTGAACGTGAATGGCGTCCAGCGCCATTCACGATTCACTTACGCAAACTACGTAAAATTCAAATTTCGCGACGTGGGAACGACGGGTATACATAACATGGGCTGCCCCTGCTAATAGCAGGGGCAGCCTTGCGCGAAAACCGCCGTACGTAAACGACATAAATTGCATACGCAGGGCTCGCGCAACGTTGTGAATCGGTGTTAGTATGCAATTTGCATACTATACACTGAGCACAACGGGAACGCCACCTAATGGCCATCGCTAGAATGCAGCCTAAGATATGCGGGCATAAGAGCCTTATGCCGCGCAGATCTTAGGCTGCAGTCGGCGTAACGAGGTTCCTGAATCAGGAGCACTCGTTACGCCGGGGCAAGTAAGCAATTGAGCTGTGTAACCTATGATTACACAGGCGCAATTGCTTCTTGAATCCACCCCATTGAGTTAGTGGGTAGAGGGGGTAGAGGGGGTCGAGGAGAGAGTTAAAGGTAGAGAAGAGCTGACAAGGATTGGATGACACTGTGTTAATAAGAGTGACAAAGTAGGTTTGTTTGGCAGCATGGAAGCAGAAATTGTATTTATGGGGGGGCAGATTTATATGGGGGAAGTCCTGCAGGCATTTGGTTTTACGCCACAGTCCTTCAAGAGCATGACAATGTCTCTTGAGATTTCTGGTGACGTCAGTTTGCCAGGGTTGTAACGGTTGGGGCCTAATTATGCGTGTAGTTAGAGGAGCAAGTATATGCTTGTATTGTAATTAAAAACAAGGTAATTCAAGGGTAATTCATGCTCGCCCTCTCTCTTGGACTACAGGAGAGTCAGGACGCCCACTAACACACAGCTCCTTTCTCTATCTGCAATGTAGAGAGCGTCCTGACTCTCCTGTAGTCCAAGGGAGGGGGCGAGCATGACACTCCACACCAGGGAGAAAGCCTTGCATTACTGTGTGGAGTTACAGACAGGAGAACAGGAAGTGAGGATTTCTCAGAATAAATAAGGACATTTAAAAGCAAAATGGAAGGATGAGGTAAGTGAAGGAGGACTGCACTAAGGTAAAGGAAGCTATTTAGGAAAAATTTTTACCTTTACAACCCCTTTATGTGGCTAAAAAGAATACTTCAAACTCTACACCAGTATATGATGAATTTGTATTTGTTAATGAAGGACTCCGTTTAATTGGACTTTTTATTTTAGGAGCAAAAGTCATTTCTTAGTGTCCTCCTAAAATCTTCCTGGCTCATGTATATTACATGTGTTCCGCAGAACATTTTTCCCCTCAGAAATCTTATTAGGCTTGGAAAACAAATGATCTTCTCTCTGCCAAACTCCAGGGTCAGTACAAACTGCTTATATTAACCTTGTCTTCAATCAGCGCGACAATTAGTAATTTTCCAGCTACTCAAGGACTATGTCAATATATATTAGGATTGCCACTGTTCACAATATAAAGTTGCTCGCTGTTTTGCATCTAGGGATGAATAATTCCACCACGGAGAACATTAATATGGTGCCTGCAGCCAGGAGTGATGGATCTCCTGCTTTGCAACCTTTGCCCCTGGCCAAAAAAAGGACCATTACATTAATGAGACCAGAGGGCCCATACAAAAGGAGCAAATGGGTGATTATTCAGGTTCCAAATTACTTGTGTTTGCTTAGATGGCCATTTGAGTTGTCACTGATTATATTTGATGGTATTTTTTAATCTGTGTTCTACTCTGACCCGAAGAGCACTATAATTGTTTATGGCCATCTGTCTCTTGGTTCTCTGTTTGGCTGCCAGTACCAAAAAAAGACCAAATGTCAGAGTTCACACAAGGCCGAGAACTGTCCCCCTGCCTGCATGGGACAGTACTGGATCAATCATTAGGCATCAGCACTGTCACTGGGGGTAGGGAAGTGATTCACATGTTCCTCCATACCCCGAGGTGTTAGGTATTTATCTTCAATTCTGGCCCCTGGAAGGGAAGAAAAGGTGATTATACGCTGCTGGTAATTCACAGTTTATAGTAGTAACCCATAGTAACTAATACATTTTTTATTTAATCTCTGTTTGGTTGATATGGGATTAGCACTTAAAGCGGGATTTTTTTTACCCTTAGATTGATGCTCATTTTGTCTAGGGGAATCGGCTAGTTGTTTTAAAATCGAAGCTGTACTTACCGTTTTAGAGAGCAATCTTCTCCGCCGCTTCCGGGTATGGTCTTCGGGACTGGGCGTTCCTATTTTGATTGACAGGCTTCCGAAGGTCGCATCCATCGCATCACGAGTAGCCGAAAGAAGCCGAACGTCGGTGCGGCTCTATACTGCGCCTGCGCACCGACGTTCGGCTACTTTCGGAAAATCGTGACACGATGGATGCGACCGTCGGAAGACTGTCAATCAAAATAGGAACGCCCAGTCCCGCAGCCCATACCCGGAAGCGGCGGAGAAGATGCATCTCGTAAACGGTAAGTACAGCTTCGATTTAAAAAAAACTAGCCGATTCCCCTAGACTAAATGAGCAGGAATCTAAGGTTAAAAAATTGTATTTCCGGGTGAACCTCCACCTGTCAATGTCACTCTTATAGAAGTTATTTTGGGCATAAAATCTCTCAAAACTAATAAAGCCTGGCTGTGTCTAGCTTCAGTTTTTGTGAGACAATGTTTCAGGAGAAACGTTCAAAAAGCAGTAAGTTATGCCCTGTACACACGATCGGTCCATCCGATGAGAACGGTCTGATGGATTTTTCTATCAGTTAACCGATGAAGCTGACTGATGATCAGTCGTGCCTACACACCATCAGTTAAAAAACGATCGTGTCAGAACGCAGTGACGTAAAACACACGACGTGCTGAAAAAAAATGAAGTTCAATGCTTCCAAGCATGCGTCGACTTGATTCTGAGCATGTGTGGATTTTTGACCGATGGACGTGCCTACAAATGATCGTTTGTTTTTCTATCGGTTAGGTATCCATCGGTTAATTTTAAATCAAGTTTCAATTTTTTTAACCGATGGATAAATAACCGATGGGGCCCACACACGATCGGTTTGGTCTGATGAAAACGGTCCATCAGACCGTTCTCATCGGATTGACCGGTTGTGTGTACGCGGCATAAGGCTTGTTTCACTCAGACGGACTCCATTTAGATCAGCAGGGGATCTGTATGCTGATCCCCTGCTGAGCAGAGCAGAGCGGGCGGATGACCACTGGGTTTTTTATGTTTTGCTAAACAAATGAAAAAAGACTGAACATTGTGAAAAAAAACAAAAAATTGTTATAGTTTGTTATAACATTTTGTAAACAGGTAATTTGTCCCCTTTACTGATGTACGCTGATGAGGCTGCACTAATGGGCACTGATAGACGGCACTGATGAGGAGGCACTGATGGGCACTGATAGATGGCACTGATGGGCACTGATAGATGGCACTGATGGGCTCTGATAGGCGGCACTGATGGGCACTGATAGGTGACACTGATGAAATGAGGAGGCACTATGGGCACTGATTAGCACATTGGTGGGCACTGTTGGGACTGCAATGACAATCAGAACACTGATAATCAGTGCCCTGGGTATGAATACCTAATTAAGGCACTGTATATTCACTGAAGTCCTCAGTCTGGATCCTTTGCCAGCACCCTTTTCTAGAGCAGGGGACTGGTAATCCAGTGCTTCTGGATCCTGAAGAACCAAATTGATGGACAGCTAAGACTTCCAAAGAAGATTGCTATCTCCTGTAAAAAGAAAAAGAGAAAAGGGGCATTTACATTGGGTTTCTTTTTTTTCCCATGCCAGTGAGTAGTTTTAGGTGGTTTGGGGAGTGTTTAAAACAGGGCTCGACAAATCCCGGGCGACAGGTCGCCATGGCGACTAGAAATAGGGTCCTGGCGACTTGGCTTGGAAGGGGGGCAAAAAAAAAATATTTTTTTTATTTTTTGTGAGCTGGAGCCATCTGGTGGTGAGCCGTTGGTATTACAAGTTATTACCACCAGATGTGTAAGCTGGCGCCATCTGGTGGTGGCCTTTGGTATTACAAGTTAAGCATTACAAGTTAAACAGCAATTCTAATGCAATTTTTCACTATTTTCACTGCCATCTTCTTCCCTCTAATTAGAACCCCCAAACATTATATATATTTTTTATCCTAACACCCTAGAGAATAAAATGGCGATCATTGCAATACTTTCTGTCATGCCGTATTTGCGCAGCAGTCTTACAAGCGCACTTTTTTGGGAAAAAATTACAAAATTAAAAAATAAGACAACAGTAAAGTTATCCCCATTTTTTTTTAAATATTATGAAAGATAATGTTACGCCAAGTAAATTCATACCCATCATGTCACGCTTCAAAATTGCGTCCGCTCGTGGAATGCCGACAAACTTTTACCCTTTAAAATCTTCATAGGCGACGTTTAAAAAAATCTACAGGTTGCATGTTTTGAGTTACAGAGGAGGTCTAGGGCTAGAATTATTGCTCTCGCTCTACCAATCGCGGCGATACCTCAAATGTGTGGTTTGAACACCGTTTACATATGCGGGCACTGCTCACGTATGTGTTCGCTTCTGCGCGCAAGCTCGTCGGGACGGGGCGCGTTTTCTGGCTCCTAACTTTTTTAGCTGGCTCCTAGATTCCAAGCAAATTTGTCAACCCTGGGGTAAAATACTTTATTTGTGCCAATGCTCACTCATATACTCCATATACTCATAAGTATGAAAAGTATGTTTTCTCTACTTCATTTACAGTATAATATAACAGCTAAAATACTATGGGGACTGTATTAATGTTTTAAGTGCTAACACATGATGACACTATGGAATATCATGATTTTATGCTGCTACGATGTTGGAAGACTCCATGGAAAGAGCATCATGTTTAATAAATGTTATAAAGTCTTAAATATTTCTTCCAAAGATCCCACACCATTTATCTGAGAAATTCATAATTCATTTCCTGAAACCTAAACACAAGTTAATGCATAAAAATGAGATATGAAAGTGGGAACACACCGGCTATTTAATGCTGTGTGTTGTAAACTCCATTATACCACTTATGACCAGAAAGACTTGCAGCCCAAACTTTTTGTGCTAAAACTATTAAATGATTTATTAAAGGTTTTAGAAATGACACGACTTTTGGGATAGAGTAAATTAAAGTTAGTCACTGGAGGATCATGAAGAGATTTATTTTTAAATGTAAAATTTTTTGAACTGTTAAGCCTCGTACACACGACCGAGTTTCTCGGCAAAAACCAGCAAGAAACTTGCTGGGTTTTTTTTTTTGCCGAGGAAACCGGTCGTGTGTACACTTTTCGACGAGGAAACTGTCGAGGATCCCGTCGAGCCAAAAAGAGAGCATGTCTTCTTTTTCCTCGACGGGAATGGAGAAATTTGGCTCGCCGAGATCCTCGACAGCCTAACAAGGAACTCGACGAGGAAAACGATGTGTTTCGCCCGTCGAGTTTCTCGGTCGTGTGTACGAGGCTTTAGAGGAAAATCCTATTAAACCAAAATATGTGTCAGGAATACCATTTTATCTGCATTAGGTTTTGGCTTTGGATATTAAAAAAAAAAAAAAAATCTCTACTTTTTATGCTTTGAAAAGTTCTTATGCCTTGTACACACGATCGGGTATCTCGGCAGTCAAAAGACCGACGGGAAACCCGAGGGGAAAACCGAGAGCCGGCTCGGTCACTTTTCCCTGTGTACACACGGCCGGTTTTACCCAACAGGAAAACTGCCTGAGAGCTTCGGTCATGAAAACCGGCCGTGTGTATGCTCCACAGCAATGTTTCCCCATAGGAAAACTGCGGGGAAAAAAACGATGCGATCCGCGGCGAGAAAAAAGAAAGCATGTTCCTGTCGGGAAAACTGCTAAGGAGCATACACACAGCCAGTTTTCCGATTTTTTTTTTGCTTGAAGTAGCTCTTCAGAAACTTATATGACTAGCAGGGAGATACTAAAATTATAGTCCTGAGCACCAAATGTTAGTGGTTGCTGGAACACTCAATGGTAGACTCTATTCTGAAATAACTGCTTAACCACTTGCCGCACGCCAATGTCATATTGACGTCGGCAAAGTGGTTGTAGAATCCTGACTGGACGTCATATGACGTCCTCAGGATTCTGAGCCGCTGCGCGCCCCCGGGGGCGCGCATCGCGGCGATCGTTGTTGCAGGGTGTCAGTCTGACACCCCGCAACACCGATCAAGGTAAAGAGTCTCTCACGGAGACTCTTTACCACGTGATCAGCCGTGTCCAATCACGGCTGATCACGATGTAAATAGGAAAAGCCGGTAATCGGCTTTTCCTCACTCGCGTCTGTCAGACGCGAGTAGAGGAGAGCCGATCGGCTGCTCCTGTGACAGGGGGGGGGGGTTTGTGCTGATCGATTATCAGCACAGCCCCCCGAGGATGCCCAGTGGACCACCAGGGATGCCCACTGGACCACCAGGGATGGCCACTAGATCACCAGGGATTAAAAAAAAAAAGTTTGCCACCCTAGACCACCAGGGATGAGGAGGACACAAAAAATGGATGCCAATCAGTGCCGCAATGGATGCCAATCAGTGCCCACAATGGGCATCACTGATTGACAGGCATTGTTTGGCACTGATTGGCATCCAATAGTAAAACACATACGATAGTGCCCATCTATGCCCATCCGTGCCACCTATCAGTGCCCATCCATGCCGCCTATCAGTGCCCATCCATGCCGCCTATCAGTGACCATCCGTGCCGCCTATCAGTGCCCATCCGTTCCGCCTATCTGTGCCCATCCGTGCTGCCTATCCGTGCCCAGCCGTGCCGCCTATCTGTGCCCATCTGTGCCACCTATCCGTGCCCATCCATGCCGCCTATCCAAGCCCATCCATGCTGCCTATCCGTGCCGCCTATCAGTGCCCATCCGTGCTGCCCATCAGTGCCGCATATTAGTGCCCATCAATGCCACCACATCAGTGCCACCTCATAGGTGCCCATCAGTGCCGCCTTATAAGTGCCCTTCAGTGCAGTACCATCAGTGCCCATCAGTGAAGGAGAAAACATACTTATTTACAATGTTTTATAACAGAAACAAAAAAAAACGTTTTTTTCTAAATTTTCGGTCATTTTTAAAAAAAAAATTGCAGAAAATAAATATCCCAGAGGTGATCAAATACCACCAAAATAATTCTCTATTTGTGGGTACAAAATGATAAAAATTTAGTTTGGGTACAGTGTAGCATGACCCCGCAATTGTCATTCAAAGTGCAACAGCGCTGAAAGCTAAAAACTGGTCTGGGCGGGAAGGTGTATAAGTGCCCTGTATGGAAGTGGTTAAAGATCGTTTGAAACTGGAAATTAAAGTTAAGACCCCTTCTATAGTGGGTCACCTATTCCTGAATCTGGGTACCCTGCTGTGATCCAATTAACCAGGGAAACCGACTGGATTTGGAGAGCAAAGAAAATCAAAAATCAAGTCATTCCTACTAACTCAATAGTTATGGAGTAGATCTATGAGCAATTAGGGGAAAAAAACCTGCGGTAGGCTCTGTTTCCTCCTGAAAAAGCTTCTGTAGGACTTTTTTTCCCCGTGAAAGCAGAGTATTTTTTTTACCAGGCAAATGTTTTGTTTGCACCAAGAAATATTCTGTATGTCTAAGCAATCACTTAGGCGTGAAAAAAAAAAAAAACAAGTTGTCGTGCTCAAAACTGTCAGTGTGACACGGTTTGCAGGCCTACTAATTTCATGCCTTGAAGACTATCTTTGTTACTGCTGAAGAGGAAACTTGTCCGACTGTTACAAAAAATGTTACCCACTAAAAGCAATTTTTGTAGCATACTGGGGAGGAGCTTCTGTGACTAAAGCTTTTACAGTTTTCATTTTATTTAAAAAAATAAAATAAAATGTATATACATTAAATTCTATGCCTTTGTCTCCAGAATTGGTAGACGGCATGGAGCCTTTAAAGCAGGCGCGGGGAACCTGCGGCAAGCGGCCCGCGAAATCATTCCATCCGGCCCCCCGTGCCGCTGAGTGTGTGTCTGCGGAGCTGTCAGAAGGAGCCGATGTTTACCTTGTAGTTCCGGCTCCTTCTGACTAGGGGTGCAACGGATCGTCACCGATCTGTGATCCGAACGGGTCACCCTGTTTGGATCGGCACACCCCGCGATCCGTGGAACGCTCCGGAGCCTCGGCCTAGGAAAGTCCCCAGCTTCGGCCTTGCTCTGGAGCGGCGGCCATCTTGGTACACCCGGCAGAGGCCCTCCTCTCTGTTCACACCCACAGAGGAGGAGGAGCCCACGCTCGAGGGAAACACACGCCGCTGTCTGAGGTCTGAGGTCTGCACTACTGTGGGGGTTACTGTCTGAGGTCTGCACTACTGTGGGGGTTACTGTCTGAAGTCTGCACTACTGTGGGGGTTACTGTCTGAGGTCTGCACTACTGTGGGGGTTACTGTCTGAAGTCTGCACTATTGTGGGGGTTACTGTCTGAGGTCTGCACTACTGTGGGGGTTACTGTCTGAGGTCTGCACTACTGTGGGGGTTACTGCCTGAGGTCTGCACTATTGTGGGGGTTACTGTCTGAGGTCTGCACTACTGTGGGGGTTACTGTCTGAAGTCTGCACTACTGTGGGGGTTACTGTCTGAGGTCTGCACTACTGTGGGGGTTACTGTCTGAGGTCTGCACTATTGTGGGGGTTACTGTCTGAGGTCTGCACTACTGTGGGGGTTACTGTCTGAAGTCTGCACTACTGTGGGGGTTACTGTCTGAGGTCTGCACTACTGTGGGGGTTACTGTCTGAGGTCTGCACTATTGTGGGGGTTACTGTCTGAGGTCTGCACTACTGTGGGGGTTACTGTCTGAGGTCTGCACTACTGTGGGGGTTACTGTCTGAGGTCTGCACTATTGTGGGGGTTACTGTCTGAGGTCTGCATTACTGTGGGGGTTACTGTCTGATACTGTCTAAAACTTATACGTCTGGCATGCATTTTTTTCCAGGACTGCTTTGCATTCCCAGTCAGGACCAACTCGGAGGATAGTCAGTGCCAGGGAGGCGAAAGTGTTAACACACACTGGATAGTTAGTTATTAAAACTATAAAAAGTGGTGTGCGATCATATAAATGGCGACTACAAAGAAAAGAAAAATTGATGCAGAGTGTCGAGTTTTATAACAGGCTAATTTTTAAGTTGATCATTTTGTACGGCCCCCGAATGATGTTACAAAAATCCAAATGGCCCTTGGCAGAAAAAAGGTTCCCCACCCCTGCTTTGAAGGGGTTGTAAAGGTAAAACTTTTTTCACCTTAATGCATTCTGACCCCTCGAAAGTCCCCCGCGCTGCTGTCAGTCACATCCAATGACGCGGCGCGCCGGGGACGAGTGATACAGTGAACGGCTATGGGCGAGGGGGAGGTGAGACAGCCGCAGAGGGACCCCAGAAGACCAGGTTCGGGACCCTTTAAAGTATGACTAAAGACAAAACATTATTTTTGGTTTTGGATAGAGTGATTAGAACATTTGTCAGTTTTTATTGTTGTCTGTGCGTTAAGGAGGATCACCCTCTCTATTTGTCTTGTTTACCATTATCATTGAAAGTGAAAGTAAAGCCTCGTACACACGATCAGTCCATCCAATGAGAACGGTCTGAAAGACCGTTGTCATCGGTTAACTGATGAAGCTGACTGATGGTCCGTCGCGCCCACACACCATCGGTTAAATAACCGATCGTGTCAGAACGCAGTGACGTAAAACACAACGACATGCTGAAAAAAATTAAGTTCAATGCTTCCAAGCATGCATCGACTTGATTCTGAGCATGCGTGGATTTTTAACCGATGGTCGTGCCTACTAATGATCGGTTTTGACCTATCGGTTAGGAATCCATCGGTTAAATTTGAAGCAAGTTGGCTTTTTTTTAACCAATGGTTAAATAACCTATGGGGCGCACACACGATCGGTTTTGACCGATGAAAACGGTCGATCAGACCGTTGTCCTCTGGTTAACCCATCGTGTGTACGAGGCCTAAAAGAAAATACCAAATTTTGAGTTGTTCCCAGAAAAGTAATAGAGGGGAAATATTCCAATGGGGACACTAGTTCTGGTGACCTGGGGATCCCCAAGGAATTCCCTTCATTTGCAGGGATTTCCTCTCACTTCCTGTTTGGCTGTGGGACAGGAAGTGACGGGAAATCTCTATAATAGAACACAGATGGCAAACAAAAATCTGGCACGGGTTATAACTCTCCCTTGGTCTATCTAAAATACAAAAAAAGTTTTGCCTATAGTTCTACTTTAAAAGGCGACCCTAATGTCTAAACTACCGCTAACAGTAAAATGGACCCCATCCCTTAACCCCCTTTTCACACAAACCCTTAAGGGTCCTTTTCACGAGCTGTCAGTTTATGTCTGCCTGTCAGTTTTTTAGGCAATCTTGATCAGATGCTCCAGTCTCCCCTATGGAACGGCAGATGTCAGAGGACACATGTCCACTGACACCCACCGCCATCCGATCGGATCCTGCTTGCAAAAAAAAAAAAACAGATGGATGGTGGTCCTATTTTACATCCATGCAGTGGATAGGTTTGGATGGAAAGGGATAGGCAGGCTGTTATCCGATTCCCCCGTAGAGGAGAGCTGGACTGTGTCCATGTATGATCTGCACAGCGAAGCAGACACGGACCTGTCATTCAACTGCTCAGTCAGGATCAATCATGACATCACTTCCGGTTTACTTGGCTGCCAATGGCGCCGATTTAAAAAAATCTCTAGTATTCCAAAACGCTTATTTCGGCATTTTGGATACTTTTAAGTTCATAGGAGGGATTTGGGGGCCTGAGAACCCTCCAAAATTATCAGAATACATTTTTTAAAGAGACAGTGTAAAAAAAAAAAATAAGAAAAAATATGCTGCTAAATGACCCAAGGGGTTTTTACAATTCGGCACTGTGTCGCTTTAACAGACAATTGCGCGGTCGTGCGACGTGGCTCCCAAACAAAATTGGCGTCCTTTTTTCCCCACAAATAGAGCTTTCTTTTGGTGGTATTTGATCACCTCTGCGGTTTTTATTTTTTGCGCTATAAACAAAAATAGAGCGACAATTTTGAAAAAAATTCAATATTTTTTACTTTTTGCTATAATAAATATCCCCCAAAAACATATATAAAAATATATTTTTTCCTCAGTTTAGGCCGATACGTATTCTTATATACCTATTTTTGGTAAAAAAAATCGCAATAAGCGTTTATCGATTGGTTTGCGCAAAATTTATATCGCTTACAAAAAAGGGGATAGTTTTATTTTATTTTATTTTTTTTACTACTAATGGCGGCGATCAGCGATTTTTTTCGTGACTGCGACATTATGGCGGACACTTCGGACAATTTTGACACATTTTTGGGACCATTGTCATTTTCACAGCAAAAAATGCATTTAAATTGCATTGTTTATTGTGAAAATGACAGTTGCAGTTTGGGAGTTAACCACAGGGGGCGCTGTAGGATTTAGTGTTCACCTAGTGTGTGTTTACAACTGTAGGGGGGTGTGGCTGTAGGTCTGACGTCATCGATCGAGTCTCCCTATAAAAGGGATCACTCGATCGATGCAGCCACCACAGTGAAGCACAGGGAAGCCGTGTTTACATACGGCTCTCCCCGTTCTTCAGCTCCGGGGAGTGATCGCGACGGAGCGGCTAGAAACGAATAGCCGCGCCGTCGTCCCGGATCGCTCTCCGCGGGAATCCGACCCCAACCCACGTCTAGGCAGGGACGTACAGGTACGCCAATGTGCCTGTACGTGCCATTCTGCCGACGTACATATACATGCAGCGGTCGGGAAGTGGTTAAACTGCCCCATCCCTCTGTGCAGAAAAGCAAACGCGTACAAAAGTTGCGCACACAAATGTAAATGGTGTTCAAACCACACATGTGAGGTATCGCCACGATTGTTAGATTGTGAGCACAATCATTTTAGCACAGGTCCTCCTCTGTAACTCTAAAAAGGTAACCTGTAGAAATGTTTAAAGCGTCGCCTATGGAGATTTTTAAGTACCGTAGTTTCTTTCTTTCTAACGTCAATTTCAAAGCGTAACATGTTAGGTATCCATTTACTCGACGTAACATCATATTTCACATTATACACAAAAGAACTTTTGTTCTTTTTTAATTAAAAAAATTGCGTTTAAAAGATCACTGCTTAAATACCGTGTGACATAAAATATTGCAACATTTGCCATTTTATTCTCTAGGGTCTCTGCTAAAAAATATATATATATATATATATATATATATATATATATATATATATATATAATGTTTGGGGGTTCTATGTAATTTTCGAGCAAAAAATATGTATTTTCACTTATAAGCAACAAATTTCAGAAAAAGGCTTAAGCCCTGTACACACGATCGGTTTGTCAGATGAAAACAGACCGATGGACCGTTTTCATCGGACAAACCGATCGTGTGTGGGCCCCATCAGTTTGTTTTCCATCGGTGAAAAAAAATACAACATGTTTTAAATTTTTCCTATGGATAAAAAAACAATAGAAAAAAACAATCACCTGTGTGGAAGTCCATTGGTCAAAATTCCACGCATGCTCAGGATCAAGTCGACGCATGCTCAGAAGCATTGAACTTCATTTTTCTCAGCACGTTGTAGTGTTTTACGTCACGGTCGGATTTTTGACTGATGATGTGTAGACAAGACTAATGAAAGTCAGCTTCATCGGATATCCGACGAAAAAATCCATCGGATTAGATTCCATCAGATATCCGATCGTGTGTACGAGGCTTTAGGCATGAAGGGGTTAAGATACAAGTTAACTGAGCATCCAACCCCTAGCTCTTAACACTAAAAAACGTACACATAAGACGCTAACCATTGACCCTAACAATTATAAGTACCTCTAACCTAATCCCTAATGCTGATATAAAAGGGAACTAAACCCTCCTATTATTTACAGCTAAGGAAGCTGCCATATTAGCCTCTGTTTGATCTACAGCAACCACCCATGATGCTGCACATGTGATCAGTTATGGCACCAGCTATTTCACGGCTTGAATGTTCACTTGAGAGCATAGGCAACCGTGAAAGTAATTCTCGGCCCTTCCCGATGGGTTTCAGTTCCACTATAACTGTTTTGGCAGCATCCTTCCTTTTTTAACATTAGAAGGTAGCAGTCCTGGGCTCAAATGACAGTGCTAAAAAGTACTGATCCAAAGTGCCCCTTAGAAGACTATGACCCCTTTCACACTAAGGCAGTTTTCAGGCGTTTTAGCGCTAGAAATAGCACCTGTAAAGCACCTGAAAACTGCCTCCCATGCCTCCCAAGTGTGAAAGCCTGAGTACTTTCACACTGGGCGGTGCGCTTGCGGTTGGGAGCACTTTATACACCACTTCCAACCCGCTCCTTCCCATTGCAATGCATGGGCAGCTCTTCTGAAGTGCCTAAAAAGCGTTTCAGAAGCGACACAACACGGGCTAACAGGGGTTAAAAGTGCCCTGCTAGCGGCCAAAAAGCACCGCCTAAACAGCGCTAAAGCGCCGCTAAAACGAGCAGCGCTTTAGCACTAACGTGGCCATGGCTACAGTGTGAGAGTAGCCTTACGTTAGGATGCTGACCGCTAATGCCGCGTACACACGATCGGAAATTCCGCCAAGAAAAGTCCGATGTGAGCTTTTGATCGGAAAATTCCGGCCGTGTGTAGGCTCCATCGGAATTTTTCTGTCGGAGTTTCCGCCAAGAAAGATTTGAGAGCTGGTTCTCAAATTTTCCGATAAGAAAAGTTCTGATCGTTTGTAATGCTCTGTATCAATTTGACGCATGCTCGGAATCATTGAACTTCATTTTTCTCGGCTCGTTGTAGTGTTGTACGTCACCGCGTTCTTGACGGTCGGGATTTGGTGTGACCGTGTGTATGCAAGACAAGTTTGAGCCAAGATTCCGTCAGATTAGATTAGATTAGCCTGTATGATATCACAGTTTACAAGACACTTCCCTAGCCTATATGATGAATATGTAAGAATAAATATATAGGGCCAGATCCACATACATTTACACTTGCGCCGCGTATCAGAGATATGCTACGCCACCGTACCTTACCTGGCGTACTTTCAAATCCTCAAACCATAAGGTACGGCGGCGTAGTGTATTTCTGGCGGCGGAATTCAAATCGGCGGGTAGGGGGCGTGAATCATTTAAATGAAGCGCGTCCCCGCGCCGATTGAACTGCGCATGCTCCGTTTAGAAATTTCCCGCCGTGCTTTGCGTGAAATGACGTCGCCACGACGTCATTTTTTGAACTTAGACGTGACTTACGTCCATCCCTATTCACGGACGACTTACGCAAAAAAAAAATTCAAATTTCGACGCGGGAACGACGGCCATACTTTAACATGGCAAGTCTATCTATACGCCGCAAAATACCAGCTTTAACTATACGCCGGAAAAAGCCGACTACAGACGCCGCGCGTACGTTCGTGGATCTTCGGAAAAAGCTAATTTGCATACCGGACGTGGAAAACAACGCGAACTCCACCCAGCGGGCGCCAAAGTATTGCACCTACGATCCGAAGGCGTACGAAGCCGTACGCCTGTCGGATCGAACCCAGAAGCCGTCGTACCTTGGTTTGAGGATTCAAACTAAAGATACGACGCGGGTAATTTGAAAGTAAGCCGGCGTACTCCCTATGTGGATCTGGCCCATACTTTATATACCATTTTATTATTCACTACCACTATTAGACTTCTTTGCATGATGCTTCATTACATGGTACCAAATGTGGTAAAGATTAAACTATCGCTTTTGGGTCCCGGTCAGCAATATCACAGTCATGCTGATGATGTCTTGGTAGACTTCAGTGGAATATTCTGCATTTGGTTTAATAACCATCATAGTAAACTGTAGGAGCTGAATTTCTGTGGGACACTAGTGACATCTTGTGGTAATGTGCTGAAAACACAGGTGGGCTTCTACTGACCACTATAAAGGCAATATTAGTTGATATTGTATCATATATACATTACATTTCTTTTAAAATAAAAGACTGAGGCAAATATGCATAACATGAGGAATACTGGTAGAAAGATATACATGTACGTTTTTATATTAATGCAGAAATAATTTATTGAAACCTGCAATTCTGGGTCATTTAATATTGGGAGGGAAAAATACAAGGCAAGAAAATTATAAAGTGTCATAAAAATCATGAAATAATAACGAAATAACTCTACATTACACGATAATGCGACAACACACAATTGTTGGCAGACAATTTTAAAGCATGCTATCCCACATTTGTCTGCGGAAAACCCAACAACAATTGTCCGATGGAGTGTACAAATGGTCGGATTTTCCGACCACAGTCTGTCATGATGCAATTCCCGTGTGATAATCTGGGTTGTAAAGGAACAATTTTTTCCCTAAATAGCTTCCTTTACCCTAGTGCAGTCCTCCTTCACTTACCTCATCCTTCCATTTTGCTTTTAAATGTCCTTATTTCTTCTGAGAAATCCTCACTTCCTGTTCTTCTGTCTGTAACTCCACACAGTAATGCAAGGCTATCTCCCTGGTGTGGAGTGTCGTGCTCGCCCCCTCCCTTGGACTATTGGAGAGTCAGGACGCCCACTAACACACAGCTCCTTTCTCTATCTGCAACGTAGAGAGCGTCCTGACTCTCCTGTAGTCCAAGGGAGGGGGCGAGCACGACACTCCACACCAGGGAGAAAGTGTTGCATTACTGTGTGTAGTTACAGACAGAAGAACAGGAAGTAAGGATTTCTCAGAAGAAATAAGGACATTTAAAAGCAAAATGGAAGGATGAGGTAAGTGAAGGAGGACTGCACTAAGCTAAGGAAAGCGATTTAGGAAAAAAAATTGTACCTTTACAACCCCTTTAAACCTTAATAGTGGACCTCGAAATATTGCTGTACACAGTGCTGGGGCAAGGTCATCCGGTGCCCAGGGCAAAGATAAAAAACTGCACCCCCCCCCCCCCCCCCCGGTTTTCACAGCAGGGGCGGGGGGGGGGATGCTTTTCGCAGTTTTTCATCTTTGCCCTGGGCACCGGAAAAAAAAGCTGCTACAGCATCTACAGACGATGGGGTCTATACTAGTGCATCAGTGACAGTGCATTAACCCCCTTCGCGCCGTGCTTTGAGAATGGGCAGGCAGCGAGGGTAGGATGAGGGCGTCAAACTTCTGGCTGAGCTCACTGCGGCAAAAGTCAGCCTGAAGTGGGAGTGGGTACCCGTCGAACCCCCCCCCCCCCCACACAAAAGATGCCAAATGTGGCAGCAGAGGGGGGAGGAGGCAAACAAGCAGAGCTTCCCCTTTTGGGTGGAGCTCTGCTTTAATATTAATTTTGGATCTAGAAAGGTCCATAGGTATGTAAAGATATAGAAAACAAACACCAGCCGCTAGGAATAATGGGGCAGATTCACGTAGAAATCTGTTACGCTGCGGTGGCGTAACGTATCCCATTTACGTTACACCGCCGCAAGTTTACAGCGTAAGTGCCTGATTCACAAAGCACTTACCTGTAAACTTGTGGCGGCGTAGCGTAAATCCGCTCGGTGCAAGCCCGCCTAATTCAAATGGGGCGGGCACCATTTAAATTTGGCACGTTCCAGCGCCGAACGTACTGCGCATGCTCCGTCCGTAAAATTACTCGACGTGCATTGCGCTAAATGACGTCGCAAGGACGTCATTGGTTTCGACGTTAACGTAAATGGCGTCCAGCGCCATTCACGGACGACTTCCGCAAACAACGTGAATTTTCAAATTTTGATGCGGGAACGACGGCCATACTTAACATTGGCTAGACCACCTAGAGGGCAGCCTTAGTTTTACGCCGCGTATCTCGGCGGAAACAACGTAAATTTAGAGCGACGTGTAAAGCGTACGTTCGGGAATCGGCGTAACTAGTAATTTGCATATTCTACGCCGACCGTAATGGAATCGCCACCTAGCGGCCGGCCTAGAATTGCAGCCTAAGATCCGACGGTGTAAGTCAATTACACCTGTTAGATCTTAGTGAGAACTATGCGTAACTGATTCTATGAATCAGGCGCATAGTTACGACGGGCGGATCTCAGAGATATGACGGCGAATCAGGAGATACGCCGTCGTATCTCTTTTGTGAATCTGGACCAATAGGTCCAAAAGCTCATGAAATGGGTCTCTTTTATATGGGTGGTGGAGGGAAAGTAACAACCGGCAGCTGAGCCACAGTTTCACCTCCCACAGCCACCTACCCAAACTGAAAAATAACGACCAGACGGGGCTGTGGGTAGGAACACAGGGTGACACTTTTCATGAAAAAGCTCCATGCTTCATCTTACTGCTTTCATAAGACCACCAGCTGTGCGACTTGTCATGGAAGTTTAGACGTGTTGCATGACAAGTTGGAGCCCATTCTTTTCAATGGCACCCGTATAAATTGGTGCAACTTAAAGTCGCAGCGACTTTGAAAAGGTGCCTGCACTACTTTGGTGTGACTTTTGATGCAACTTTGGTCCATAAAATGTAAAGTTGGATCTAAGTCGTGCCAAAACTGTGGACTTTGGAGACACATTAATGTGAATGGAGCCTTAGCCTCTTCAAAAAGTACCGTATTTATCGGGGTATTGCGCGCTCCGGTGTATAGCGCGCACCCCTAATGTGGACCCGCATTCCTGTAAAAAAAAAACATTTTAGTACTTACAGTTTTGGTGTCTTGCACGGCGGCCTCGTCGGTGTCTGGCGTCCGTCTGCGGCTTCGGTGGTGTCCTCCTCGTCGGGTCCGGCGTCCGTCTGCGGCTTCGGTGGTGTCCTCCTCGTCGGGTCCGGCGTCCGTCTGCGGCTTCGGTGGTGTCCTCCTCGTCGGGTCCGGCGTCCGTCTTCGGTGGTGTCCTCCTCGTCGGGTCCGGCATCCGTCTGCGGCTTCGGTGGTGTCCTCCCGCACTGTTACCCGTCGAATCGCCGCTTCCCGCGCTCAGTTTGAATGCCTGCGCCGACATATACCGTTGTGCAGTACACTCGCGTACATTCGGCCAGGCTCGGCTTCGCTCGTGCTCACGCTCTGTGACGTTTATGCGTGACTACGAGCGAAGCCGAGCCAGGCCGAATGTACGCGAGTGTACTGCGCTCGGTATATGTCGACGCAGGCATTCAAACACTGCGTGGGAAGCGGGTATCGGCGTATATCGCGCACCCATGATTTTGCCCTGATTTTCAGTATCTACTAGTAACAGGCTGGTCCAGGCAAGCGTACGATACACAGGAACCTTCACATTTGTGTGCGCATTTATGTCTACAATACTATGAACCCTCCTATGATTATGAATGTTCCCACAGACATGTGAGTGCAAACTGAACGATCCATCAGCATAGATCGGTGTCCTGGTTCTTTGCAGTAAACCTGTGCTTTGCCAATGTGGGCCGAAGTAACAGATCCACTTCAGTTTAGCCGTCCCCAGAAGTATACAGTATAATTACCTTCCTTTTACTCGTTGACTGTTCTGTTCCCTCCTGGGTTGAAGAAAAGTATACTATGGGGGGGACCTACTAAAACTAGAGCACACAGAGTCTGGTGCAGGTGTGCATAGTAGTCAATCAGCTTCTAACTTCAGCTTGTTCAGTTAAAGGGTTTGTAAAGGATTTTTTTAATATCTTAATAGCTTCCTTTACCTTAATGCAGTGCTGTTTTCATGTCCTCATTGTTCGTTTTTGCTCTCAAGTTGCTGTAATTCTTCTCTGATCTCCATACTTCCTGGTTGTCTGTTTCCTGATAACCACAGTACTGCAAGCTTTCTCTCTGTGGTCACTAATCAAGGAGGTGTGATTACTGTGTGTCTAAAACCCCACAGCACCAATCAGTTTCGTTTTCCAAACCATTACTGTCCTGTATTGGCTCTGTGGCTCTGTACATCACAGAAGCAGGAAACAACATGCAAAACGAAACTAGAAACTGCAGGCACATTATATGACTGTTTTTTTATCTATTTTTAATCATTTTTAAAATGAATCAGTTAACTATTATGTCTCTATACCCTGTAAACAGTCATTTCAGCAAAAAAATATATTTTCCTTTACAACTCCTTTAAGCTCTGACAATAAAACCTGGAAGCTGATTGGTTTCTATGCAGAGCTGCACCCGATTTTGCACTCTCCAGTTTTAGATAATCTCCCCCTATGAGTTACTAGAGTCATAGCCTAGACCAGTGATGGGGAACCTTGGCACCCCAGATGTTTTGGAACTACATTTCCCATGATGCTCATGCACTCTGCAGTGTAGTTGAGCATCATGGGAAATGTAGTTCCAAAACATCTGGGGTTCTAAGGTTCGCCATCACTGGCCTGGACAGTTCTATGGACTCCTTGTGAGACAGCTGTGATTGGCCAGGTGCTGTCACATGGAGTGTGTCACATGCTTCTCTGTACTTGGAAGTTCTGAGTATTTTATTTGGCTACCAAGTAGAGCTGCACGATTAATCGCCAAGAATCGCAATTTATTCCCCGTTGCGATCTTGACAAAGGGTTTCCCGATCTTCTTGATCTTCAGTATGCAGAGATCTCTGCTCTCAGCCATCAAAAGTCAAAGTCTGGGCAGTCTGCCAAGTTTTAAAACATTCTATCAGTGGAATGTTAAGTCTAAACATTGTATCAATTTGACCTTTTCATCAAAGGAAATAGACTTCTGTATGTAAATTAGGAACTTTTAACCACCAAACTTTTTTCTGACATTTGTTGTTTTCAAGTTAAAATCAAATTTTTTGGTATAATGTGAAAGATTTTACGTCGCGAGAATCGTGAAAGAATCGTGATCTTTATTCTAAGCAATTAATTTGTGATTCTCATTTTGGCCAGAATCGTACAGCTCTACTACCAACCCTGAACAGAGGCATTAGGGAATGAAGTAAATGTAAACATATACTAGGTATGGGGGTTAGGGGAGTAATGCAAAACTATTGCTTACTTGGATGGCCAAAGCACAGGTTTGCTTTAAAGTGGAGTTTCACCCAAAAATAGAACTTCTACTTTTTGGAATCCTCCCCCCTCCGGTGTCACGTTTGGCACCTTTCAGGGGGGAGGAGGGAGGAGGGAGCACATACCCATTTAATACAGGTATTTGCTCCCACTTCCAGGCATATATCACCTTGGTGATCGAGGTGACTTACGCCACTTCCGGCACCTACTCTGTCCTCCCCTGCTGTCTTCTGGGAGACACACAGGTCCCAGAAGACAGCAAGGACCAGTGAGGACGCGCATAGCGACTCACAAAAGCGCAGTAGGGAACCAGGAAGTGAAGACCGAAGCTTCACTTCCTGATTCCCTTACTGAGAATGGCAGCGGCAACAGCAGAGAGCCTAGCGACAGATCGGCTTTGGCTGCCGACAACCCCGCGGCCCTGGACAGGTAAGGGTCCATATATGAAAAGTCAGCAGCTGCAGTATTTGTAGCTGCTGGCTTTTAATATTTTGTTTTAGGCGGACCTCCGCTTTAAGGCCTGCCTCACTAACATGCGGATTTGCTGGTGAACTTCAAGGAGTTAAATGTATTGAATTTAATTTTACAGATCTGTATACAAGATAAAAAAAAAAAAAGAATTGACGATTTGTCAAACAAAGGACAGTAAGTTTTGATTGCAGAAGAGGGATAGTTGGAAGCGATGCCTTTTGGCTTTTGTACAGTAAACAACATAATAGAAGAATTCATCAAAATTTTCTAGCGAACTGAATGATGTTAGACTAGAGGGCTATTATGTTTTTATTGTGTGTCTGCCAGACATTTCTATATTGTTGCTTATGGTTTTCAAAGCAATTGTATTCTCTGGAAATTTCATATAATAGCTATGCTTTAACAGTAAATGTGAGAAGAGACTCACTTAAAGGGTATGGGCCAGATTCAGAAAGAAGTTACGTTGGCGTATCTATTGATACGCCGCGTAACTTCTAGGATGCTCCGGCGTATCTTTTTTCTGTATTCAGAAAACAAGATACGCCGGAATTTTGCTAAGATCCGACTGGCGTAAGTCTCTTACGCCGTCGTATCTTAGTTGCATATGTACGCTGGCCGCTAGGTGGCGCTTCCGTCGATTTACGCAAGGAATATGCAAATTAGGTAGATACGCCGATTCAGAAACGTACGTCCGTAAAGTTACCCCTGGGTCTATGAGGCGTACGCAATGTTAAGTATGGACGTCGGGCCAGCGTTGAATTTTCCGTTGATTACGTCGTTTGCGTAAGTAGTTCGCGAATAGGGCTGTACGTAAGTTACGTTCACGTCGAAAGCATTGACAGTTTGCGGCATAATTTGGAGCATGCGCACTTGGAAACGTTCACGGACGGCGCATGCGCCGTTCGTAAAAAACGTCAAATACGTGGGGTCACAATTAATTTGAATAAAACACGCCCACATCATCCACATTTGAATTAGGCGGGCTTACGCCGGACCACATATGCTACGCCGCCGTAACTTAGGGTGCAAGTTCTTTATGAATACGGAACTTGCGCCCTAAGTTACAGCGGCGTAACTTTCTGAGATACGTTACGCCCGCCGATAGATACACAATTGTATCTGAATCCGGGCCTAAGTCTACAGAAAAACGAACACTCCTCTTTGGGTGGAATTCAAAGGATTAGACAAGCTTTCACTTTGCCAGACCAGCACCAAATCTTGAAAAAGATAATTCTTTTTATTGCATCCTTGATATCTTCAGGTAATCAGAATGAGAGTGCCAATGAAAAAAAAATCCTTATCTCCACATTTGCTTTGGGTCTTCTATTATTGTTTCTCAAGCAGAAGCTCCTGGTGTGTGTTGGACCTTTGCGTTGGACATTACAATATCATTGGAGGTGTGCGGACATTTGAGTTTAGTTGACTAATACAGCAGCAATGACATGCACATAGCTTGCAAATGTCCCATGTATAGAGTAATGCCGCGTACGAACGATCGGAATTTCCGACAACAAATGTTGGATGTGAGTTTTTGGTCGGATATTCCGACCGTGTGTATGCTCCATCGGACAGCTCGCAGTGTAAATTACCATTCCCTATTTTCAAAACCTTTGCTAAGTTCAGAAACAAGATGGAACTAATAAATAAAGAAAAGCATAGATAAAATAAAGCTAGCTCCTATCGGTTAAGGCCCGGTTCACACCTTAAGGCCCCGTACACACGACCAGTCCAAACCGATGAAAACGGACCGAAGTCCAGTTTTATCGGTCCAAACCGAAAGTGGCCCGGATTCAGGTAGAATTGCGCATTATTTACGGAGGCGCAGGGCAACGTTTTTGCCCTGCGCCCCCGCAAATTTGCTCCGCTGCCCTTGATTCACAGAGCATAAGCTCCGTAAATTGCGCGGGCGCGCCGGCAAAATGCCCGGCGCAAGCGCCCGCAATTTAAATGATCCCATAGGGGGCGGGAATCATTTAAATTAGGCGCGTTCCCGCGCCGATCGTAGAGCGCATGCTCCGTCGGGAAACTTTCCCGACGTGCATTGCGGCAAATGAAGTCGCAAGGACGTCATTTGCTGCAAAGTGAACGTGAATGGCGTCCAGCGCCATTCACGAATCACTTACGCAAAGTACGTAAAATTCAAATTTCGCGACGCGGGAACGACAGGTATACGTAACATTGGCTGCCACTGCTAATAGCAGGGGCAGCCTTACGCAAAAAACGCCGTACGGAAACAACGTAAATTGCGTACGCAGGGCTTGCGCAACGTTGTGAATCGGTGTTAGTATGCAATTTGCATACTATACGCTGAGCACAACGGGAACGCCACCTAGCGGCCATCGCAAGAATGCAGCCTAAGATATGCGGTCATAAGAGCCTTATGCCGCGCAGATCTTAGGCTGCAGTCGGCGTAACGAGGTTCCTGAATCAGGAGCACTCGTTACGCCGGGGCAAGTAAGCAATTGCGCTGTGTAACCTATGGTTACACAGGCGCAATTGCTTCTTGAATCCACCCCAGTGTGTACGGCCCATCAGACTTTTGTCCTTCAGATCAAAGTTTTAGAATTTGCTTTAAAATCGAACCAATGGACGGCTGACCATCGGTCAAAACCGATGCTTAGTACACAAAAGCATCAGTCCAAAACCTGCGCATGCTCAGAATCAAGTCGACGCATGCTTGGAAGCATTGAACTTTGTTTTTTTCAGCACGTCGTGTGTTTTACGTCACCGTGTTTTGACCCGATCGGTTTTTGAACTGATGGTGTGTACACACATCAGACCATCAGTCTGCTTCAGCGGTGAACCAATGAAAACGGTCCGTCGGACCATTCTCATCGGATGGATCGACCGTGTGTACGCGGCCTTACACACACATTTTAATGGCCATCAATACATGTGCATGGCTATGCCATTGTTTATAATGGTGCTAGTTTATATCTGGGCAAACACCTTCGCTCCTGGGCACAGATACCCAAAACATAGAGGTGTTTGAGCCCCATCTAAACATGAACCATTGGCAGAATCAGCAAAAGCAGGGCTTGGCATGGTTGGTGTGCAGTCGTCGAAAATAATTGGGGCTGGTAGGAAGGTTGAATGTGAGCTGGTCATGGACACGGAAGAGTGAGAAGGAATCGATTCTAAGGAGTAGTGGGAAGAAAGGAGCAGTAACTGATCATATTCCAGTGGGAGAGTATAGAAGAGGGTCTAGTCATGGACTGGAAAATGGAAAAGTAATGGAATAGGGGGGAAAAAATATATAAATTAAATTTTCTCCTGATGTTTGGAGTTATAGTTTAGCTTGTTGCACCAGCCATGAAATACCCTGTGCCCTTACCTGATCCTCCACTCCCCTGGCAGTTGGCACTCCCCCATGTTCTTTCAGTGAACTGTTCCTCAGTGTCCTCATGTCTGCAGGATTATGGTCCTTTTCAGGGCCGGCACTACCACTAGACAAACTAGGGAGCACTGTCGCCTAGGGCGCCCAGCCGCTGGTTTCCCTACTCTCCATCTCCAGCTGGTCTCAGAACACTGACATTGCATTAGGAATCAGGTGGGTCAGTGTAATGGTCAGGTAGGTCAGTGTAGTGGCCAGGTAGGTCAGTGTAGGTGCCAGGTAGGTCAGTGAAAGGGTCTGGTAGGTCAGTGTAGGGGTCAGGTAGATCAGTGTAATGTTCAGGTAAGTCAATGTAGGGGTCAGATGGGTCAGTGTAGGTAGGTTAGTGTAGGGTTCAGGTTGGTCAGTGTAATGGTCAGGTAGGTTAGTGTAGGGGTCAGGTATATTAGTTTAGGGGTCAGGTAGGTCACATGGGTTACATGGGCAGGGCAAAGTGGGTGGAGCCAAAATGAGAATCCTTGCACCAGCCCTGATCCTTTTAGTTCCTTTAGGTGTTGTTCATGTTTTTGCACTATGGGAACGCGCAAGTTTCTGTGCATGTTACCACAACACAAGGCATTGCATGCCACTTGCGATTGTGCAATGTGGTACCATTCATTCTGAATGGCATACCAGTGCACCTTGCACTGCAGTGTGGTGTGCGAACAAAAAAAAATGTAGATCCACTTTCTGAGCTGCTAAAATACGTGTTGTCCCAACGTGAAAAAAACGTGCATGCTTTATTACTCTGCACCTCATCGGTTAGGTGTGAACCTAGCCTTAGTATTATCAGAAACAAAATGGCCTCAATTGCCCAGAATATATATTCTTATTTATTTTTGATCTAATTATAGATATCTTAATATTTATTTATGATCTAACAAGCAAAAAAAAATATGATTGAAAGATTTAGTTATATCATTGCTGAGATTAAGAAACCAATTAAGAGACAGACTTCAAGCCTTGGACTGCTTCTGAAATAAGAGACAGTTGGCAACTATCACACAGTTTGTCACGCTCCAGTAAAACTGGGTTATTTCAAACTATCAAAGAATATATAAGCATTTAAAATGTTTCCTTTAGTGACATGCACCCCCCTTATTTTCATAAGGCAACCCGGTAAAAAAAATTATCTGACCTTAAGCTGGTGCGTTTTTGTTTTTTATGATATTCAAATGTGTCCAATAATGAAAAGAGTGGATCATCTCCATATTTACCATGCCTCTGCCCTTTCTCATATGACAAAACTGTTTAAATGTTAGATGCCTATTTCTGCATATCAAAGGAAACAATCTATTCACTAGAGAGCCCCGTCTGAATGATTTACATGCTCAAGTGTATTATTTAGAAAAATCTTTTTTTTTTTAAGAATATCATTTTTCTAGCTTTTAGTTTAAGGAAAAATGTATATATAATATAAAGAGAATATTATCTGTTTAGTTTTGTTTTTTACTGATTTTTATTATAGAATGTTTTATTGTACTATATTTAACAGAATGGTATCTTTATTCGAGGCTATTTTCTAAAACCTTGAAGAAAGTAAAAAATATAATGGGGCAGATCCACAAAGATCTGCCCCGGCGCAGCGTATCTGAGATACGCTACGCCGCCGTAACTTACTTCTCTTTGGTTCGAATCTAGAAAGAATTTGCGCCGTAAGTTACGGTGGCGTAGTGTATCTCGCGCGGCGTAAGGGCGCGGAATTCAAATTGGGCGGGTAGGGGGCGTGTTTCATTTAAATGAAGCGCGTCCCCGCACCGAACGAACTGCGCATGCGCTGTCCCTAAATTTCCCGCAAGGACGTCATTATTTAGACGTGGACGTAAATTACGTCCATCCCGATTCACGGACGACTTACGCAAACGAAAAGAAAAAATTCTAATTAAACGCGGGAACGACGGCCATACTTAACATAGCAGGTTTAACTATACGCCACGAAACAGAAGCTTTAACTATACGCCGGAAAAAGCCGACTAGAGACGACGTAAAAGAATGCGACGGCCACTCGTACGTTCGTGGATCGTCGGAAATAGCTAATTTGCATACTCAACGCGGATTACGACGGGAACGCCACCCAGCGGACACCGAAGAATTGCATCTTAGATATGAAGGCGTACGCCTGTCGGATCTAACCCAGATGCCGTCATATCTTGTTTTGAGGATTCAAAACAAAGATACGACGCGGGAAATTTGAAAGTACGCCGGCGTATCAGTAGATACGCCGACGTACTCGCTTTGTGGATCTGTTCCCAAGTTCCTTGCGAAGGTTAGAAAGTGAAATGAAAGCCTCTACTGGTTTACTATTGGGAATGATTGTGTGACACAGCTGTGCCTCTCAGAGAATAGTGAATACGTGTCACACAATTCAAGGAAGTCAATTTATGGGGATCTTTACAAAATACATTTACAAAATTCAAGAACTCAATTTTTCCACACACTTTACATTGTTTGGGCCAAGCTGACCCAAAGGAACTATGTCCCTCACTAACTAACATGTGAGCCGCTGGATGTGCCGTACAAACTATATATAGTGGCAGCTACATACAGCATACCTGTGTTCCAGGTTTGAGCCGAAACTTCCTGTCTCATGCCCGGAACACTGAAGAGTCTACCGCAGCGGCGCTCATAGGAAGCCATGTATTCTATCAGTTAAAGGAACACTAAAGGAAAACTTTTTTTTTTGTAACCACTTCCATACAGGGCATTTTCCTAGCGGCCGCAATGCACATGGACGTCATATGACGTCCATTATGAAGGACAGACAGTTCCTGCCCACGTCATATTGTTATGGCTCGGTAGGGAACTGGTTAAATAACAAACATGTTATACTTACCTCCACTGTGCAGCCCGTTTTGTACAGAGTGGCCCCGAACCTGGTCTTCTGGGGTCCCTCTGCATCTGTCTTGGCTCCTTCTCGCAAGAACTCATCACCTTGATGAGTTATTGCGGGCGCGCTCAAGTGATACAGCTGGCGGCTATAGCCGCTCACTGTATCACTCGGCCCCGACCCCCAGTGCACCGCTTCATCGGATGTGATTGACAGCAGCGCGGGCCAATGGCTGCGCTGCTTTCAATTAACCAATGAATGAGCCAAGAAGCCGGCCGAGAAGCCTGCGCGTTCTCGGCGCGGGACTTTCGAGGGGTCAGGTGAGTAAAGGGGGGCTTGGGGGACCGCTAATCCTCAGATGTTTTTTCACCTTAATGCATAGAATGCATAAAGGTGAAAAAACGTGTACCTTTACAATACCTTTAATACAAAGCTTCCTCTGATTGGCTGAGTCAGAGGTTGTGAAATAATAAGCCCACCTCTCTGACTCAGCCATTCAGAGGAAACTTTGTATTCATTGCTAGAATACATTGCTGACTGCAGTAGACTCTACTGGGTTTCAGGTATGAGACTGGAAGTCTCGGCTCGCAACCGGAACACAGTGTGGTATGCTGTATGTAGCCGCAGCTACATAGAGTTTATATCGCACATCCAGCGGCCTCACAAGTTAGTGAGTGATGTTCGTTTGGGCCAGCTTGGCCCAAACAAACTATGTAAAGTGTGTGTAAAGAGGGAGTTCGTCTTACAAGATTGTTCAGATGAAATTCAATGTGGAAATTAATATAATGATTTTACATTTTGACCATACATATGCTTTAAGATATGCGTGCGTCGTGACTCCATTCTGTCTGATTATAATGGCATCGCTAGCAGCTTAGCCCGTGGCAGATTTAGGTGTTGCAGACTCAGCTGGCATTCAACTGCTTTAAAATATGAAACTTTTCATAATCGAACCTTCTTATTGCGGTCCTATTCAAAATGACATTATGCTTGTGTTGGGAAGCCAAGCTTCATATCATCCCTCCAAACTACCCGAAAACCCTCAGATTTAATAAAAGAAAAAAGTAATTACTACTTTATTTTCCTGCTTCCTTTAGCAACTTGACTACAGGCACAGTTTAAACCCAACTTACAGTTTTTTAATGTACAGTGTTAAAATAAAAAATAAAATAAAGAACATGTTTTAAAAAAAAAAAAAATCTAATTTTTGTCCATTTGTCAGCCTATATTAGGCTCCTTTCAAACTGGGGCTGGAGGCGCAGTGGCGGTATAGCGCCGCTAAAAATAGCGGCGCTATACCGTTGGAATTGCCGCGGGATTCGGCCACTAGCGGCCGATAAAGGGTTAATACCACCCGAAATGCGTCTCTGCAGACAATGACACCAGCCCAAAGCATGTTGATATAGGTTGTTACAGAACCTGAACATAAAATATAATAAAACAGGGTTCCAAAAAATAAAATTATTTAGATAGTTGCATTACTTTTAAGTGTCTATTTATAAAAAAAAAATGCATAACCAAAAACGACCGTGTGTACGCGGCATTAGAATCATGCCTAATGGCACTTGTGGAATCTGGACACCATTGCTGCTGAACACTCCTTTAATAAAATAACCCTTAAAATACCCGTGATAACCTCAGCTCATCCAACCCCCCCAGATTGAGGCCACGCTATAACCTAAAATGTTATCCCTCAATAAAAGCAATTTATCAATGCCATTTGCTATAAAATCAGCGATTTAACTTGTTCGTACCTGTATGAATAGATGTCACATTGAGTTCTAAATGAAATGTATATTTTTTAGTGTAGTTGCTCTTTAGATTTGTGCATTTGCATACATCGATGAAAGGAAGAAAATCTGCTAGGTCCAATGCTTGTTATAGATTTAGAAAAGAAAATCTCCTGAATATGGCAACGGTACTGAAAATTGCAGTAATTGCTGCTCTCGCTTTATAACCTTCAAAATAATTTATCGAGCTTGTGTTTTTCATGAACTGTAAAATGATAGAGGATTTGTTAAAGGTTCCAAGGGTCCTGTCTTGTTTCCATAGCAGCAGTCAGCCTTTAAATTCTTCATTGCTAAATATTCTTTTTGTCTACCTTATCTGTCACATGATGTTATACTCAACGATATGGCTTCACATTCACAACAGGACCACGCTCATCATCTCCAGCCTCTGTGTTTGGAAACATACTGCGCTTATGTTCCACATTCTAAACTGATATTATGCTTCATCTTGGCTTCTGAGTCCCCGTAACTATCTCTTATAAACATTTGTGAAAAGTAAAAAAGCTAGGTTTAAGCTAGATCCAAATAATATACTTATTTGTGAATATCTTTTTACAATTATTTTATAATGTTTTACCCTAAAGAATTGGTCACGTTCAGGCAGGAGATCTGACAGTTGTTATTGGATGACCTTGGTAGGTCAGTAGGTAAAATGCTTCTTTTTATAGGGTAGTAATATTCTTCACTAGAGTATTAATGAGGATTTTCCCTCTCATACTGCTTGACCACCACTCCAGTATTCATCAATACCTAAGTAACTCAGGCCTCGTACACACGACCGATTTTCTCGGCAAAAACCAGCAAGAAACTTGCTGGGATTTTTTTTTTGCCGAGGAAACCGGTCGTGTGTACATTTTTCGATGAGGAAACTGTCGAGGATCCCGTCGAGCCAAAAAGAGAGCATGTCTTCTTTTTCCTCGACGGGAATGGAGAAACTTGCCTTGTCGAGTTTTTCGACAGCCTAACAAGGAACTCGACGAGGAAAACGATGTGTTTCGCCCGTCGAGTTCCTCGGTCGTGTGTACGAGGCTTCACACAAGACCTAGATTGGAGTTTAACGGCCATAACAGCCCATTATTAACAAACTATATGATTAACAGTATAACATTTAATATAAAATTAATGGAGCCCCAAGGTCCTTGTAGGTATTTCTACTTAACTGAGTACTTATGTAAAGGTAGGCCTCCAACTGCCCGATACCGACTTGAAGCCAATTGCACCAATAATCACAGATAATACCATGAACAACTCCCAATTCACTGTCCCTGACCCATACAAACAACGGGGAACCGTACATAAAATGGGTCCCTACCAATTTCTATTTTACCACAGTGACTTCCTTCAAGGATCTTAAACCCCAACAGCTGTTGACTATACATAGTAACCGAAAAACAGTCCACAGCATAAAGACAATAACTATCAAATAAACTTAGGTGACTTAAAGGGGAGTTCCACCCACAATTTCACTTTTTAAATATAAATACCTCTGTAATACACAAGCTTAATGTATTCTAGTAAAGTTAGTCTGTAAACTAAGGTCCGTTTTGTTAGGTTGTTACAGCATTTAGATAGTTTATAATCTAGAAATAGACCGTGGCCATCTTTTTTTTTTTTTATCCAGAAAACGAGTTTATTGAAGCACACATATAAAATTACATACATCGAGATTGCATTCAGGTATAAGGCATTAGGCTACATTCCGTTACAATTTTCAACAATGGTACATCGTATCACTCCACCATACACATACATGTCAAAATCCGATCCGTCCCCGACCCCATCCCAACCCCCCTACACAATGAATTAAAAAAAAAAAAAGAAAAAACAAGAAAAGTGGTTTTCCACATCCCTCCGACCCATCTCATTTACATTTCGCAGATCAGGTTGGATTGCTCAGGCCGAGTAACCTGCCCGTGACCAGGTCCACCGGGGCCAAGCCCGGTACATCCAGCCACCTGCCCCACAACTTCTCAAATTTCTGGGAGCACCCTCTGTGTTGGTATATCACCTTTTCCTTTCGGAGCATCTCCCCCATTATATTGATCCACTCCTTCAGGCTGGGAGGTTCCTCCGCTATCCAGTGAGACATTATGAGTTTGCGAGCTTGGAATAGGGATCTAGCAACCGCCATCTTGGTACCTTCCTCCCACTCCAGCTCATCTAATATAAGGAGTAAGCATCGTTTAGGGTCAGTAGGGAGCAAGACTTGGAACACCCTATTAATGGTGTCCACTATTCCCGCCCAATAGGGGTGGAGCTTCGGGCATCTCCATAGTAGGTGGATCAGGTCGCCATGATCTCTCTTACACCTAGTGCATAGCGGGGTGGGCCTTAGCCCCATAGCAAAAAGCCTATGGGTGGTGTAATACACCCTCAGTAATAGGTATAATTGCGACACCTTCTGGGACACATTCAAGGAACAAAGTGGTACTGCCTGTAAGGCTTCATCCCACTGTTCGCCGTCCATTGGACCCACATCGCCCTCCCACTTGGCCTTCACTCTCAGCGGATGCTTGGACATGAAGCTGTGTAACAGCATATTGTAACACTGCGATATGAACCCCTTGGTAGAGGCTGCCCCTGCAATCAGATTAAACAAAGGGGTAGGAGAAGGAAGCCAGTCTGAGGCGTCACCCTGGGCCTTTACCGCATGACTAAGTTGCATATAGTAGAACTGCATGGATTGTGGTAACTTGAAAAGATCCCGCAGATCTTCAAACGGGAGGAGTTTCCCGTTGCGAAATATCTGTTTCAGATGAACTATCCCATATCTCCTCCAGAGTGCCCCATGTTGTAACTTGGCCAATTCAGGGTATGAGTCATTTGACCAGATGGGGCTATAGTCCGTGTATCCTGTCACTCCCTGCAGGTACCTAGCTTTGTTCCATACTTTTTGCATAAGGTTATAAGTGGGGTATTGCTTGTTCGGCTTCCCGAAGGCGAGCGCCTCAAGGGCAGGAGCTACCGACTCCCTCCCAACTGTATGGAGCATCACCATCTCCGAGGAGCCCCCTCCCTCCCCCTCCCTCCTCTCCCCAGTGCTAACAACCCCTACCAGCTGTTGCAGCTGAGCTGCTATATAGTATAACCAGGGATTAGGGAGGGCGAGCCCCCCCTCGTCCTTCGGGCACTGGAGATGTTCTAACTTTATCCTGGGGGTACGATTTTTCCAAATGAGTGAGCGGAACAGGGAGTTAACAATCCTAAATATTTTCAGGGTCACTACTGTGGGGGCATTATGAAGTACATAAAGCAACTGGGGCATTAGGATCATTTTGATCAAGTTCACCCTACCGGCCACTGATAGGGACAGGGAATTCCATGTTTTAATACGGTCACGAAATTTTTGCAGCAGCGGGGATACATTCAGTCTACCATACTCGCATATCTTGGGTGTCACCTGGATTCCCAGATATCTAAATGAGGCAGTCAGGGGCACCGTAGACGACGTTGGGGGAGCCCCCCCCCTTCGTCAATAAGCATCAGTGAGGACTTAGTCCAGTTTATCTGTAGTCCCGAGAACCTACCAAACTCCCGTATTACAGTCATGGCCCCCGTCAGTGAGCTCTCCACATCCCTTAACAAGATCATGGTATCATCTGCATACAGCATTATTTTCTCCTGCCTGTCCCCGTATCTGAACCCCACTACCTCCGAGCTGGCTCTGATTTTAATTGCAAGAGGTTCTATCGCCAAGGCGAATAGCAGAGGCGACAGTGGGCATCCCTGTCGCGTGCCTCTCCCCAAAGTGAAAGTGTGTGAAACCGCCCCTGAGGACCGAATGGCCGCCTTTGGGTCATAGTATAATAGCCGGACCCAGGAAACAAAGGATTCCCCGAAACCAAACCTCTCGAGAACCTCCCATAAATACTCCCACTCAACGCTATCGAAAGCCTTCATAGCGTCCAGTGAGAGCAAGGCCCTTTGTCCCACATTGTCTGCTGAGGATTGCATATTAAGGTATAGCCTACGCAAGTTGACAGCCGTCGACTTGTCAGGCATAAATCCTGCTTGGTCCGGATGGACCAAGCTAGTAATGACCCCGTTCAGCCTGATCGCTAGCATTTTAGCCAGCAGCTTAATGTCGCTCTGGAGCAGCGATATCGGCCTGTAGGAGCCCCGATCCAACGGATCCTTGCCAGGCTTTAATATCAGTACAATGTTAGCAGTAGTCATGGAAGTGGGCAAAGTCTGTCGTTCCCTGGCCGCATTAAACACCGCCAGGAGTTTCGGTAGGAGTATACCCGCGTATTGTTTGTACACTTCAATGGGCAGTCCGTCTGCCCCCGGCGCCTTACAGTTAGGAAACGCGGCTAGCGCTGTTTGCAGCTCTTCTAATGTGAAAGGGGCATCCAAGGTCCTCCGCTGCACCTGACTCAGTCGGGGGAAGTCAATGTCCTGCATGTAGGTCAACAGTTCTGTCCGGGTAAATAGCTCCGTCGGGAGGTACAATGTCTCATAAAATCTAGCCAGTTCTGCCAAGACCGCGTCCGGGGAATTCACTATCTTGCCCTCTCTATTTCTGATTGCCCCAATACTGGGAGACCTCTGCTGGGAGTTAGCTATCCTGGCAAGCATACGCCCTGTACTTTCACCCTCCTCAAAGAAAGCCAGCCTAGAGAAAAATAACTTTTTTTCTGCCTTAGAGGACAGCAGCCGCTCATATGCTGATTGAGCCGACTGCCATGCCTCCTTAGCAGCCTCCGTTGGGGTTTGCACGAAGGCCTCCTCCAGGGCCGTTACCTGTTTTCAAGGTCCTCTATGAGCCCCGAAGAATCCCTCTTCACCCTGGTAATTTCCCGGATAAGTAACCCCCTCACATAGGCTTTAAAGGCATCCCACTGTTCCGACGGGGATTCAGCAAAGCTCCCTCTATCCAAAAACTCCCGCATGCTCCGCTCCACCTCCTCGTGCGACAGGAAAAGTTCCAGCCAAAAGGCGTTAAATTTCCATGGGGATCTGGGAAGTGTAGAGGGTGGGGAAGCAATTAAGCTAGTCACCAAATGTGAATGATCTGAGACACTACGGGGCTTGTACGTCACATCCGAGATGGATGGGAGCATGGCGGGGTTGCACACTACCAGGTCTATCCTAGACAATGTCCCGTGGGTCTTGGAAAAGCAGGAAAACTGCCTCTCCATTGGGTTCCTAGACCTCCATACATCTATCCATCCTACCTCGGTGAGCAATCTTAGCAATGGAGAGTCCCTCAGAGGGGACGAAACCCCGAATGCGGGGTGTCGATCCATCGAGGGACTCAGCCAGCAATTAAAGTCCCCCACTATCAGCAGCGGGAGGTCCGGCCTGCCCTCCAAATAGGCTAGCAGCGACCGGAGCACCGCCACCGTGAACGGCGGGGGTATATAAACACATGCCAATATACAGTTCAGTTTTCCCACCCGGCAATGTAGAAAAATAAACCGCCCCTCCGTATCAATACACACATCCATTTCCTGAAAATCAATAGCAGCGTGTATCATTACGCTCACACCTCTAGAGTACGAGGTGTGAGTGGAATGGTAGGCCTTACCCACCCAGGCATATTTAAGACAGCATTGCGTTTCAGTGGTTAAGTGCGTTTCCTGCATACATAAAATCATAGGATGATACTTTTTCAGACAAGTGGATACCATCATACGCTTCAGTGGGGAGCCTAGGCCCCTCACATTCCACGATACCACCGGTACAGTAGGTGAACCCGATTTTGTGTCAATCTCGCTCTCTTTCTCGGCGAGATTGAGCACCTACGAGCCCCATCGCGGGAGCCAGCGCCGAGCTGGCTTGCCGCGATGGAGACAGAGCCGTCATAGAAGCGACGGGAGATCCGACTTGGATTCCCGCCAATTCTACACGTGTGCGGCGTTTGCTATGAATCCTGAGGGGGAAGTCCCCGCCGGATTTTAAATAAAAATCCGGCATGGGTCCCCCCCTCAGGAGCATACCGGGCCCTTAGGTCTGTTATGGGTTGTAAGGAGAGCCCCCCTACGCCGAAAAAAACGGCGTAGGGGGTCCCCCTACGATCCATACCAGACCCGTATCCAAAGCACGCTACCCGGCCAGCCAGGAAGGGAGTGGGGACGAGCGAGCGCCCCCCCCCCCTCCTGAGCCGTACCAGGCTGCATGCCCTCAACATGGGGGGGTTGGGTGCTCTGGGGCAGGGGGGCGCACTGCGGCCCCCCCACCTCAGAGCACCCTGTCCCCATGTTGATGAGGACAGGGCCCCTTCCCGACAACCCTGGCCGTTGGTTGTCGGGGTATGCGGGCGGGAGGCTTATCGGAATCTGGGAGCCCCCTTTAATAAGGGGGCCCCCAGATACCGGCCCCCCACCCTAAGTGAATGAGTATGGGGTACATCGTACCCCTACCCATTCACCTGCAAGAAAAGTGGTAAAAACACAAATAAACCACACAGTGTATTAAAATATTTTATTAGTCTGCTCCGGAGGCCGCCCCCTGTCTTCTTTATTAGCTCTTTTACCAGGGGGAGCTTCTTCTTTGACGTCTTCGGGTGGGTGGGGGCCGCCGTCTGGTTCTCTTCCACCACCGGGGGGGGGTGGCTTTTAAAAAAGCCCCCACCCCCCGGCGGGTTTCCTCCGGCGTCTTCGGCGGGGCTCTTCTTCTTCCGCTATCCCGACGGGTCTTCTCCGCTATCCGGGGGGTCTCGCCGCTCTCCGCTGTTGACTCGTCGCACCCCGGTTCTTCGTCTCGCAGTCCGGTCCCTTCTTCCGTGCTGTACATCTTCTTCCGTGCTGTGAGTTCTTCTTCCGGGCTGTGACGTCATGTTCTTCACTTCTCTTCTTCTCCCGATGTTGACTCGCCGGTCCTCCTCGCTGAAATGACGGATGCGCGCCTTGCATCGGACCTATATAGGCCTCACAGTCCCATCATGCTCTGTACCTACCCATGTGATACCTACCCACGTGGGTAGGTATCACATGGGTAGGTACAGAGCATGATGGGACTGTGAGGCCTATATAGGTCCGATGCAAGGCGCGCATCCGTCATTTCAGCGAGGAGGACCGGCGAGTCAACATCGGGAGAAGAAGAGAAGTGAAGAACATGACGTCACAGCCCGGAAGAAGAACTCACAGCACGGAAGAAGATGTACAGCACGGAAGAAGGGACCGGACTGCGAGACGAAGAACCGGGGTGCGACGAGTCAACAGCGGAGAGCGGCGAGACCCCCCGGATAGCGGAGAAGACCCGTCGGGATAGCGGAAGAAGAAGAGCCCCGCCGAAGACGCCGGAGGAAACCCGCCGGGGGGTGGGGGCTTTTTTAAAAGCCACCCCCCCCGGCGGTGGAAGAGAACCAGACGGCGGCCCCCACCCATCCGAAGACGTCAAAGAAGAAGCTCCCCCTGGTAAAAGAGCTAATAAAGAAGACAGGGGGCGGCCTCCGGAGCAGACTAATAAAATATTTTAATACACTGTGTGGTTTATTTGTGTTTTTACCACTTTTCTTGCAGGTGAATGGGTAGGGGTACGATGTACCCCATACTCATTCACTTAGGGTGGGGGGCCGGTATCTGGGGGCCCCCTTATTAAAGGGGGCTCCCAGATTCCGATAAGCCTCCCGCCCGCATACCCCGACAACCAACGGCCAGGGTTGTCGGGAAGGGGCCCTGTCCTCATCAACATGGGGACAGGGTGCTCTGAGGTGGGGGGGCCGCAGTGCGCCCCCCTGCCCCAGAGCACCCAACCCCCCCATGTTGAGGGCATGCAGCCTGGTACGGCTCAGGAGGGGGGGGGGCGCTCGCTCGTCCCCACTCCCTTCCTGGCTGGCCGGGTAGCGTGCTTTGGATACGGGTCTGGTATGGATCGTAGGGGGACCCCTACGCCGTTTTTTTCGGCGTAGGGGGGCTCTCCTTACAACCCATAACAGACCTAAGGGCCCGGTATGCTCCTGAGGGGGGGACCCATGCCGGATTTTTATTTAAAATCCGGCGGGGACTTCCCCCTCAGGATTCATAGCAAACGCCGCACACGTGTAGAATTGGCGGGAATCCAAGTCGGATCTCCCGTCGCTTCTATGACGCGCTTGCTGGGATGTGCTGTCACTATTCCAGTGAGTGCAAGATGTCGGCGAGATCTCGGCACCATGTCGCCGAGTATCAGCGCGACGCTGTCGTGCTAAAAGCACAATATCACAAACACCTACTGTAGCTCAGCCATTGGGATATAGCATGCATAAATGAAAGAGTAAAGGCAATATAAATAAAAACATCAGCCTCCAGTTGGTACCTAGGGTCCCGGGTGTGGTCAGGACAGAACGGACATGGTATCTCGGTGTAGCCATTCGTTCGCAAAGTTCTCGATGTAGGTGGTAAAGGTGCAAAAAATAATAACAGGTCTGGGCCGTCAACAGAACGAACCCGTATTCATGGCCTGTGCTCCAAAAACAGCACTGCAGTGTGAGAAAAGAAAAAAAACAAGTCCAGGCCGCCAACAGAGCTGGCCCCTTGGCTCCAACAGGGAGCAAACCATAATAAGGCACTTTTGCTCCACGTAGATTGTGGAGTAACCGCATTTTCCTTGCAACTTTACAAGATGACTCAGAGTTCACATCCTAATATAACGTCTCCCAGCAGAACATAGTAAAAAAAAAACTTTTAGTCACTCAGGTAAAGGAAGTGAAACAAAATTGAAAGGGGTCCTTTGTGCAAAGGTCAATGAGTAATAACAGCAGATCATCTTCCGCAGTCCGGGGAAGGGGGAAGAGGGGACCAGAATCAAACCCTCCGTTTCAAAGAGTGCACGCATTGCACCGAAAAACAAGACTAGAACTTAAAACATAATAACCTGCTCCAGCTTCTGTAGGGTCAGTCTCCTTCCTCCTCTCTCTCGCGGTGTCTCAGGGCCTGCTCGTTGCGATCGAGCCACATTGCCGCGTCCTGGGCTGATTCAAAGAATTGGGCTTGTCGATTAGCGGTAACTCTCAGCTTGGCAGGGTAGAGCATGGCATATGGCAGTTGTAGTGTAATCCAAAAATTTTGCCCGGCGGCGTTGCACCTCAGCAGAGAAGTCCGGGTAGAAGGACACCCGGACCCCATTAACCTGGACATTGGCCTTCTCTCTAGCATGTCTCAGCACTGCTTCCCTGTCCCTATAGTGAAGCATTCTGGCCAGAATAGGCCTAGGGGGGGCCCCAGGCTGTGGTGGGCGACCCGGTGTGCGGTGTGCTCTTTCAACTGTGAAAAACGGAGAGAAGGCCTCTTTTCCAAATACTTCTATCAGCCAGCCTTCGACAAAGGTGGTGGGGTCCCGGCCTTCCGTCTTCTCCGGCAGCCCCACTATGCGCACATTGTTGCGGCGTAAACGATTCTCAATGTCGTCAGCCCTGTTGTTAGTGTCTCTGGCCAGCTGCATAGCTGCATGGGCCTCTCGAGCAACTGGGGGCAGCCTATCTTCCACTTCACTCACCCTGCTCTCCACAGCCGTCGTTCGCTCCCGTATCTTTTGCATGTCCTGCCGCAACAGAGACACATCCTCTCTGAGACCCCCAAACTGTTCCTTGAGTGTATTTACAGAAGCAGTGCATACATGAACCGCTCTCAATATTTCAGCCAGGGTCGGTTGCTCTGTATCCCCCGTCTCAGCATCCGTATCTGTGGGTATGGAAAGTGGTTGTTCCACTGCATTCCCCCGTTCTACACATCTCCAGGCCCCTCCATCTGCCTGTCCCTGTAAGGCCTGCCCCGAGTCCTGGGCCCGATCAGCTTCCCCCCTTCCTTCCTGCTCCGAGGGACCCCCCAGCTTTTGTGTAAAGAAAGTCATGTCTCTCGGGTAATCCTTACCCTGTGCCTTTGCTGTTTTTTTGCTAGTCTCCCCCCTGGGCCTGTCAGCGCCTCGTGGAGTGCGGAGAGCCTGGGTCGCGGCGGCGCCATCTTGAATCTCGAGCGCCGGCCAATCATCCTTTTTTTTGGCCATTCCGCGGGTGCAGAGAGCCGGCGGGTGGACCGGGAGGGTGACCGGGTGAGTAGCCAGCTGAACAGCCGTTCAAATCCGTCGGATCGCTGCCGGGAGAGGATCAATGCCAGGTGCTACGGAGGAGCTGTGAGAAACACGTCTTCTCACATGCCGGTCTTGGCCACGCCCCGACCGTGGCCATCTTAAGTGTGGGCATCATGAAGCCAGACTGTATGACTTCCTGGATTTCAGCTTTGCATATCTCGCACATGCTCAGTGCACAAGCAATGTAATAGGTTTCAGTCAGGTTTGCAAGGACTACTGGGAAACATGATGCCTATCCCAGAAACCCTTGCAAATAGCCTAGGCAAATACGGAGAAGGAAGTAATGAAGGACTACAAAATAAAGGTATTTACAAGCAACAAATTAAATAAAAATTGTCCATTCTAAACACTATGAGATTAGAGCATGCATCACAGACAAACATAAAAAAATGGGTGGAACTCCACTTTAAGGCTCTCCAGAGATCTTCCTGTAACCGTCCCCTCAATCTCCTGTTCCTGTCTGACCCACCAATCTGACCCACCAAACCTCTGACCCCATATTTTCTTTTAATTTCTCCTTCTATGCCAAACTCCCTTTTAACTCCCTTTTAACCCCATCACGTAGAAGGTTTCTTCTTTTACTCTGGTTTCAAATTGAGTCAGACTACTCATTAGAGGCATTAACATCACTCTTCCCAAATACAAAATGTCATTAATTATAATTATATATTATAATGTTTCATGCTAAATTAAAGTAACACTATATTGATTACAACATAAAGGGGGTTATTTACTAAAGGCAAATCCACTTTGCACTACAAGTGCAAATTGCACTTGAATTTGCACTGAACGTGCACTTGGAAGTGCAATCGCTGTAGATCCGAGGGGGACATGCAAGAAAAATAAAAAAAACAGCATTTTAGCTTGCACATGATTGGATGCTAAAATCAGTAGAGCTTCCCCTCAGATTTACAGCGACTGCACTTCCAAGTGCACTTTCAGCGCAATTTCAAATGCACTTTGTACTTGTAGTTTGCACTTGTAGTGCAAAGTGGATTTGCCTTTCGTAAATAACCCCCAAAGTGTATCTAAACCCTAAAACAAAAATGTTATATATTGTACTGTAGCTTACCAATCTTTAGATGTGGTGACTGCATTCATTTTATTATTTCATTTGTTTGCCCTTTCTTTTTCCACCTGGTAATCCGGCAAATTACATATGTCATGTCTTTACATATTTTTTCTCCATTGTATCAATGGAAAGAGCCATGGTTATCACACAGACTGGACTTCACATATATCTGCTTTTGTTCTTCTGCATTACATGGAGGATTGGTGTGACTAGTAGTTTACAAAAGAATGAAAGGGGTGTTTGTGTAGGGATGCTGCATTTCTGGGAAGATCACTGCAACAGAATGACCCATGACACCCAGAGAATTTTGAAGGATGAGGGGTACATTACTGATAATTCATGTATTGCAGGATCTTGAGATATTACAAGTGGTTATGCTGATCCCACCAGGTCAGTGGAGTGTTTTCATTCAATGTGAGGACACATGCTTATGAGGTGTTAATTGGGGCTGCTCCTAGACATTCCATTGTGAGATGCTAATTCAGTCCGTAAAGGTCAGATGTCTAGCTTTTAGGTGTTAAGTCAGCCTGGCTCCTAAGACCTCTCATTATGTATGCTAATTCTGTTTTATGTGTGGAATGGACTTGTCAAGCTGTAGTATTTACCTCCTCTAATTGCAGAGACGGGACGTCTGGGGGATGACTAACTAAATCAACTAAATGTCATTGTCTAAGAGAAGGTGTATTGAAGCCCCCCCATTGTGTGATGTGTGGGTGGAGAGTTCCTTTGTTCCTTTGATTACTTTAACATACTTGTACTGTATATAAGAAAGCTAAGATATCATTAAAAGCGTTCATACATTTTGACTCAGAACACAGAGCGTATGTCTCGTTTCTCTGAGGGAATTCTTATGGATCGTGTCGGCTGGACTGTCAGATAAGCTGTTGTGGGGCGATGGAATGGGAATATAGTAAACGGTGGTGACCGTTACAATCACATTTTTGTTTTTTAGGTATACATTAATACTTTTAGATATACATTAAAGTGTATGTCAAGCCAAAACCTTTTGTTCATATTTTTTCATAGAGTGGGAAAGAATAAAAGAATTAAAGAATTCCTGGTATTGATGTTCTATACATAGTTACATTGGTCTCGCTTGGACCAATGTAACTATAGATATATCATTTACCATACCTGACCAATGCCATTGGAAGCTGGAAATGACTGAAGTAGGCACCATTACTCTAATGATCTCAACTTGCTTCTGGATCCTGTGCCTTAGTGGCTGCTCTCCTACATTCTGAGCACAGGAGATCAGCCACTCGGCAATAAAACAATAATTTACAGTTCATTAAGGAATGCAACATGTTCTTTGATTGGACGAGGTGGAGAGGCGGGGAGGTAACGTCAGCTACATGTACCAAAGGGTGGTGATTCTGGTGATATCCTGACCTAATATGACTACATGACCATATCTGGACATGGTCATCCTTACTCTCTAAATGAGCCTCAGATAGCAGGAAAAATTGGCTGAACATACATTTTATTCTAACAGGCAGAGGAAAAAGTGTTTTATGATTCCTTACAGTCTTTTTTTTTTTTATTGGTTAGTACACAAAACCAGGGGTTTTATGGGCAAACATTCAGAAGGCAGTCCCATTCCTGGAAATCAGCAACATTTTGGCCATATTGCTACAAATGCCACCATAATGTCGACAAACAATTTTATATTAATTTAGGAATAGTAATTGTGTAGTAATACCACGTGAAATTATTCATAGAAGTCACTGACTGTTCTGTATCTGCATATGTAGTTTAAAGTGATACTAAAGTCTCAGTTTTTTTTTTTCATTTAAAAATAACAAACATGTTATAGTTACCTGCTCTGTGCAGTGATTTTGCACAGAGCAGCCCGGATCCTCCTCTTCTCGTGCCCCCTGCCTGCACTCCTGGCCCCTCCCTCCTGCTGAGTGCCCCCACAGCAAACAGCTTGCTATGGGGCAACTCAAGCCAAGTCGCTGCTCTGCGTGTTCATTAAGACACAGAGCCATGGTTCGGCCTGAACCCTCTCCTCATTGACTCACTGACTTTGATTGACAGCAGCGGGAGCCAATGGCACCACGCTGCTGTCTCAGCACATGAGGAGGCAGCCGAGACTCTAGTGCAACATCGCTGAATCGAAATGTCGCTCAGGTAAGTATTAGCACTAAAGATGACATAGCACCCTTGCTCCGTGCTTCTGTTTCCTTGCAAATAAATTTCTCACTGAGACTGCTGTAAAACAATTAAAAAAAGAATACCAAGCTGTTGTTTAATTAGATTGAGTTAGATTTGTCATTCCTGTAGTCAGTGAAAATGTGAAGTAAATAAAAAACCTAAAAAATAAAGCTCTTTCCTTTTTCTCTAAAGCCTCGTACACACAATCGGATTTCCTTCGGAGAAAGCTTAGGACTTTTGTTGAAGGGCGTTGGCCGTGAATTTGTGTTGCATACAAACAACAGAGAATTGTGAGCCAACAAACAGAAACTTTGTGGTTTTTCATCTCTTCAGCGCCACCCTTTGGGCAACTTCTGCTAATGTTGTTGTCTTATGGTGTTTGTACTTTGGATTTTCCGACGGACGATTGGATAATCCGACATCACACAATTGTTGTCGGAAAATTTTAAAGCATGCTATCCCACATTTGTTGTCGGAAATTCAAACGGTCGGATTATCTGACAACATCCTGCCATCACACTTTTCCCGTCGGAAAATCCGATCGTGTGTACGAGGCTTAACATTTACAGAAACCACTTCCAAACAGGAGCTCTTTATAAACCACCAAAGCATAATCAGCAAACGAAAACTGTGCTGAAGCCTGCCCTCTCAGGTCTACTTATTTCCCCATTAGGTGCTACCATCTTACCATGGGTACAACTACAACAGAAAGTAAAGCCAGGTGGGCAGATTCAGATAGATTTGCGGATCTTTAGATCCACGTAATCTATCTGATTTTAGATCCGCCGGTCCAATTTTGCGAGGCAAGTGCATGATTCACCAAGCACTTACCTCGAAAATTGCACCGTTGGATCGTAACTCCCCCCGGCGGAATTCAAATTCCACGGCTAGGGGGAGTGTAGAATTTAAATCAGGCGCGTTCCCACGCCGATTTAACTGCGCATGCGTCGCCGGCGAAATTTGCCAGTGCGCATGCTCCAAATGACGTCGCTAGGACGTCAATGTTTTCGGCGGCTACGTAAATTCCGGCCATCCGAATTCCTGATCGACTTACGCAAACGACGTCAAAATTTTAATCTCGGCGCGGGAACGACGGCCATACTTAACATTAGCTACCCCTCATATAGCAGGGGTAACTATCCGCCGGAAAAAGCCGAACGCAAACGACGTTAAAAAAAAGCGACGGGCGGGCGTTCGGTCTTGAATCGGCGGTTCTCCTCATTTGCATATCCGACGCGTAAAAAACTGCGACGATACCTAGCGGCCGGCGGTAGATTGCAGCCTTTGATCCGACTAGTGTAAGGCACTTACACCAGTCGGCTCTAAGGGAGATCTATGCGGAACTGATTCTTATGAATCAGTCGCATAGATCCGACCATCGGATCGCAGAGATACAACGGCAGATCAGGAGATCCGCCGGCGTATCCCCTTGATGAATCTGCCCCAGGGTGTAAACCACCACCTGCACATTAAATGCACCTCTGGTCTTCCTGTGAGATGAAAGCTTAGTAGTTGAATCTTGTAGATTAAATTTGCCAATCAATTAAAGCGTTGTTTGCCTTGGCTGCATGGTTTGGGGAAAGGAGTTTTAGTTTGAAACAGCTAATAGAGCAGATTTGCATGGTAGTACTCTTTTTTGCATGCCTGGGTAATAAAAAATAAACACTAATTATGTTTCCTTCTCCTCTTTAAATAGCTAAAGTAACCACAAGTGCCTATACATAAAATTAAAAGTTTTTGGTGTCCTGTTAAATAATGCAGGTGGTTGGACAAAACTCAATACTGTTGATTAACACCAGGTAGGTCTATTTATAAAGCTGTTGCTGAGTGATTTCTCAGCACATTATAAATCCATTACACACCCACCCTTAGCAAATTTCCTTGTGCATCAGGCTCATTATGGTAATTAAGGATGTGGTTGCTGGGCTGTGTGTTCTCTTGCATGATCAAATTGGAATGTGGATGAGATCCCAGCAGGTTTTAATGTCGTGTTAAAATATGCCAGGTCGTGTCAAATGCTGCTTCATGCAAATTCCGAACTTTCTGTTTATTGCAACCTTCTACACCACGTGTCAACTGTAGAGCCTGAATATGCTTTATATACATTAATTTGTAGCTTCAATATACATCTAATTTATTGCTAAACTCTAGACAGATAGGGCCAGATTCAGAAAGAATATATGTTGGCGTATCTCCAGATACGCCGCCGTAATTTCAAATGTGCTCCGTCGCATCTTTACGCCGATTAACAAAGCAAGATACGTCCAAAAACATGGCTTCAGCTATCCGACGTAACTTGCCTACGCCGGCGTATTCGTGGGAGCATAGTTGCGTTGGACGCATTTGGCGTTTACATTATAAATATGCAAATGAGCTAGATACGCCGATTCAAGAATGTACTTGCGCCCGGCGTATTAATATACGCTGTTTACGTAAAGCGTACGACCGGCGTAACTTTACCCCTCATAAAGCAGGGGTAAGTCATGTTAAGGTATGGACGTCGGAACAGCGTCATATTTTACATCGTTTGCATAAGTCGTACGTGAATGGGGATGGGCGTAGGTTATGTTAACGTCGACAAAGCATTGAGCCGACGTTTCTTAGGGAGAAAATTTGACGTGATACTGAGCATGCGTGCGCATGCACCGTTCGCTAGGCGCGTCATTTACGTGGGGTCACGATTAATTTCCATACAACACGCCCCCTACCAGCCTACTTTGAATTAGGCGGGCTTACGTCGGCCAATTTACGCTACGCCGCCGCAACTTACGGAGCAAGTGCTTTGTGAATACTGCACTTGCCTGTCTAAGTTGCGGCTGCGTAGCATAAATAGGATACGCTACGCCCGCACAAAGATGCGCCTAGATACGTGAATCTGGCCCCATAGTCCTTAAGCCCCAGTTCACACTATGCGTTATGGGGAACCGCATGTGATTTTGAATAGGAATGGCACCGCATTCCTGTTCAAATCACATGCGAATCTTCAGCAGTGCAATTTGAGCCATATTTCTGTATGGCTGAAATCCCACCAAATTTGCACCAAAAAGATGCAATACCCTTTTTTTTTGGCCACACCCAAATTGGATTTCATGGGCGTTTACACCCATGCAAGCCAATTCTGCAAATCATACTGCGTTTTGCAAACTGATTTTGAGGTCGTTAACATACACACCTGCATTGATTCGCTTGAACAGGGTGCGTTTTGCATGCAGTGCGGAATCTGCACAGAACTCACTGCGAATTCCGCACTTCATGAGTGTGAACCCGGGCTGAAACATCCTTTTTGTGTTATTTAATTTTTTATTTATGTAGGTCTAGTGCTCACTCCTAAAGGGGCAGATGGTAATAAATGAGGTCTTACTTACATGTTCAGAGGCTGCCAGTCCAGGTACCAGTTCCAGAGCACACAAACACAGGCTCTGTCTAGGGGTATCTTTTTGTAGTTTTATAGCCGTAATTGAACTAGAGTTGCCGCCTCATGCCTTTAGGTATATGTATTCTGCTACACATTTCTGGTAAAAAAAATCCCAATAGGCGTATATTGATTCATTTGTGCAAAAGTTACAGCGTCTAAAAAATATGTTTTTTTTTTTTTTATTAGTAATGGTGGCGCACAATGACTTAAAGCCCGACTGCGATATTGCAGTGGACATTTTGACACTAATTGACACTTTTTGGGGACCAGTGGCACTATTACAGTGATCAGCGCTAATAAATATGCACTGTCACGTTACTAATGACACTGGCTGGGAAGGGGTTAACATTAGGGGTGATCACAGGGTTAACTGTGTGCCAAGCCAGTGTTTTGCTACAGTGTGGGAGGTTCTTTTACTAGGGGAAGACATGAATCCTAGTCGCTGCTTTGCAGAGACACAAGATCCATGCCTTTCCTCCTGTCAGAATAGCGATATGCCTTGTTTACATAGGCAGACCACCATTCTGCCACTGTGCTGGATAATCGTCAGGTGCTGGCAGACATTGAGTCTGCGGGACCCCCTGCTGGGCTCCCGCTGTGTGTGATCACAGTGGGAGCGAGCCACTGGCAGCGCACATGCGTGCCCCTACCCGGAAAAGCCAGATCACGTATATATGTATATACCTGATCTGGTGCACAGTTGCCTCCCTGTAGCAGTAAAACTTCTATGGGACGGACGGCAAGTGGTTAACAAACATCACATCCACGTGTCCTTCATACCCAACAATACACTGAGACAAAAGCTTGCACATCCAAAAGACACAACACCTAAACATAAACAGGTAACTTGGTAGATGCAATGCAGTGTAGTGAGGAATGCAAGGACCTGTATATTGGATAGAAGAAGAAACTTCTCTTTGAATGAATGGCCAAACACAGGAGGACATATTCTACAGGCCAAGACACAATAGTTTTCCTATACCTTAAGGCCCCTTTCACACTTATACGACTTGTCCCGCGATTTGTGAGGGCAAAGTAGCATAACAAGTCGTTTGTTGACATGATTTCCAATGACAACCATTCATATTAGTACAACTTCAAGTCCTTTCGACTTCAAAGTAGTCCCTGCACTACTTTGGTCTGATTTTGATGACACTTACACAGGCATTCCCTAAAAGCGAGATTGCGGAAAAATCGCGCAGCTTTGAAGTCGCAGTAGTGTCAAAGGGGCTTAAGGAAAATGTTTTTTTTTTGGAGGACAGTGAAGCCCCGTACACACGACCGAGGAACTCGACGGGCGAAACACATCGTTTTCCTCGTCGAGTTCCTTGTTAGGCTGTCGAGGAACTCGAAAAGGCAAGTTTCTGCATTCCCGTCGAGGAAAAAAAAGACATGCTCTCTTTTTGGCTCGACGGGATCCTCGACAGTTTCCTCGTCTAAAAATGTACACACGACCGGTTTCCTCGGCAAAAAAAAATCCCAGCAAGAAACTTGCTGGTTTTTACTGAGAAACTCGGTCGTGTATACGAGGCCTTAGGTGCACATTTTGGACAAAGATAAGAATTGGTCGTAAGAGACATAAAAGAGGCAATCCACCTCAAACTGAAACAACCGTCATTAAAAAGGGCTGGGGGGTCTTCAACATGCAGGGTTAACTGTGTGCCAAGACAGTGTTTTGCTACAGTGTGGGAGGTTCTTTTACTAGGGGAAGACATGAATCCTAGTCCCTGATTTGCAGAGACACAAGATCCATGCCTTTCCTCCTGTCAGAACAGCGATCTGCCTTGTTTACATAGGCAGACCACCATTCTGCCACTGTGCTGGATAATCGTCAGGTGCCGGCGGACATTGAGTCCGCGGGACCCCCTGCTGGGCTCCCGCTGTGTGTGATCACAGTGGGAAGACATCATCTGTCTTCTAATTATAATTCAGTTTTAACGTTTCTACCATGGTGTTTTGACAACAATTCCTAACTTCAGCTATGTAAATCAAAGGATTAACACCTATGTAGACTTGCTGACACCCAAGGATGAGATGGATAACCATACCAGGGTGGTTCCTCAACATTTACACTTCCCACCCTGTTCTTGAACAATAACATCTGCCATTCCATCTGTGCTACCTGTGCCGGAGTATTTCCCTGACACTATGACAGCACAAGTTCAGTTCAGCGTGACTAACAACTATTAGATAAATCTTTTGGCAGGTAAAATTACATTAACAGAACTCATAGATACATATGTACTTAATAGGAGTCTGCAATTTGTCATATCTTTCTCCCCTGCGGCCCAGTGGTGGTGCCCCCCTCTCACTTCTGGATGCAAAAGGGTTAAATTTGTTGCCGTGCACAGAACTATGTCATATGGTATCTTTTAAGTGGGTGCAACACGTAAGTGCCATATAACTACGATCACAAATTCTATGGCCGTGTAGCTTTGATGCTCTGTGTGTCTTATGTATCGTGTTTATACGTATCAGATTTTCTTCACACGATAGACCTTCAGTAACTTATTATACAATAAGTGATGTATCTCTATAAACGTATTTATTTTATTGGTGCTTTTTATTCATCTGTGTATTTAGCTGCTTGCCTCAAATTCTGTTTTCTTTTTGAAAAAACTGGCAGTGATATGTATATTTGGTGGTAATTATTGATTGTGAACACCAAATGTCTGTGCAAATAATGCCTAGGCTTTCCAAGCAGAAGTTCTTCTCTCCCCCTCCCTCCTGCAGTCTTCTGGGACACATCACAAGTCCAAGAAGACCGCAGGACCATTTACATAGTGCAGAGTGGTTCGCACATGCTCAGTAGTTAGCCAGCTGTGAAGCTGCAAGCGGCACTGCCGGCTGCCCACAGCTAAGGCCCCAATGCACACGAGAAGCAATTACAAACACCTCTAAACTCACGTTTTCAAAGGCAAAAAACGGCGTTTAAAACGCCTGTTTTTCCCGCGAATTGCGCAGCGTTTTGCCGCGATTTGCGGCATTTTACCGCGTTTGCGGCTGTCAGTGCTTATCTCAAAGACATTGTAGACCCTCCCAAAGTTTAAAACGCAAAAATAAAACTCTTCTGAACCCAAAATTTTGCGTCTGAAAAAACGGACATAAACCCAACTTCTTTAAAATGCCAAAAAACGTGATTGTGTGCATGGACACATAGGATAACATTAAATGTGTTCAGGGGCAGTTGAAAAAAATGCCCAAATGCCTCTGAACTCGAGTTTAGCAGCGTCTCGTGTGCATGGGGCCTTAGATGCTGTTGCCGGTGTCTTGTCGATCTAGTTCCCCTATCGATATGGTTCCCTGCTTCACTGCGCAGGCGCAGACGAAGCCCACGGAAATCTCCGAACCTCGGGCGGCATCCAGGCTCATTCCTTAGCATCCCTGTGGATTGGAGGATGTTAAAAAAAGAGCCAGGATGCCGAGCGAAGCGAGGACATGAGGCGGACTGGCCACTTACAGCAAATTCCACGTAGCCCTGGACCTCTTGCTACAGCTGCTCGGGTTCGGTGTTTTCCGTCGGCTCGGATTGCGCCTGCTCAGTCAAGAGGGGAACCATATCGATAGGAGGAACCATATCGGCAGATCACCAGGAACCCAAAGGCTAGTGAAGGTAAGTGTCCTGTTATTTAAAGTCAGCAGCTACAGGATTATTTTTTTCCAGAGTGGAGAACCACTTTAAGACCCCTTTAAAATACCTGTGTTATTTCATAAGGGTTCCTTACACGCTTACCCCTCATTCACATCTTAAAGTAGAGTTCCAACCACAATTAGCATTTTTTAAATGTATGTCCTTTCATCCTGCGTTTTTATAATATAAATCAGGTCACTTACTATTTTACAATCCGCCGCCGATCCGCATAGGTATTCAAAAAAGATAGTTTATAAAACTATGTCTACACCGTTGTCATTTTGCTTGTGGGCATTGTGAAGCCTACAAGCACTTACTTCCTGGAAGTCTTGGATGGGGAGTGATAATTGGACAGCGCACTGCATCCTGGGAAATTATGACACACATTTCCCAGGAGCATTAGAGTGAGATGATGTCAGAATCCTAGGTGGTTTCAAAGGCAGATTTCATGGGACCGCATAGCAACAGGCATGTCCAGATGAGTTTTTTTTTTTTACTTTTTTTGGTCTAATGAGCACAATAATGAAAAAAAAAAAATTGGGATGGAAACTCCACTTTAACACCTTACTTTTTTGTAATTATATAAAAAAACATCTTTTAGTTTTTAGATGTTCCTTTAAAATCTTTTTCTTTTTTTTTCTTTAGGTTGCTTGTTTGAAGATGACCTCTGCAAACCATTTGAGATGTGCTTGAATGGTAAGTCCAAGTAAATGGTATTAATATGTATTTCTATATAAGAGAACAGGTTTCTCCTAAAACTATTCCATCTCCCTCGACTTCCCTTCCCCTGTTTATTTCAGGACATTTACTAATATGCTACACCTCCCTTTGCCGGAGTTGGTGTGGTTTATCCAGCCTTGAACCAAATGGGCTGGGTTTTGGTTAAGAGTTTTATATGATCCAGTATGGTTTTCTGTTGGAGAATTCAAACTGAATGACATTAAAAGACATTAAAAACAAACACTTGTTAAGGTTTCTCTAAAATGATTGGAAGACAAAAGTTTTATCACATTCACTATTGTTAGGAGACATATGTTACATTACCATAAAAGAATTTAAGAATGGTGAGTGTTTTTCCGATACGAACTGGTGGGCTGTTTCACCTAGTTACCTATATATCTTTGTTGTTTAATTCTAGGGTTTGTAGCAGTGGTGGCTGTTTTTTTAATTTTCTGGGGGGGCGGCCTTCCTAGCCAACTCCCCCTTAGCCAGCCGGCCAACCATAAACCACCCCTCCACCCCCTTGGCACTTGCTCAATTGATCGCCGCCTGCCCCTCCCCGTCACTCGATTGCCCGCCAGGCCTCCCGCAAAGCCCCAGCACTTACCCCATCCAGGTCGCAGACCCGCCACTTGCGTCTCCTTTTGAGGCCCGGACAATTAGGACCTGCGGCCAGTCGGGTTTTAGGACTCCCAGTAAATCGGGTCTCAGGACCCGCTTTCTTATTGCCCGGGAGGAAAAACAGAAGGACATTACCGAATAGTAGATTAGGGCCGGAAACATGGTTTAGGAGGTTGTACCCATGCGCCCTGCATCACCGGCCGCCACTGGTTTGTAGAGAGAGGGAGAGATACCCAGCATAATGAGTGAAAACCTATCAGTGTGGCCTTAGTCGCAAGGATCTGAAACGCCTGATAAATGTAGGATATTGCAGATAGGTTCAGGGCCGATCCTAGGGTCACAGGCGCCTGGGTGCAGAAATATTTCTGGCGCCCCCCCACATGGGCGTGGTCATTTTACTAACTCCTCCCCCTTACAAATGTTTCTATGGCAACGACTCAACCACAGAAATGCTCCCCACGAAGTCTTCATTACCCTGGGATCCTTACATGATCTCTTAACAATAAACAAAATACAGGAAGAGAAGAGAAGAAGAGTACTGAATTGGGACCTGGAGGGGGCCTCTCTGATGCACACAGATTGGGCTTCTGTTAGAGAGTCTGTTAGAAAGACCCTCAGACATACTACAGACATGATACAGGAGATGGTCAGAGACTGCAGACATAGTACAGGAAATGGTCAGAGACTGCAGACATGGTACAGAAGATGATCAGAGACTTCAGACATAGTACAGGAGATGATCAGAGACTGCAGACATGATATAATAGATGATTAGAGACTGCAGACATAGTACAGGAGATGGTCAGAGACTGCAGACATGATATAGGAGATGGTCAGAGACTGCAGACATAGTACAGGAGATGGTCAGAGACTGCAGACAATAGTACAGAAGATGGTCCATTAGACCCCTTTTACACTGACGCGTTTTTTCAGGTGCTTTAGCGTTAAAAATAGCCTCATCTGCAATCCCAGTGTGAGAGCTCGGGTGCTTTCATACTGGAGAGGTGCGCTCGCAGGACGTCCATAAATTTCCTGCAAGTAGCTTCTTTGAGGCACTTTAGTGTGTGTATACACATCGGCGCCCCCACCTCTGCAGGCGCCTGGGTGAAAAGCACCCTGCGCACCCTGCCTAGGATCGGCCCTGGATAGGTTCAACCTCTGGTACCCACTCTATACTGATTATCCATTTCTATGTGGACTAGATAGTTAAGTGATTGCTGAATCTGCTTGCCTTCTCCTGTGCTCACTGCTAGCCCAATATTTTTCTAGACAGCCTTACTTGCCAGAAGTAAAACTTGGAGTGTAAAGGCCCGTACACATGATTGGATTTTCCGACAGGAATTGTGTGATGGCAGGATGTTGTTGGATAATCTGACCGTTTGCACGCTCCAAAGGACAATTGTTGTCGGATTTTCTGACAACTAATGTTGGATAGCATGCTTTAAAATTTGCTGACGCTCAGTACGAACTATTCGCTACCCTATGAGAGGACACATAACTGGTCAGTTTGAGCTTTGGAGAATGTCAATAATGTTAATGACCACTCCACTGGATGTTGCTTATGTGTAAGGTCCTACATGTATACGTGTATTGAAAACTTCTGAATAAAACTGTTATTTGCTGACAACAAATGTGTGATGTCGGATTATGCGATCATGTGTACAGTCAGTCGGAAAAAAATACAAAGTAGAAACACGCATTTTCAGAAGCAATGCTAACCGTAACACAACAATTGCAGAAGTTGCCCAAAGGGTGGCACTAAAGAGCTGAAAAACCACATAGTTTCCTATTTGTTGGCCAACAATTCTTTAACGTTTGTATGCAATACAAGCTCACGGCCAAGTCCGAGGCTTTGTCTGATGGAAAACCGATCGTGTGTACAAGGCTTAAAGGTAAGAACTGATGCCAAAGGAAGGTGGTTGAACTAGAGCACTCCAGTTTTTGGGGCGCTCAGAGCACTGTGTAGGAATTTAATTAAGATGTACAAACCTATTGAAGGGCCTGTTCTTAACAGTTACTGTCATATTTATAGTTGTATAATAGCAGCAGGTTAGCTTCAAGGGATAGTCTGCCTAAAACATAGAAAAACATTTATTTATTCATTTTTGTTTCCTTTTGGGTGATTTCTGTCAGATTTTCTAAATCTCAAGGTAGAGCATCCCTTACATTCTGTGCAATATATAAGTAACCCTATTCATTTACTGTTAGATAAATGACTTCTTTTCACAATTACTCTTGTAATATGTTCTTTTAAAATGCCATCTGTAATCCATTATGTTTTGTTGGCATCTACCGAAGCCAGAACACTAATGCTGCCGCTCCTGTCCCATTTATAATATATTTTCTTGGAACAGATGAGAACAAATGTATAATTTTTGCAAAATAAGCACCCAGTGACAAAATATATTGGGCAATAACTTTTTTTTTTTCTAAAGGCTTTAAAATGCTTAGCAGAACAATGTGTTGTTACAGAACCACATCCAATTAAATGACCAGTGCACCGATCAGGTTTAATGAGAACAGAACTTCTCTCATTTTCTCCTTATATTATCACTTGTACATTTCTTACGGCATTAATATTTTTTGGATGCGAGATTTGCTTCATGCAGAACCTAATTTGTATTCTGCATGTTTCATTTGTCAAAGTATTACAACTGTCAGCAAGTCCTAAACTGTAATATTGGATTACTTTGGTGTATTACAAGTTTTATTCGGATTTATTGCAGTCATACGTTCTGTAAATGCTTTGTTTTTAATATTTGCCTGGTAAGTATGAAGCATGGTCTAAGGTTATAAAGTGCGGCGCCAGCGGGGAAAGAGTGCATTGACATAAGTGTTGCTATTAAAGCCCAATTAAACTTTCAGTTTAAATGAGCAAAATACATTCCAGCTGCATCAAACAAATGGTATGCAAAAGGCTTACCGTTTATTTTTCTTAAAGCGGATGTCTGCTGATTTTTTATTAAAAGCCAGCAGCTACAGGTATCTGCACCCCCCTCCCCCCTGAAAGGTGTCAAATGTGACACTGGAGGGGGGGAGGGTTCCGATCAGTGGGAGTTCCACTTTAGGGTGGAGCTCCGCTTTAAGGGTCAGCCACAGCTGTAGGAGAAAAGCCTGTCCCTTGCCAGCATGCTGCAAAGTGGGACTCTTGCTGTCTTTGTGGTAGCAGCGATCTGTTTGCAAATGTTCGACACACGCCCTGCTAAGTAAGAGCCAAGAGATTTCTAATACGCAGGGAGCATTAGCTTTGTTGATTGCAGAGCTAAAATTGAGACTTATGCCCTGTACACACGATCGGTTCGTCTGATGAAAACGGACCGATGGACCCGATGCGAGTGCCTGGCGGCCGTGATGTCCGCCAGACACCCGCGATCGTCGGTGACACAGCAGGACGTGGAGCTCTGTGTGTAAACACAGAGCTCCTCGTGCTGTCAGGGAGAGAGGAGACCGATCTGTGTCCCTTTACATAGGGACACAGCATCGGTCACCTCCCCCAGTCAGTCCCCTCCCCCCACACAGTAAGAACACAATGAGGGAATACATTTAACCCCTTCCTCACCCCCTAGTGTTAACCCCTTCACTGCCAGTCACATTTGTATAAATGTGAATGGTCCCAAAATTGTGTCAAAAGTGTCCGATACGTCCGCCGCAATATCGCAGCCCTGAAGAAAAAAAAATCGCAAATCGCCGCCATTACAAGTAAAAAAAAAAAATCATAAATCTATCCCCCATTTTGTAGGCGCTATAACTTTTGCGCAAACCAGTCGCTTATTGCGATTTTAATTTTTTTTTTACAAAAATACATCGAAAAATACGTATCGGCCTTAACTGAGAAAAAAAATATATTTTTAAAAAAAAAATTGGGATATTTATTATAGCAACAAGTAAAAAATGTATATATTTTTTTTAAATTGTCGCTCTTTTTTTGTTTATAGCGCAAAAATAAAAACCGCAGAGGTGATCAAATACCACCACAATAAAGCTCTATTTGTGGGGGGGAAAAAAGACGTCAATTTTGTTTGGGAGCCACGTCGCACGACCGCGCAAATGTCAGTTAAATCGACGCAGTGCCGGAAGCTGAAATTTTGCCTGGGCACGAAGGGGGTTTATGTGCCCAGTAAGCAAGTGGTTAAAATAAATGGGCATCTCTTTCAAAGCACCTAAAAAGTTTTCAGAAGCACCGCAACATGGGCGCTTTTAACCCCTTATTTGGTCGCTAGCTGGGGTTAAAAGCGCACCACTAGTGTCCGAAAAGCGCTGTTAAACAGCTCTAAAGTGCTGCTAAAACGAGTGGCGCTTTAGGGCTAACGCACGGGCTGCCCCAGTGTGAAAGTAGCCAGGAGATTGTACAGTAACATTGTAACATGTAGTGTGATCCAAAGATCTTTAAAGTCACTGCAGGAATAAGAGCTGTGCGTTTTGACATGACTGTTGTATGACTATCATCCCACTTTGCCCTGCTACATCTGTCCTACATCGGTCCTACTACCATCAGACTTGAATGAACAAGATAAGATTTTTCTCCAACTTTGAGATAGAACCACTTGGCCTTTGACCAATCAAAACAATCCCAGTGTGAGATAAATTCCTTTTACTGCTGCTGTAATCACCATGTCGGATGTCACAAGTCGGATGGTTAGGACAAGGATCCTACTTTGATCTGACTTTATTGATATTTAATGGGCTGAAATAGGACCAAAGTCGGACCAAATTAGTGCAGGGGGCATTTTCAAAGTTGGACCGACTTGTGTCGGACCAATTAAGACGGCTATCATAGGGAATCATTGATTTTCACACGTCATGCGACATGAGCTCCCAATGCCGGAGCGTTTATCGTACAAGTGTGTGCCCGGCCTGAGATGACCAGAGATCATGTTACATTCAGATTTTTCAACAGGAGTCATTTTCTTTTCCCCTACTTGTAGGAAATGTATTTCCCCTAATTTTTATAAAAATTCTAAACTTCTTCTTGCAGACCATCAAGCTTTTAATGCATTGTTAAATGGTATTAATAGTGATTTTTTGAAGGCTAGAGGCTACTGCTAAAAACAGGTGTTATGCGATTATTGTAAAAAAAGCTGTGCAGTGAACTGATTAATGTTTTGAGTAAAGAGTAACATATGTAGCTGATTTAATGCACGATTTACATCTTTCCCACTGATAAAAGCATCACGTTTATTTGGTAATGCCTTCCTCACCCTTGTTACAGTATATGCTTAGATTAAATTTAAATCTGTTAGGCCACATGCATACTGGGCATCTAACCCCCCAGCGTATCCAATCCCATTATTTTCATATTACTCGCGTTTCGGGACGTGTGACATAAATGCATAATAACTGCATTTCAGGCATACATCACTGAACACTTAAAGCCCTAAACATGAGTACAACTCAGTACAGTGTCCAGCCCCATTCAGCCATAGTGTATTTTAGTCTGTCATAAATTTTACAGGCATTGTGGCTGCCCGCTGCAACTGTGACTTCTGGGTGCAAAAAACCTTGACACCTAGCGTGCATGTGGTCTAATGCTGTGGTCCAGGGTGGTTATGTTCTTTAGTCCCAGAGCCCTTCTTAAAGAGACATTGCCATCGGCCTATTCAGGACATAGTGACAATGCCTCCTGATAGCCCACCGCCCAACAAGGAATACCTATCCCACCCCCTCATTGCCTTCCTGCTGCGGAAGTCCACCCTTAATTAGTTCTAAGGTCATATGGCGTCTTGGAGGGCATCACTGCCCCCCCCCCCACGTAAAAGTGTATGGGATCAGGGATTGGATGCTTAAGCCTGAGCACTGGTCGCATGCCCCCTTCATATCCAGACCCACACACTTAAAACAGCAGAGCAAACAATTGGCGAGACAGCGAGAGAGCATAGATCGGTGAACTTTGTAGGACCAGTTTGGGGTTGGCCCTTTTCTGTTCCAACATGACTGTGCACCAGTCCTCAAAGCAAGGTCCATAAAGACATGGATGAGCACGTTTGGGGTGGAGGAACTTGACTGATCTACCCAGAGTCCTGACCTCAACCTGATAGAACACCTTTTTGATGAATTAGAGCAGAGACTGCCAGCCAGGCCTTCTTTCCAACATCAATGCCTGACTTCACATATGTGCTTTTGGAAGAATGGTCAATTATTCACATAGACACACTCCTAAACCTTGTGGACAGCCTTCCCAGAAGAGTGGAAGCTGTTATAGCTGCAAAGAGTGGGCCAACTCAATATTGAACCCTACAGACTAAGACTGGGATGCCATTAAATTTTATGTGCGTGTAAAGGCAGGCGTCCCAATACTTTTGGTAATATAGTGTATCCTTGAACCAGCAGATTACTTGTAATAGTGATGCATTGTTTCTCCTCATCAACAAGCAATAGATCACAATTGCAGTGATTTTTTTGCTGCTGGGGAGACAGGATAGAGCTGAATCAGTAGACTAGTAGATTTCTATGAGCTAGCTGTGAGGTGGAGGTAGATAGGCTCCAATGGAAGTTCATGGGACTGTACTGCGCATGGGAGGAAACTTTTCATCGATGAATGTAAAAAAACAAGAGAAGCCACAGCCGTTGGATCTCAAAAAATTATACATCTGTTGAGAAATGGGGGGTGGGGGGGGGGGGTTGGGATGGTTTAGGCCAGGGCAAAGGGGCAAAAAGAAAAATTGCACATTGTCTGAACGTGCACTTATTCTTAAAGGAAAACTATGCCAACAGAAACTCAATGCAGATTGAGCTAATCACATTGGTTGGGGCAGCAATGCCTGTGTAGATCTCTCACAAGGAATAAAGATCAGTCATCTTAAATACTACAGTGAACCTCAAAGGGCCAAGGCCAGTATATTATTTCTGTAATTTTAAAAACTGTTTTCACACAGTATGGGAGGAGCAGATAAGGATCCTGAGGGGTTGTTTGCCCCAAGCCAATGATTGCCCTGAATTCCCCTTGGACCATGTTAAGGCTTTTCTGTGCAACTACCAAATGTTTCAAAATATTGAAAAAGCATATTCTTTAATAATGAGAGCTATGATGCTTATAGCTGCCTTAGTCTATTTAGCAATTAACCCATTGGTTGTCCAGTCACCAACACTGCCCAGACTCACTGTTTTGCCCTCAAATATGGGGCCAAGCCTCAACACAAACTGCATAGCACTATTTAGTTCATGCGTGCCTGCTGCCCATAAGATCCTTTTTTTTTTTTTAAGAAGATTTTTCATTTTGTTGAATGACAAGCCAAATTTAACACCATTATGTATGGAGTGTAGAACAAATGACGAACTGTCAAGCATCCTAAATGATGGTCTTTTTGGCAGGATAGTCTGTGAGAATACTAAAGAGTGTGAATCACTGTGCTGTAAAAACATCTATTCAAAGCTATAAAAAAAAGAGGTGCGGTAAACCTAAAACATAAAAGTTACCTTTTCTTAAAGAGATACTAATATTATATATATATATATATATATATATATATATATATATATATATATATATATATACTGTATAGATCTATATCTATCTATCTATCTATCTATCTATCTATCTATCTATCTATATATAATATGGATGTAAAGGAACTTGTACCCGCACAAAAATGATATTTTGAGAAATGTGCTTCCAGGGATATTCTACTGTAAGACTTGATTGCATTAGAAAGAGGCAAACAGGACCAAGTGGTTGTAGCCTTCTTGCCTCATTTCTTCTGGGGAATGCAAGTGGGTTACTTTTAACCTATTGTCATAAAGTTCTGAAAAGTTTACATGTTTACTGCTTTTTTTTTTTTAACTAAAGCAGCCAAGCCAACTTGTAATTTAATTTTTATTTTTTTTTTTAAATAAAGGTGGTTTTCATTTTTTGAATTGTATTTTTAAAGTGAAACTAAACCAATCCATTTTTCACTAAACAGTTAGGCCCCGTACACACGACCGAACATGTCTGCTGAAACTGGTCAGAGCGGACAGGATTCCAGCGTACATTTGCCCGCCGGGCCTTTTTCCAGCGGGCAAATATTTCCCAACTTGTTTTAAAACAGCCCGCTGGAATCCTGTCCGCTCGGACATGTTCGGTCGTCTGTACAGACCTACCGTACATGTCCGAGCGGCCGCCATCCCTCGCATGCGTCGAATGACTTCGACGCATGCGTGGAAGCATTGAACTGGCAGGGCCGCCCACATCGCCGCGTCATCGTCGCGGCGACGGCGCGGCCACGCCCCGCGTATTGTTTACGCGCGGATTTCTGTATGATGGTGAGTACAGCCACCATACAGAAATCCCCGGGCAGACATGTACGGTGAAAACGGTCCGGCGGACCGGTTTCATCGTACATGTTTGCTCGTCTGTACGAGGCATAACATTCAAGGCATGCAGCGAATGATAACTTTTTCAGTGCTCTCAGCCGGACTGTTAAGCCATTAAATTGTGGGTGTCATAACTGATCACATGCGCAGCACCATGGCAACTTCCTTGGCTGTAAAAAATGGGAGGGTTTAGTTCTTTCTACTCTTTTGGAAGAAATCAAACTGTAATGCCCCGTACACACGATCGGAAATTCTGACAGCAAAAGTACGATGTGAGCTTTTGTACGGAAATTCTGACCGTGTGTATGCTCCATCGAATTTTTGCGGTTGGAATTACCGCCAGTAAAAAAAAAAAAAAGAGAGCTGGTTCTCAAATTTTCAGACAGAAAAAATTCCTATAGGAAAATCCGATCGTCTGTAGCAATTCTGACACGCAAAATTCCGACGCATACTCGGAAGCAAGTATTGAACTTCATTTTCTTGGCTCGCCGTAGTGTTGTACGTCACTGCGTTCTTGACGGACGAAAGTTCAGAGAACTTTTGTGTGACCGTGTGTATGCAAGCCAAGCTTGAGCGGAATTCCGTCTGAAAAAACATCCAAGGTTTTTCCGACGGAAAATCCGATCGTGTGTACAGGGCATTAGACTTGGCACACCTTTTGTTTTATTAAAATGAAAGAAACATTTACTGTATTTATCGGCGTATACCATGCAATTTTTTTCCCCTGAAAATAGTGTACCTTGGGCTCGGAGGGGAAGGAGGGGGCCGAATGTGCTACCGAGCGCCGCCGGAATTCACGAGCCGTCTCTCCTGTTTACTCGGCTCTAATGTCAGACACACAATCCCGCTTCCGCCACCGGCATTGGACCAATGTTCTATCAATCACAGGAGCTGGTCCAATGCTGATGGCGGAGGCGGGACTGTGTATGTGACTGCCGCCGAATGAACAGGATGAACAGAGATGACGGCTCGTGATTCCCTCACTCACAGGAGATGACGGCTCTGTGATTCCCTCACTCCACGAGAAAAGGTGAGGCTGCAAATGGGCACATAGGCTGTATCTAGGCAAATCAAACTTAGGGGCACATAGACTGGAGCTGGGCACATAGGCTGCATTTAGGCTGGAGATGCGGCAGATGGACACTGACCACAAAATTAAAAAACATTTTTTTCCTGAAACTTCCCTCTGAAATTGGGGTGCGCGTTATACGCCAGTGCACGTTATACGCTGATAAATATGGTAAATCCAAGAATGCATCATTATGTGTTTTTGGATAAAACTACCATATATACCCAAAGCCCAGTACACACGGGCCAAATGTTGGGCAACAGCAGGCGGTTCAACAAGAACCAGCTGACATTCGGTCCGTGTGTATGGTAGCTGGTCTGAGACCAGCACCCGACCGACACCGATGGCTGAAATTGCTGACTGGAGAGTTCTGGCACGGGGGGAGCCCCCCCTGTCAGAACACAATCGCACAGCAGTGGAGGTTGCTTCAGTGGCTCCGACCAGAGCTGTCAGGTTGACTGAATAAAAACTAGTGGTGTGTACTAGGCTTAAGTCTGATTTCATCATCAGGTTTGTGTGATTCCCTTGCACAGTATAATCCGGACAAAGAGAGGGAGGGGCAAAACTCTGTGTTACTGTGTAACTCAAAAATTCCTTTACTGAATATCTGTTTTAGAAGAGAGAGCAGAAGGATGACATCGTCATAGTGCTGCTTCCCTTCATAGTCCAGTCAGTAGGCCGGTGACCTCTCATTCAGATAATCTGGACTCAGTGGGCCAGATTCACAGAAGAGATACGACGGCGTATCTCTGAGAGTATCTATGCGGCTGATTCATAGAATCAGTTACGCATAGATAGCCCTAAGATCCGACAGGTGTAATTGACTTACACCGTCGGATCTTAGGATGCAATACTTCGGCCGCCGCTGGGTGGAGTTTGCGTTGTTTTCCAGCGTCGGGTATGCAAATGAGGTTTTACGGCGATCCACTAAGGTACGCGCGGTCGTTACGTCGTTGCAAGTCTTTTTTCCCATCGCAAAGTTAGTCATGCTTTTTCATGGCTTAACTTTACACAGCCCATGTTAAAGTATGGCCGTCGTTCCCGCGTCGAATTATTATTTTTTTTTTGGCGTAAGTACGGCGTAATTACGTGACGCACATCGCCATTCACAAACATGTCGGGGCGCCGTAATTTCGTGCAAAGCACGTCGGGAAAATTGCGAACGGAGCATGCTTAGAACGTTCGGCGTGGGAGTGTGCCTAATTTAAATGGTACACGCCCCATTTGAATTAGGCGGGCTTGCGCCGGACGTCTTTACGATACACCGCCGCAAGTTTACAGGTAAGTGCTTTGTGAATCAGGCACTTACGCTGAAAACTTGCGGCGGTGTAACGTAAAGATGATACGTTACGCCGCCGCTATTGTACCTGAATCTGGACTCAGTGACTTTAGCACAGCTGAAATATTTTGTATATAGTATCAGCAGTTCATGAATAAGATCATCTTTAATATTATATTTGGACACAGGCTGGATATACATAGATTCTTGGTTGGTCTGCTACCTTCAGATAATTGGATACTGGCAAAGCTTTGCTGGCCATGGGAAATAGGCTGCCAGGAGCAGTACTAACTCACAGGGACATCTTTGATCCAAAGTATGTAGAAAGGGGTATAATGTTGGGGTGAAGAGGGATCTTAAGATGATCTTCTTTCTACGTATGGTTATCCTTTCATTTGGTTGCTCCGACATTCTTGAAATATAAAGTTATGCGACCATAATCATATCAATGGAGCCTGCATGTCGATGCATTTAGCTCACCCCATTTTGTTATCTATGATCAATTTCTGCTAAGAACAGCTATTTCAGCAATTGACTGTCATAGTCCATACTAATCACAAGTGCCAATTCACTAAACTTTACAATTATCCACTGCCGAAAATAATTGTCAGATCTCCTGTAAAGAGTTTTGTCAATATCTGAGCACAGAAAACTGCGTCTTATTGTGTTCCTTCAATAGCTTCAATTCATTCTGACTACTCTAGGAAAAGCGTGACATACGTTCCTTCACACGGTATCGAGACACAATATAAGATGAGCACGCTTATAATTATTGCTGTAATTTTTCATTTAAAAGGAAAAACGTTTTGAAACTTTGCACTAAATTAAAGTGGTTGTAAACCTCAGAAATGAACTATGAACAAAGCATATTTCTCTATAGTGTGTTCTTGTCTCAATTAAGAGCACCAAGTGTCATTCCTGTCTGCTGTTCCATACCTATGCTATCAGGAAGAATCACTTCTGACAAGTTCTCCTGACGCCAAGAGACAAATTGTGTCAGGGGAGGGGGCTCCAGAATATTCATAGCCTTAGCTCTGTTCCTGTGTGGTGCCCACTGTTTCCTGAACTCTCAGACAAGCTTTCTAAATTTTGCAGTTTGAAGGGCTGTAGAGAAGAGAATACTGTAGATCAAGGATCCTCAAGCTACGGCCCTCCAGCTATTGTGAAACCACACATCCCATAAGGCATTGTAAAACTCTGACATTCACAGACATGACTAGGCATGGTGGGAATTGTAGTTCCTGAACAACTGGAGGGCCATAGTTTGAAGACCCCTGTTGTAGATAACCAGGTTACAACTTATGTAGGAGGATTTGTTTATTCTTTGTGTATCAGTGGGTATGTCTAAGTTTTGAGTGATATTATAATTGACTTTTGTTTGCAAACCCCCCAAGGTTCCCTTACATGAATGCAATGGTTGGGTATGTATGATCAAATAGCCAAAATGTATCAGCAGGGCCACCCATAATTGTAGAACCCTCTGCGAAGACCCATACATTAAATGATACGCTGGTCCTAAAAACATCAAGTTTGAGTACAAGGACCTTCATGGGTGGTAGTATCAAGGTCCAAGTCAGAATGTTAAACTCCCCCCAGTAAGTTGAAGCCTAGATTAGATACCAGGGAGAACTTGCCAAGTAGTAAGGACTACATTTTCCCATTTTTAGATTGTCTATTGTCTTTGCCTTATTCCAAGCAGCAAATGTAATAAAGTCATACTTGTAACATATATAACAGTTAATAGATATTGCAAATATTGTACATAGCAGCAGTTGTTATCAAAGAGTTGCAAAATTTCAATGTTGGCAACATGTTAGACCTTCTTAGAACAACAATGACAAATGCTTATTATAAATCAAATACAATTTTATCTGTGAATGTTTTGTGAATCATGGGTGAATCTGAGATACAACTTAGTATAAGGATAGGCCTTAGTCAAAATCAGCACCACCAGTTTTGTTTGAATAAGGCTCATGGAGACGTAAAGGTTGTATAACTTCTGCTACTGTATAAACAGTGCCAATGAGAGATGTAAGCTCATTGGTGACCATGTCTACTACTAAGGCCTCGTACACACGACCGAGAAACTCGACAGAATCCATCAAGAAACTTGGTGGCAGAGCTTTTTTGCAGAGGAAAACGGTCGTATGTACGTTTTTCATCGAGGAAACTGTCAAAGAACTCGACGAGGAAAAAAGAGAACAAGTTCTCTCTTTCCTCGACGGGAGTCTCAATTTCCTCGCCGTGTTCCTCGTTGGGCTGGTTTTCGACGTGAAACTCGAGCGTGTGTATGCTAAGAATCCTGCGCATGCTCAGAATAAAGTATGAGACGGGAGTAAAAGTAGCGTTTGTAATGGAGATAACACATTTGTCACGCTGTAACAGACTGAAAAGTGCAAATCGTCTCTTACCAAACTTTTACTTAACACGCAGTAACATGAGATTAGAAAAAGCAGCCCCAAGGGTTGTGCCAGTGGAATCGAACTTCCCCTGCCATTGTATGTGTTGTACGTCACCGTGTTTGAGAACGAGGAGATTTTGTCTTGAACGTGTGTACGCAAAGCAAGCTTGTCGAGTTCCTCGACAAGCCTAACAAGGAACTCGTCGAGGAAAACGATGTGTCTTTTCCGACGAGTTCCTCGGTCGTGTGTACGAGGCCTGAGTCCATCTAAGGAGTCATCTTTTGATGGGCTTAGTAGTTGCCAGTTGGTAGCCACCACTGCTTTGAGTGACCACCTTAAACACAGATATTGGGACATGAAGGTTTTGGGAAAAGGTCTGGTTTGCCCCCTAAATACTGGTCTGAATAACATACTATAAACACACACCAAATTCTGTACTTAATCAGAAAAGTATTCTGCTTTACATATGTGGTGTATCTACAACCTTAATAAGTTTACATTTAAGTCTGGTGAGAAGACTGGTTTATACCATTAAATTGTAGATGAACCTTTTCTTTACCAGAGGTCAATAAAGCTTAGATGCCAATACCAAATTTAACAGTGTCAGTATGTATTAACTTGATTATAACTAGTTTAACAGTTTGACAGAAAATTTGAACACACCCAGGTGCACATTCCTAGTTCTCTGCTGCAATGTTAACACCCCCCCCCCCCTTTCGCAGTGCATGGGTTAAGTACTCGTTTATAATTACTAGTTATTCTTATATTATTCCTGGCTCCCTGGCAGCTGAAACTCTTCTGTGCTCTCTGACTCCCCCTGGATGTAAGATGGGCTCTTGCAGGGGCAGCCCACCACCCCCTATATGGTTAATGGATAGATTCATGCATAGCAAATGAATATTCACTTTTCTAACACTGAACACCCTGTTCACCAATTAGGAAGTGTGGGTCTATTACCCATTTCCCGATTGGCTGAGAGGTCAGGCAATCCTATTGTATGCCTAGGAGGAGGGGAGGAGACCCACGACAGGAGCCACCGTGATCTCAGAAGAGAAGAGGACACAGGAGACGCTGCCAAATGCCCGCCTCAGCCTGTCCCCCTGTCAGATGTGCCCTCGGATTCCCAAAAGGCCCACGGATCCCCACTGCAGATGAGGTAAGTGCCGGTGGACCGGCAGACAGTGGGGAGGGGGGGTTTGAGGTGGCAGGGGGGGTTGTTTGCTGCCCCCCCAAACAAAAAATCACCAGCCAGCACTGGGCTCTTGCATTTATCGTGTACAATGCAGGACCACTTATCAACATTATGAAGTCAGAGAGCATGTGACCGGCAGGGCGCAAAGAGGATGGGGTAGAGGAACTGATTTTACAGCACAGCAGAAGTCTAAAGGACTTATTTCAGTCCCTCTATATGTTATGAGCATGTAGCCATGCACTGGGGAAGAGCCATAGCTTAATTTTGGCAGCATCTTGGTAGCTGGGCTTTGAGGTATATTGAGCTCACAAAGTGGTTAAAAGAGAAGTTTGACTTTAGAAAATAAAATAATACCTAGGTGGCTGCAGCACCAATCGCAGCTGCAGCTGTTTCCTGCCACCTCTAAGACCAAGAACTGAACAATTAAATGTCACTGATAGCTCAGCTCTGTCACTCACCAGCTCTCTGCTCTGCCTCTCTGTCGCCCACTGGAGCACTGGGCTTTGGAAGGCATGGGAAAGGCTGGCTCAGGCTCTCAGCAGCTCACTGAGAGGCTGTGCTAGCTGCTGGTAAAGGATTCTGGGCAGGATCTTTTCAGCGCCAGGCCAGGGTCTGCAACAACAGCCGACAGCAGGCTTTATCCCACTGTTGGCTGAAAATGGGTCTCAGGAGTGCAGAACTAACTACACTTCTGTGATCCATAGGAGTACATCCAAAAAAACTTTGGCTAAGCTTCTCCTTTAAACTCCTTACTTCTGTCTTGGCACCATTTGCTATCTAGTAAATGGCAAAAAAAAAAAAAAAAAAAAAAACACATTAAACTGCTAGTTACTGGTCTCTGTCTTATGCTGTTGAAGTAAATGCATGGATCAGATCTGAATAGATGCATCCAGGTACGGTTTCATCACTGCAGATGCAGATTGGGTTCTATTGTGTAATTTATTATTTAGAAAACAATGTTAATCATGTATTTCATTGTGGTTGTTCTGGTACTTGAGTTTCGACAGCAAAAGAGGATAGTGGCATTCCCCTTCACTAAATCAAAGAACAAGGCAAAAAATACAGTAACCCATGTTATTGAATCAGCAGTCCTTATTCATTTTGCCCTTAAATGATGAAAGGTGAAATCAGTTTTTTTCTTTGCACATTCTTGTTGCCCTTTGCTTGGCCTTATTAAACGTGCCCGTTTGTGCTCATTTCAGTAGACCAGGCAAAATTCTACTTAACCATGTCAAGTAAGGAAATTAGACTTTTATTTTTCAGGCAGTGGAAAATAACCTACACAGCTGACAGATGCTTACCCGGCATTTAATACCAACTGGTCTTACCGCTGGAAACCTCAACACTAATTGCTTTAATTATTTACAGCTTTTCAATGCTATGTGCATATAAACACAGTTCTGCATTGTGGAACAGCACATTAACGCTGCTAATGTCAGAATGACAAACAAAACAAGCGCTTGTCATTTTGGACTCCTGAGCCAGAATCTGCTTGATTGACAGGCTGAACTATTGAAAAATCCTTGGCTGACATTTCACCACAGAAAATAAAGTTCGGAGCTGTCTTTTCACTGCAGTAACTTTGCAATTATCATATTATCCGTAACTCAGTGCATTGCGTGTAAAAATAGATTTTATGGCCCTATAGTAGTAGTGCAAAAAGGTAAAGGAAAAGGTTATATTTTGTGTTAAAATCATCCATGAACCCCCCAATCGTGTTCTGGAGCAGCAAAGACTTTTGATGTCCCTCCAGGGCTTGCTCAGGGCTGATGCAAATCCTACAGTTTAGCTCTTTATTGAATGAGGCACCTGTACTAAGCTGAAGTTAACGGAGACAAGGTGCGTGGTAGATCACTCCTAAAGGAAGACAAGGGCAGTCTGCAACAGACCATACCCCCAATCTTCATAAAAAATAAGAGAAAAGATATGTTGTGATGACCCTAGACATGCTTGTCAGGAAAAGAAATTGGAAGGGGGGGGGGGGGGGGGTGATTAAATAAAGCAGTTGGCATCCTTTTTTTTTTTTTTTTTGAGGTATTGGTCTATTTGAAGATCCACACCTAATTCATGAAAGCCTTGCAACAGTTTATTTTTCTAATGCCTAGTACACACGACCGTTTTTTCAGTCTTCGTGCTTTTCAGTCCATTGCATCTCCATTACTAACGCCAGTTTTACCAGAAAGAGCGCTCCCTTCTCGTACTTTATTCTGAGCATGCGTGTTTTTTTTGCCCGTCGGAAAACCACACAGAAAAAAAGAGAGCAGGATCTTTTTTTTCCCGTCAGGAAAAATCCTGACGGGAAAAAAAAGATCCTGCTCTCTTTTTTTGTCGGGCAGCTTTCCCGTCAGAAAAACTGCGATGGAGCATACACACGGCCGGGATTCCCGACGAAAAGCTCTTATAGCAGTTTTCCCAACGGAAAAAACGGTCTTCAGTATGAGGCATCAGAGTTCTGATGCATGCCACAGATTCAGGTAGTTCTTATTTGCTCCACTTTCACATTGGGAGTTATTTACTAAAGGCAAATTCACTTTGCACTACAAGTGCAAACTACAATTGCAAAGTGCACTTGAAATTGCACTGAAAGTGCAGTTGCTGTAGATCTGAGGGGGACATGCAATGAAAATAAAAAAAAACAGCATTTTAGCTTGAACATGATTGGATGATAAAATCGGCAGAGCTTCCCCTCAATTCAGATCTACCCCCAGATTTACAGCGCAATTTCAAGTGCACTTTGCACTTGTAGTGCAAAGTGGATTTGCCATTCGTAATTAACCCCCAATGTGTCACTATACCGTAGCTGCGACAAGTTCAAAAACCACCAGTTTGTAGAAAACTAAGCTGAAGGTAATTAGCACCAACTCTAAATTAGTGTACAGAGACAGGCAGAGTGGTCAGTGGGGGTAATATGAAAAAAAGTAAATGTGGCGATACCTAAAATTTTAGTGGGGGTGTTGTGTGTTGTCTATTATTGTATTTTGTAGTTGCTTGATTATTACAAGGTAGCAGGCCACCAGCATCCCAGCAACTAATGATGTGGGACTGAAAATAACACTGAACGATATCCTTATTCTAATTAAAAAAAATAGTCCATCTCGTCAGTGAGCCAGAAAGTGTGTGACCATGAAGAATGAACATAACCACCCTCTAACGGGAAGATCACAGGAGCAGAAGATGGAGGCTGAGAGCAAAGGAAGGTATTTTCTTGAGCAAAGAATACGTACGGTACTTGAATATATATATTTTTTTAATTCTCCCTTTTGTTTTAATTCCACTTGGACAGTGGTCAGAGCCTAGTGGAGATGCTGAGAGACTAGTTCAAGACCGAGTCCACCCCCTTGGAATTAACATCGGACGGCAGTATGTAGATTCCATACACTATATTGCCAAAAGTATTGGGATGCCTGCCTTTACACGCACATGAACTTTAATGGAATCCTTGTCTTAGTAGGGTTCAATACTGAGTTGGCCCACCCTTTGCAGCTATAACAGCTTCAACACTTCTGGGAAGGCTGTCCACAATGTTTAGGAGTGTGTCTATGGGAATGTTTGACCCATCTTCCAAAAGTGCATTTGTGAGGTCAGGCACTGAATTTGGATGAGAAGACCTGGCTCGCAGTCTTTGCTCTAATTCATCCCAAAGGTGTTCTATCAGGTTGAGGTCAGGACAGTCAAATTCCTCCACCCCAAACTCGCTCATCCATGTGTTTATGGACCTTGTCCAAAATGTCTTGGCATGCTGACGCCTTAAAAGTTCCCTTCACTGGAACTAAGGGGCCAAGTCCAACCCCTGAAAAACAACCCCACACCATAATCTCAGCAAGGTCCATAAAGACATGGATGAGCGAGTTTGGGGTGGAGGAACTTGATTGGCCTGAACAGAGTCATAACCTCAACCCAATAGGACACCATTGGGATGAGTTAGAGTGGAGACTACAAGCCAGGCCTTTTTGTCCACATCAGTGCGCTTCTGGAAGAATGGTCAAACATTCCCATAGACACACTCCTAAACCTTGTGGACAGCCTTTCTGGAATATCTTGAAGCTGTTATAGCTGCAAAGGGTGGGCCAACTCAATATTGAATCCTACAGACTAAGACTGGGATGCCATTAAAGTTCATGTGCGTGTAAAGGCAGGTGCCCCAATACTTTTGGCAATATAGTGTATCTGCTATTGGGCTGTTGTATTAATTATGAAATCTGCTATCCACTGGCAGTCACAAGGAAGGAGACCTAATGGGGAACTATTCTCTCAGAGCTCTCCGTCTTTTTTTTTTTTTTTTTAAGTGTATTTTGTGCGTATACTCGAGAGAGGAGCCGGACTGCAGGAGTTGGGAGTAGGCAGGCCTCCCCCAGAGGCAATCTGCCACCTTTCTCCATGCCCCGGGTGGCAATGGCGGGTGCGTGAGGGGGTTCTCCCACACAGCCCGCCCTACCTGCTCCGCTTTGAAGCCCAACGGGGCAGAGGGACTCCCTATAAGGGAGTGAGAGGATCTAGTCCGCTCAACCAGCCCTGTTAGTCCTTCGCCTTTTTTTAGAGACCGCATGGTCAAAGTGCGTGCATGTTAACCCAATTTCGAGTGCGTGTAAGTGTGGTGGTTTTTGTGGGAGGGGGGTGGGCGTACTAAGCGCAGGCCTACCTCGCATAGCACACCCACCAGGAGCCGGGCTGAGACCACCAAACTCAATTCACATGTAGCCGAGACTGGGATCCGAACTGCAGAGGTGAATGGCTTGTCAGCGCAGTGCCAATCTCGTTGAGCCACCGCAGCTCGTCCAGAGCTCTCCATCTGACTCTGCCCATCCCACAGTAAAAAGATGCACTGGCTGGGTAGGGAACTTAGTAAGGCCTCGTTCACACCATATGTGCATGAAAACTGTTGAGAAAAACACTTAGGCCTCGTACACACGACCGAGAAACTCGACGGGCGAAACACATCGAGTTCCTCGTCGAGTTCCTTGTTGGACTTGTTCCGAGGCTCGACGGGCTTGCTGTGCGTACACACGTAATAGACAACAATTTACTCGTTCTCCAGCGTGGTGACGCTCACCACGTACGACGGCACTATAAATGGGAGGTTTGAATTCTTTGGCGCCACCCTTGGGGCTGCTTTTGCTGATATCGTGTTTCCGCGTGTTAGTAAAAGTTTGGTGAGTGACGATTCGCGTTTTTCATTCGTCGTGCTTTCATATCGTTTTCTGCCGTTCAGTTTGTGCTTGTGGGATCGTAGCTTGTTTATCGGGACGTGCGGTCAGGTCGTATTGTTTTACATTGCGGTTCTGTGCGCTCGTTTAAGATTTTCACTGCGTTCTTCCTAGCACTTGCTGTTCTTCAGTGCGGTCTGATTGTGCGGTCTGATTACACGGTCGTTTCTAGCCATGTTGCAGGCACCTGATCGTCGTAGGCGACTTCGTGCTATGCAAATGTATGGTTCAGGTCTTGTTGCTTTAGACCTAGACCCAGCCATGAACAGGGTGAGGAGGAGTTCATGGACCAAGAATTGGTTGCTCCGTAGGAACCAATTCTGTCATATGCCTCTGCTGCGGGAGATCCAGGAAAATAATCCTGTAGATTACAGGAATTTTCTGAGGATGTCTGATCCTGTCTTTCAGCAGCTGTTGGCTTTGGTGTCGCCTTATATTACCAGGCAGGACACTGTTATGCGGGAAGCCATCAGCGCTGAACAGAGGCTAGTTGCCACCTTACGGTATCTGGCAACTGGGAGAAGCTTGCAGGACTTAAAGTTCTCGACGGGCATCTCCCCCCAGGCTCTGGGCCTCATAATCCCAGATACCTGTTCTGCCATCATCCAGGTTCTGCAGGATGACTATATGAGGGTAAGTTTTCTCCTTTAAGATCACATGTAATGTTTTTAATGTATGCTAATGTATTGTAATTATTCCCTTCCTCCCTACTTACCATGCTTGTAATGTACTGTGAATGTCCCCTTTGCCCCCATGCATGCTCTAAGCTCTTATTGATGTCCCTTTTTAAGGCCCACATGCCTATTTCCCTTCACTTACCTCCCCAGCATGCTATCCTGGGCCCTAACACACCTAGCCTAGTCACTTTACAATGTATTGTGTTATTGTAATGTTCCCCCCCCACCTCCAAAATGTGTATAAAAGTGTAGGTTCACCCAGAAAAAGTTGAACAAATATTGGTGAACCTAGACTTTAATAGTCATTTTGGAGAGGGCTAGATGAGTTTGGGAGTTTCATGGTGGGAAAAAAAAAAAGGAACTCCCAAACTCATCTAGCCCTCTCCAAAATGTGTATAAAAGTGTAGGTTCACCCAGAAAAAGTTGAACAAATATTGGTGAACCTAGACTTTAATAGTCATTTTGGAGAGGGCTAGATGAGTTTGGGAGTTTCATGGTGGGAAAAAAAATAAGGAACTCCCAAACTCATCTAGCCCTCTCCAAAATGTGTATAAAAGTGTAGGTTCACCCAGAAAAAGTTGAACAAATATTGGTGAACCTAGACTTTAATAGTCATTTTGGAGAGGGCTAGATGAGTTTGGGAGTTTCATGGTGGGAAAAAAAATAAGGAACTCCCAAACTCATCTAGCCCTCTCCAAAATGTGTATAAAAGTGTAGGTTCACCCAGAAAAAGTTGAACAAATATTGGTGAACCTAGACTTTAATAGTCATTTTGGAGAGGGCTAGATGAGTTTGGGAGTTTAGGAATAATTTTTTTTTTTTTTTTTTTGTTTTTTTATCTCCCAAATGTGATCATTGATCCATCAGAGGGGGTGATGTAAGTGCTAATTGTGCATTATATTTTAGTTGTAAAAAGGTCTTTTAATTTAAAAGTTAGAATAATTATGATGTCTTTGTCTAACGTGCTTGCAATGTTATGTTCCAAATATTTCTAAAATATTTTATTTTTCTATTACACAGCTTCCGTCCACGCCACAGGAATGGCAGACTGTGGCAGCGGAGTTTGAGACGCGTTGGAACTTCCCCAACTGCGGGGGAGCCATCGACGGAAAGCACGTCCGCATCGTGCCTCCACCCCGTTCTGGTTCTGAGTTCTACAATTATAAGGGGTTCAACAGTATTGTGCTGATGGCGGTGGTGTCAGCACAGTACGAATTTCTGTACGTTGATGTGGGCAAGAACGGCCGGATGTCGGATGGGGGAGCTTTCAGGCAGACTGAGTTCGGGGAACGACTCCAAGACGAAGATCTTGCATTGCCACCGGATGCGGACAACGTGGAAGGACTCCCCTTCGTCTTCTTGGCTGATGAAGCTTTTGGCCTGGGACCCCATCTAATGAGGCCATTCCCCCAGCGCACCCTCACCCCAGAGAGGAGTGTTTTTAATTACCGGCTGGCCAGAGCCCGGAGGGTGGTGGAGAATGCCTTCGGGATAATGGCCAGCCGGTTCCGCCTGTTCCTAACCTCGATCCATATGGCGGAGTACAAATGGAACTATATCGTATTTGCATGCTGCATTTTACATAATTTTTTGAGACGAAATTCCACAAACTATATGGCCATGGTTGGGCCTGAGGCTGGACTTAACAATCCCGAGCAAATCTTGCCGGGCCTGGAACCTGCCCGTACTGGCTTGCCCCCCCAAAGTGGCCGTGCAGTCCGTGACCAATATATGGAGTATTTTATGGGTAGGGGGGCCATTCCCTCACAAGCCAATTTGGCTTAGCTTTGTTTTATCACATTATAAATCAGTGTACCCAAAAATTTAAATTTGGTCGCTTGTGTTTTTTGAAGTTGCCTCATCATTTTACATAATGTACTACATGTAGTGTCAAGTGTATTTTCCTTGCCAACTCACAACCATTTCCCAGGTAACACACAAAGTAAACACATGTAAAGTTACAGGTTCTTTAATCAAAACACCACACACTTTATTTTTTACGATTATTTTATTTATTTTAACAATCTTCTTACCAATTTGTGATTTGTACATTTTTTAAACAAATTTTTGAAGATATCAAAATCTCTTTATATATATTTTTATTTTTTTTTTTGATTCACAACAATCACTTTATATATTTTTTTTTTTTTTTTTTTTTGATTCACAACACGATAAAAATCTCTTTATATATTTTTTTGGTTTTTTTGATTCACAACAATCACTTTATATTTATTTTTTTTTTTGTTTTTTTTTGATTCACAACAAGATAAAAATCTCTTTATATATTTTTTTGGTTTTTTTTGATTCATAACAAGATAAAAATCTCTTTCTATATTTTTTTGGTTTTTTTGATTCACAACAATCACTTTATATTTATTTTTTTTTTTGGTTTTTTTTGATTCACAACAAGATAAAAATCTCTTTATATATTTTTTTTGGTTTTTTTGATTCACAACAATCACTTTATATTTATTTTTTTTTTTGTTTTTTTTTGATTCATAACAAGATAAAAATCTCTTTATATATTTTTTTGGTTTTTTTGATTCACAACAATCACTTTATATTTATTTTTTTTTTTGTTTTTTTTTGATTCACAACAAGATAAAAATCTCTTTATATATTTTTTTGGTTTTTTTTGATTCATAACAAGATAAAAATCTCTTTCTATATTTTTTTGGTTTTTTTGATTCACAACAATCACTTTATATTTATTTTTTTTTTTGGTTTTTTTTGATTCACAACAAGATAAAAATCTCTTTATATATTTTTTTTGGTTTTTTTGATTCACAACAATCACTTTATATTTATTTTTTTTTTGGTTTTTTTTGATTCATAACAAGATAAAAATCTCTTTATATATTTTTTTTGGTTTTTTTGATTCACAACAATCACTTTATATTTTTTTTTTTTATTTTTTTTTTGATTCACAACAAGATAAAAATCTCTTTATATTTTTTTTTTTGGTTTTTTTTGATTCACAACAAGATAAAAATCTCTTTATATATTTTTTTTGGTTTTTTTGATTCACAACAATCACTTTATATTTATTTTTTTTTTTGGTTTTTTTTGATTCACAACAAGATAAAAATCTCTTTATATTTTTTTTTTTGGTTTTTTTGATTCACAACAATCACTTTATATATATTTTTTTTTTTGGTTTTTTTTGATTCACAACAAGATAAAAATCTCTTTATATATTTTTTTGGTTTTTTTTGATTCACAACACGATAAAAATCTCTTTATATTTTTATTTTTGGTTTTTTTGATTCACAACAATCACTTTATATATATTTTTTTTTTGGTTTTTTTTGATTCACAACAAGATAAAAATCTCTTTATATATTTTTTTGGTTTTTTTTGATTCACAACACGATAAAAATCTCTTTATATTTTTTTTTTGGTTTTTTTGATTCACAACAATCACTTTATATATATTTTTTTTTTTTCTTTTGGGATTATCAAAAATAAACAAATCACTTTGTACTTTTTTTGGACCATCCTAACTACAAAAATCATTTACACTCTCCCCAAAATGTCCAACAAATTTTTAAGTTTATGTTCAACCCTCCTGGTCCGATTTTTTATTTCCCTGTTGGCAAGATGGATCTCCTCCACTTCCTCTCTGCATGCCCATATTTCACTGATAACCATCTGTGTCGTCTGCCTGTCCAAGCCACCACCTGCCCGTGAAATGGGGGACAAAACCATTTAGTACAATTACGCAGGCCTACATCTAGCTAAACAAATTTAGATGATACTTTACCAGATGTAGTTGCAGCCTCATCCTGATCCCGCGGGGGTTGTCCTTCATTTGCCTCCTGGCTTGCTGCTTCCTGTCGCCCTACAAGAATGAAGAAAAGGTGTTTCAAACATTATAGAAAAATATTGAAGTCCTGAAAGAGGAATATGAATAATTGTTACAATAAATTATGGGACTATTGTTGGTTTTTAACAACCCTCTAAGCAGGACACAGGATTGTAGGCATTGCCAAAGATTAAGCAAAATCTGTGTACCTTTTTTTGTCTTTTTAAACATGGAAGCCAAACAAGTATCCACTGGATGACCTCACCTTTGTGTTCGCCACTAAAAAATTTCTTTTGGATGGCCAACAATTGTGCTACTGACCGCATGTGTCCCCAACTGATGAGCACACTATCCTTTTCCTGTATATTCACTTAATTTGGATTACTAAAAACACATCTAAATTAAATCCTCATTGGATCTCACCAGGGCCGCTGAGCAAAATCATGTGGCCCTGTACAGCCTACCTGACGGGACCCCCTTAAGCTGCCCCCCTGGCCCCGCATTGAAACTGTCTCTGCAGCACGTTACGGGATTGGCGGCATTGGTAGGCACCTGGATCTGAAAAAAGGGGGGGGCTGCCGTCTGAAATCAAAATTACAAAGCGGAGGGGGGCCCTTTACAAATTAAGAATCAAACTAAAAAATTAAAAACTTAAAAAAGTAGTTTTCATAAATAAATAACTAAACATTTATTTAAACATGAAAAAGGGGGGGCTTGGTTTGCCATTCAGGGCCCTGTGGACCTCTGGGCCCTTTAATTTGAATTTTGTAATTGTTTTTTTATTAAAAATAAAATGGGGGTTTGCCACATGGAGACCTCATGAGCCCTTTAATCTCTCTCTCTGTATCTATCTATCTATCTATCTCTATATATATATATATATATATATATATATATATATATATATATATATATATATATATATATATATATATATATCTAAGGAATAAAAAATACAAATTTTATAAAAATATCTGGAAAAAGAAATAAAATGTTGATGGGCACAATCTTTGGTCGTACGAGTCGTCGTTCTGTGAATTAACGACGACTTTCACGACAAATATTTGGGCCCACTAACATGAAATACATAATACAGTACAACCTTCAATAAAAATCACATGGCGAGAATTACAAACACAAGACAGGATTACCCCGAAAAATTACTTACTTTTTCTAAGTTCTCTCCGGATTTTCTGAAGGGTCTCTTGTTCCCTCAACTTAAGGTCCGACCAGCGCTTTCTCAGCTGCTCCCGAGACCTTCGGATCCCAAATTTCCTGAAGATCCTCCTTTCAACTTTTGACATGATCAGGGCCTTGAGTTTATTAGGGTGGAGATATGGCCCGTGTTTCCCGTCATAATCCTCCTCCCGGAGGATCTGGACCATCTCCACCATCTCCTGGAATGTCATGTTGGTTGCTTTATATCGGCGAGATGTGCCAGTGTGTCTGTGGGCTGGGGCAGGCATGTTGGGGTGCTCGGGTGCTGCTGCCATCTTGTTGATGCGGGGTCAAGGAGAGAGAAGGGGCGGGGAAAAGACTAAAAAGAACGTCAGGGGTGTGGAGACGGGCGGAGCGTCACGCATGCGCGTGTATAAAGGGATACCACGTGAATGAAGGCGGCGTTCACAATCTGTAGAAGGAGACGGAACTATCGACCGTGTCATACGACGGTACGTAACGTTTTATTGAAACTTTGAGTTTGGCGGCTAGCTATATATGTTGTTAACCGAGCAGAAAGCAAGAAAATAAAGAAATTTCGATGTCAGTCAGCCAAGATCTGACATGGAAATGGCCATTTATAGTGCCGTCGTACGGGCTGTACGTAACCGCGCTTTGCTGTAACATTTCTCAAAATCTGCTGTGTGGGCAATGTCGTTATTTTTGCATGAAAGGTGTATTTTTTAGCATGATGAACCTCGTCGTTTTTAGCATGAACCTAGTCGTTTTTGGCCTGAATCTCGTCGTTTTAGGCATGAATCTCGTCGTTTTAGGCATGAATCTCACAACCTGCTCACATAATTACTTCTTGTCGATTGCGCGACGAAAGCTAAGGGGCGTGATAACATACACACGTGTCGTACGTACGTTGGGGGGTGCGGAGGAAGACGGTTGACCGACGAGAGTGTAGCTATACTTTGATTTTGTGTCGTCATTGGCCTATACTCAGGGCCGCTGATAAGACAGTACAGCTGGCCCTGTTGTAGGGGGCCCAGGGCCAGCAGGGGCCACGGATGGCAATCCACCTTGTTTTATTTATTTTCTAGAAATTATTATAATTTATTTAGTTTCTTCTTCTTCCATATATACTAAAGGGCTCATGAGGTCTAGATGTGGCAAACCCCCTTTTCTTCCATTTTTCACAAAAATGATTTATTTGTATTTTAATTAAAGGGCCCAGAGGTCCCCAGGGCCCTGAATGGCAACCCCCCCCCCCTTTAAAAAAAAAAAAATAAAAATAAATTATTTTATATATTTTTTTATTTTTTTTCGGTTTTAATATTAATTTGTAAAGGGCCCCACTCCGCTACTCAATTTGCGGCAGCCCCCCCCTCCCCCGGTTGTCTGCTCCAGGTGCCTAACAATGACGCCAATCCCGTAAATACAGTTTCAAGGCAGGGCCAGGGGGGGAGCTGAAGGGGGCCCCGTCAGGTAGGCTGTACGGGGCCCCATGATTTCTATCAGCGGCCCTGCCTATACTGCAAAGACATTTAAAGGCTATATGGGGATAAAGATTACTACCGTTTCTAGACTGATTGTGTGTTTTGCATATTTTTTGTCTTGCAGAAAAATGAATAAGTTCAATGACCCAGATTTTCTTGCCATTTTTATTGACAAATTAAGAGAGCTGCCCGTTCTTTGGGCCACAAAAGACCCAAGGTCAAAAAATAAAGAACGAAGAAAGGCAGCACTCAATAGTCTGCTACCATTTGTACAAAGACAGGTGGGGACCCATGTTACAACTGACATGCTGGATACTCGGATTGGGACATTGAGAGGCTCATACAGAAAGCAACGGAACATGGTCCTGGCTTCTCAGAGGTCTGGAGCAGGAGCAGAGCAGGTCTATGTCCCATCGCTGTGGTACTACAGCAGACTGTCATTTCTGGATGAGCACCTGGAAGTTAGGGAGTCACTTTCTAGCCTTCCCCCCAGACAGAGAAGATCTCGCTCCAGCCTTCCTCCCAGACGGGGAAGAGCAAGGTCCAGCCTTCCCTCCAGCCTTCCCTGCAGCCAACCTGATCCTCCTGAAGGGGAGCCCTCTCACAATCAAGAGGAGCGTTCCACCCTGGAGGAACAGCCTGATTTGCCTGCCTGGAGCCCGGTATAGTACTTTAAATGTGTTATTTGGTGGTGTTGAATTGCTGACAAAGAGATGTTAAAGCGGATGTTACATTTCTAAAAAGTAAAATTGACAAGTATGAAAATCATAAACACTGTAGCTGATGACTTTAAAATTATCTCTAAAATATTCCAATTGCACACCTTCCGGCAAAATGGCCAAGTAGTAAAAGGGTGCTGAAACGATCACCGGCTGGGAACCGGAAAGCAAATCATATATATATATATATATATATATCTTCGCCAGCACACCAGGGATCATAACGTCCAAAGATTTAATGCATATCTATTATTTCAAAAAGAGCAACGTTTGGAGGCCACGCAGGACCTCTTCGTCAGGGAAAAAGATGCCTGACGAAGAGGTCCTGCGTGGCCTCGAAACGTTGCTCTTTTTGAAATAATAGATATGCATTAAATCTTTGGACGTTATGATCCCTGGTGTGCTTGCGAATATATATATATATGACTTTAAAATTATGACACGTAACTTTCCGAGCCGCCAGCGATGTCAGCCCCCGCCGAGGCCCATACTCAATCCTAGCAGCTCCAAGCGCAACCATCCATAGTTAAAGCGGATCTCCACTCTAAAGTGGAGTCCCACTGATCGGCACCCTCCCCCCCTCCGGTGTCACATTTGACACCTTTCAGGGGGGAGGGGGGTGCAGATACCTGTCTACAGACAGGTATCTGCACCCACTTCCGGCCCTACGATACGGGCAAAGGACGGGTTTTTTCCTTCCTTCCCGTCCGTCCCCCGTTGTATGCTGGGAACACTCGGCTCCCAGCACACAGCGGGAGCCAATCGGCGGGCGCAGCGCGACTCGCGCATGCGCCGTAGGGAACCGGGCAGTGAAGCCGGAGCGCTTCACTTCCTGGTTACCTCACCGAGGATGGAGGGGGGAGCAGCAGGGTGACGAGCGATCGGCTCGTCATCTGCTGCGATCGGCGCTGGACTCCAGGACAGGTAAGTGTCCTTATATTAAAAGTCAGCAGCTGCAGGATTTGTAGCTGCTGGCTTTTAATATATTTTTCCCGTGGCACATCCGCTTTAAGGGAAACAGGCAGTGATGCCAAACGGATTCACTGCCCGTTTCATAATGCGCATATGCAAACAGCGTGGCGCTTTGTGAATGGGCCGGCTGCTTTTGGGGACACACACAGTTCCCAGAATGCAGCGCGTCCCATTCACAAGTTGACACCCAGTGTAGGAGGAGGAACATAATACACCACGGCGGATGAAGAGGCAGATTTTTTATGTCCACATAGCAACAGCTAGTTAGGGCGAGTAAAACTTCAACATTATTTTAATGTAATTTTTTGAGTAAAATGTTTTATTTGAAATTTAGGGTTATGGTGGAACCTCCTCTTTAATATGTAAAAAAAAATTAAATTGGGCGAAATGTGGTTTCCATATCATTAGTCAGTAGTTGCCACAAAAGTATTTGTAAAAATAATGCTAACTCCTGGTGTCAGAATTATTAGCTTTTCTAAATATTGCCTAAAATATATCAATAGTCAGGAGCTGTAAATTGTGTGTGAATTTTAAAAACAACTTTAAAACTGACCCTTTTTGATACACAGGAGGACACCAGCCAGGAGGTTCAGGAAAGTGCCAGGCAGGAGGAGGCCAGGCCTAGTGCCACAGAGGAGGTGGCAAGGCCTAGTGCCACAGAGGAGGTGGCAAGGCCTAGTGCCACAGAGGAGGTGGCAAGGCCTAGTGCCACAGAGGAGGTGGCAGGGCCTAGTGCCACAGAGGAGGTGGCAGGGCCCAGCAGCAGCACAAGGTGCCAGGTGCCTCCCATCCGCATACCTAATCGAAGGGAAAGGAGGGATATGAGGGTCAGTGAAGCAGCACTGGCCCTGATACGTGATGCACAGGCCGCCCTCCAGCAGCCTACCACCACCGAGGAGAGTTATGGCAGCCTGGTCATGTCCAAAATGGGGCAAATGACTGAGGAGCAGCGCCTCCGATTTGAGCCCCTCCTCATAAGCCTGCTCAATCAGGGGGTGAGGGGCCTAATCACTGACGAAACAGTGATTTGGACCCCCGGCCGTAGTCACCCACCATATAATTATCCTCCTCCTCCTGCTCCTGCAAATCTTCAGACTTCTTCTTCTCCTCCTGATACTCTTCTAACTTTTCTAACTCCTTCTCCTCATCCTCCTCCTGCTCATGAAACTCATCACACTTCTTCTTCTCCTCCTGATCCTCTTATAAATTTAACAACTCCTTCTCCTCATCCTCCTCCTGCTCAGGAAACTTCAGAAACTCCTTCTTCTTCTCCTCCTGCTGCTCACGAAACTCTTCTAACTTTTCTAACTCCTTCTCCTCATCCTCCTCCTGCTCACGAAACTTCCGCAAATCTGAATTCTTCTCCTCGTCCTGCTCCAGAAACTTTGCCTCCTACACCTTCTCCTCCTCCTGGCACAAGTACTACTCCACTGGCACCACCTCCAGCCAAGCAGAGAAGGAAGGCTGCAGAGAAGGCTGCAGAGAAGGCTGCAGATCAGGCTGCAGTGAAGGCTGCAAGGAAGAAGGCTGTCCGGAAGACCAAGAAGTGACTCCCTTGCTTCCAGGTGGTGTGACAGAAGGCAGTCTGCTGTGGGATCACTTCCTTGGGACATCTGCCTGACCTGCTCCTGTTCCAGACCTCTGGGAGTCCAAGACCAGATTGTGCTCCTTCCTGGATGAGCCACTCAATGTCCCAATTCGAGGATCCAGCTGCTCATGATGTAACATTGTGCCCCACCTGGCTTTGCACAAATGCCAGCAGGGTATTGAGTGCTGTCTTTCATTTATTATATATATATTTATTTTATTTGTTATGTTCATGACCGAAATAAATGGTCTTTTTTGGATTTGAAATTCATACTTGTCTATGTGTTTTTCATCAGCAAAAATATGTCCCTTGTGAGAAGGAAGGTTAACTTTACAAATAATGTCAAAAGGTAATATTATTAAGGGACAGATCACATAAGACAAAACAAGAAGGTTACAATGGTGGTTACTTTCCAGAAAAAGAAAAAAAAAATGATTACAATAAACTCATAATATAAATTATCTTAAATGAAAAACTTGTTTGGAAAAAAAAAAAAAAAAAAAAAAACAGCAGAGAGAAAAGATTTGTCTATATTCATGATATCAGCATTAAAAAGGTGAAACAAAATTGACAATAATCTGTGTGAAGATAAGCAGCAAAAGAATACATTTAATGTACATTTTTTTACATTCTAAAGATGGTTGAAATGCGCGGCATTTAAACGATGCTATAGAATGTTGGCAGCGTGACGAATGTGCTATCTCCATGACAAACGATACTTTTACTGAAGTTGCGCTCCCGTCTACTACTTTAATCTGAGCATGCGCGGGTTTGTTAGCATACAGACGTCCGAGTTGCTCGTCGTAAACCAGCCCGTCGAGAACCTCGGCGAGCCAAATTTGGACTCCCGACGAGGAAATAGAGAACTTGCTCTCTTTTTGGCTCGACGAGGTTCTCGTCAGTTTCCTCGACGAAAATGTACACACGACCGGTTTCCTCGACCAAAAAATATCTCCCAACAAGGTTCTTGCTGGTTTTTGCCGAGGAAACTGGTCGTGTGTACGAGGCCTTAGATTTGTCTTGCATAAAATAATTTGGGCTTGTTCACACCATGTGCAGAGACATACATTTTCTAATGTAGATCTCTACAAGAACACAAAGAAAACAATTGTTTTATATGTCACATGTTCACACCACAATTTTGGTATTGTGTAAGTTTTTTTTTCCTGTGCAATAGAAATGCATACATGTTGCATATTTCCGCACAGGAAAATAATGTGTGCTAGCAGTGTTGTAGTATGAACAGGGCACATAGAATACAATTGTTTTCTTTGTGTTCTTGCAGAGACCTATATTAGAAAAACCAAGTCTCTCCACATGGTATCAAAGAGGCTTAACGCTGAACCTTAGTGCGCCTCCTGTAAAAAATGAATTTACTTGTTCCCAAAAGGTACATGAATCTGTTGCAAGCACTGATAACTGTGGTGGTATGGAAGCACGACTGAATTCTAAAGAACATCTGCAAGACTTTTGATGAATCCCAGGGAAGATATTTTAAATGTCCATGCAAAATGATACAGCTGGTTTTGAAACAGGACTTAGTACATCAGAACATTTTTTTAAGATTTAAAATAACTGGCTTGGATTCAGAGGTGACCTTATCGACTGTTATATTTTCTCAACTTTTAAGGCGTTTTGAGGACACATTGCTTTGTAGAACATCCTTCTTAAAATAAAGTATATACATAGACAGCTGATTCTTCCATTCTAAGAGATGTATAGCTCCCCTCCTATAAGAAGAAGATCTGTCTATTATTATACATAAAAAGCAGCTCTTCATTTTATTGCCCGACCCAATGCTGATCCTTCCAGTTTAGGAGGAATCGATGACATCGTGTGGTTGGTAATATTTGTGAGACTTTGGGGTTGATTTACTAAAACTTGAGAGTGCAACATCTGCATATAAACTAATCAGCTTCCAGGTTTTATTGTCAAAGCTTAATTGAACAAGCTGAAGTTGGAAGCTGATTGGCTACCATGCACAACTCCTCATCCAAGACTTCCAGGAAGTAAGTGCTTGTGGGCTTCACAATGCCCACAAGCAAAACGGTGTGGACATTTAGTTTTATAAACTATCTTTTTTTAATAACTATGCGGAGCGGCGGCGGATTGGAAAATAGTAAGTGACCGGATTTATATTATAAAAACGCATGATGAAAGGACATACATTTAAAAAATGCTAATTGTGGCTGGAACCCCCGCTTTAACTGGATTAAATGCTGCTCTCAGCTTTAAAGTTCATTAGTTTCATACAATTATAAATACATTGAGCACTGTGTGTTTCTATCAAGCATCTACTGTATATTGCATTATCAGGGCTCAAAATTTCAAGCCCTGAGCTACTAGCCAGGCCTCAAGAGTTACTCGCCACCAGTTGCCCCACCTAATTCATACACTGCTCCACGCCTAATTGCGCCCCTAAACACGCCCTCATAGATTATCTCATGGAATGACACTGTTAAATGTTTTATGCAGAATCAAGTTACACAATTTAATATTACCAAAAACAACTTTAACAAAATGGGACAGGGCACTGGGGACAGACCAGAGGGACAGGGCACTGGGGACAGACCAGAGGGACAGGGCACTAGGGGCAGACCAGAGGGACAGGGCACTAGAACTGGATCTCTTCCCCATTCTCTTGCTGTCTCCTCTGCAACTCTCATCCATTCATCCTCTTTCTCCCTCTCCTATTCATCTCATCATCAGGAGCCTGTGTGTGCGGCTCCACGCTTGCATGTCCCCACTTCCCCCTTTTATTCAGGCTGGCAGTGAGAAGAGGAGCTGCAGCACAGCGGGAGGGAGTACAATCCAGCGCCGAGATTCACACAACTGCACAGCCTTTGACATCATAGCACAGCGCACATTGACACCGCACAGCACACATTGAGACCAGTCTGCTCACAGTGCTCAGGCTGAACTCCTGGACACCTACATAGAGCACAAGGAGAAGAAAACTGCACAAACTGGAAGGCTGCCACTCATGTCAGGGCAACTTTCAGTGAGCGCTGCACTGCCTACCTGGGACACCCGGAGTGGTAATTTTCGCAATCCTCCACCTGACTCATTACTTCCTGCTCCCTGCTCTCTGCTCTCCAGCTACATTGGTCAGGGGGGAGGGGGGCAGGCTCAGAGAGGTCATACTGTTAGGTCCCATGGCTTAATGAGAATTGTAAGGAGAGCACCTGTGTATTGCTCTGCCTGTGTGCGGCTCACCAGACTACTTTTCCCGAGCATGCACCTTTCCTCTTCGACTGCCAATCGCATCGGGGCTCTAAGTGTAGGCACAGATTGAAGGGACATTGGTCATGCAGCCCTGTCATCACTCGCCCCCAGCTTAAATCCACTCGCCAAATGCTAGCAGGCGAGTGGAAATTTTGAGGGCTGGCATTACAATAAACCTTAAACCGATATTAGGAGAAGCACATTCCTCCTGACATCAAAGTGGACCTGTCAGCAGGAAAGCTTTTGAAACCAGCACTGTTACTCAGTCTACAGCAGTATGTAAAATGAATATCCTTCTTCATAATTGCTTGGATTTCTTCCAAAACTTTCCATGTCTATCCTATCTCAGTCATTTTATTGTTGGGCTGTTGACCAAGGCTTCCTGGCCCCTGGAGTATCTTTATAAATAGCTTCTTCCGCAGAAGGTTAATGCACAATTTGGAGGCTTCACTAAGGGAGAATGATACACCAAGAGCTGTTAAGAAATGAATTATTAATAATATACATATGTACATTCAGCTGTCTTTTGATTCCAAACTCTCTAGAGTCCTTCAACTGGAAACACTGCACTGACAGCTCTGAAGTTGTAGTGTCTGGTAATTAATATTCATCCCCAGATTGAACAAACATAATGTGGCAGTGGATGAAATCAATAGAGGGATGCTATGTATAATATTTAACACTGTGATTGCAATGTGATGGCTTCACGTTCAGGTTTTACAAACTTATTTTAGACAAAGGCAGTTAAAGGGGGGAAATCGGTAACATTATCTTCCAACTTTGGACCACGCAAAATATGTGGAGTCTGGTGAGCTAAATTGCTCACTGGTGTCCCAGATCTCAGGGGGACCCCACAGGACACAGCTCCCTGCCCTGACTGTGCCCTTCTTCATTATGGATTTTGGGCCATATTCTCTCTAAATATCCGCCTGCTGCGCTTAGGGCACTTACACTCCGCTGTCCCAACTTACTGGAGCAGGTGTTGTATTCCCCAACCACTTGCTCCATAACTTGGGACAGCGGAGTGTAAGTGTCCCGGCGTAGCCTGGCGGATCTCCAAGGGGGCGGCTTCTATTCAAATGAAGCGCGCCCCCGATGCAAAAGAACTGGGCATGCGCCGGGCTGCAAAAAGCCCAGTGCGCATGCTCCAGTTCTCGGCGGAAAACGTCAATGACGCCGACGTGTGCGTCATTGACGTAAAGTCGTATTCAAGAACGACTTACGTAAACGACGTATCCGACGAAAAAACACGACGGGGACCCGACGCCATCCGTAACATGGCCTACGCGAGACTTGCGGAAACTTACCCCTCATATAGCAGGGGTAAGTTTCCGCTTACGCAAACGACGTTAGCGACGGTTACGCGACGCGAACTCGTTCGGGAATCGGCGTAGAAGGATCATTTGCATATGCAAATGACTCCTTCATGTAAATGCCATCTAGCGGCGGCCGGCGTCATTGCATTTAAGATCCGCCAGTGTAAGTGACTTACAGATGGCGGATCTTAAGTGTATCTATGCAAAAATGATTCTGAGAATCAGGAGCATAGATACACTGGCCAAATAAGGGAGTTACGATGGAGTATCCTGAGATACTCCATCGTAACTTCTCTGAGAATATGGCCCTGAATCTTTATTATGTCCTCTGCAGCATTGTGTAAAATAGTTACAGTAATAGTGCATGGCAGTAGGAAAGTGTTGTACTGTTTTATACATCCATTATTGCAGAAGATTTGAGTTTACATGGCCAACTTAAAGCTGAACTCCAGGATCAGAAATATATTCATCATGTCTATTCTTCATTGAATTGTGGTGTTCCTTGTGTATTTCTTTTGATCTCTGCAGGAATGTATTATGAAACTTTGCCTCTGTGCAGGAGCTTCCTGTCATAAAGTCTGGTTATTGCTGCTCTTGCTCCTTGTGCAGGGTGACTGGTCTTATCTCCGCCCCCTCCTGTAGCCTCTTGGGAGAGTGCATGTGATCAGCACAGGGTCAATCAGCACTGCCCAGACAGAGGGTCAGGGATCCTGCAGCCTCAAAGCACAGTCAGAGTAGTTTGAAAACTCCTCCTACATTTAACAAAACACCGATAGAAACCACACCACTGCTATTTACTGCTGATGAGAAAAGGTATTTAGCAGTTTACATTTACATATATATACATGCTCTGTGTACTGTGGGAAACCAGATATAGTGAGGGTCCCAGGTTTAGTAACACTTTAAGGGTTAACCATTTGACGCCAGCTCACCGTCAAATAACAGAGGAGCGGTGTGGCTCTTGTTCTGTTCCCAGAGAGTCCTAGAAACACAGCGTGGCCGCGATCGCCACGATGCGCGCCCTGAAAGTGCACGCAGCTCTTTAACCATGTGATTGGCTGTGTCCAATCACAGCCGGTCACATGTAAATGCGGAAATGCCGGTAATCAACTCTCATCGTCTCACAGAGTGTGTGGTGAGGAGAGCTGATCAGCGGCATCTCCCATCAGTGATGCCAGTCAGTGCTGCCTTTCAGTGCACATCAGTGCCTGTATATCAGTGCTGCTCATCAGTGCTGCTCATCAGTGCCCACCAGTGCCATCTATCAGTGCCCATTGGTGACACCTATCAGTGCCACCTATCAGTGTCCACCAGTGCGGCATATTGGTGCCTCCTCATCAGTGCCACCTAATCGGTGCCCATAAGTGTCACCTCATCAGTGCCCATCAGTGCTGCCTCATCTGCGCACATCAGCAAAGGAGACAAATTACTTATTTACAAAATTTACTGACAAACTTTTTCCCCCCAAAGAAGTTCCAGTAATGCCCAGATTCTACTGTGCATGCATGCAACTCATTAATTCCTACTTATGCCATCCTTCAGCTGTCCATAGGAATGAATGAAGAGAAGCTGAGTGGCATGCTTGTACAGTAGGGACTGGATGCAGCCAGGACTTTCTACAAAGGATGTGCAGGCAATGTCACACAGTAAATAGCTCCGGAATGGGTTCAAAGGTAAGTCATTTGGTAGGTGCCTGCCACTCAGGAAAGTCGAGAGAACATTTAGAGGACAACTTCATTAAAACTGAAGTTGCCCTCTAAATGGCCTCCAACCAAAGTTGGACCCAAAGCTGTGTGTGTCTGTATTACTTTATTACATACATAAAACTGTAAGCTTCTTTTACAGCTGGTATTGATACAAATGCATCCTGTGCTAGCTCTATGTACTATAAATAACCTGCCATATTTATTTATTTCTTCACTTTTTGAGAAATACTGAGAGGTGTGCTCAGCTATAACAGCGATTAACAAGGAACATATGTAGGTGTTGCAAGCAGCCGAGTGTAACAAAAAATGTACAAACATCTTTTATAGCTTGATTTTACCAATATGCGGATGTCCTCGTTCCTCCTTGGATGCAGAGTAACTATAGAAACACATCTAGACAAAACAAACATTACAGTGGCTACCAGGGAAAGTAAACAAGAAAGCAATTAACATTTATTGGATAGATATGTCAAGGAAAAATGCTGAGAGCGACTCTGCTCTTACTGTATGTGTCAGAGGAAGACTGGCTCGCCAATACTTGTGAACTAGCCATTGTAGCGCTGTTGTTAGAAGGATACATTTTTTAGAAGGATAAAGGTAAAGTATGTATACATGGCAGTTTATTTTTTATTATTATACATTTTTTATTATTATTATATTTATTTTATTATTATTATTATTATTATTATTATTATTTTTTTTTAAGATAAAGTCAGATATGTAAACTTAGCTGCGCAGCTCAGTGTGCATTTAACAGATAACTACAAACAGGCAGGTAAGTTTGTTTGCCTGATCACAGTTTTTGAAATTAATAGCTGTGCACCCACCACGTGGGTACCTACCGGAGCATGATGGGACGGTGATGCCTATATAAATGGGATGCAAGGCGCGCTTCCATCATTGCAGTGACAAGAGGCGACGAGTCAACATCGGAAGAGGGGAGAAGAACAGAAGAGAAGAAGGTGACGTCACAGAAGACCGCGATGGCTGCCTGTTAGTAATTGAGCTAACACACGAAGATAGCAGGCAGCCAGCGCTGAAGAAGAGGGCACCGGACAGCTGCAGAAGAACCGGGGTTCGCCGAGTCAACAGCGGAGAGCGTCGAAGATAGAAGAAGACCCCCGGAGAGCGGAGAAGACCCCCCCCCCTGGAGAGCGGAAGAAGAAACCCCCCCCCGGAGAGCGGAGAAGACCCCCGGAGAGTGGAAGAAGAAGCCCCCCCTGGTATTAGAGCTAATAAAGAAGACAGGGGGGGCGTCCGGAGCAGACTAATAAATTATTTTAAAAACCCTTGTTTTGTGTGTTTACTAACTTTAACTTTTTGCCTCCAGGTGAATGGGTAGGGGTACGATGTACCCCATATCCATTCACTTAGGGTGGGGGGCCGGTATCTGGGGGCCCCCTTATTTGAGGGGACTCCCAGATTCCGATAAGCCCCCGCCCGCAGACCCCGACAACCAACGGCAAGGGTTGTCGGGAAGAGGTCCTGTCCTCATCAACATGGGGACAGGGTGCTCTGGGGTGGGGGGGCCCGCAGTGCGCCCCCCTGCCCCAGAGCACCCAACCCCCCCATGTTGAGGGCATGCGGCCTGGCACGGCTCAGGAGGGGGGGGGCGCTCGCTCGTCCCCACTCCCTTTCCTGACCGGCCGGGTAGCCTGCTTTGGATACGGGTCTGGTATGGATTGTAGGGGGACCCCCTACGTCGAATTTTCGGCGGAGGGGGGGTCTCCTTACAACCCATACCAGACCTAAGGGCCTGGTATGCTCCTGGGGGGGGGAACCCATGCCGGTTTTTTCTTTGAAAATTGGCATGGAGTTCTCCCTCTCAGGAATGCATGCTGAGCGACGCTGTCATTTTTTTTTACAATTATTTGTTTTCCCGGCGCGTATATTTTTTTTCACCCGTCGCAACTTTAGTGTCCCGTCGCAATCCACAAAGCCCGGCGTCAATTACGTTCGCGCGCTGCACGTCGGGAAAATGACGTCACACGCATGCGCAGTACGGCCGGCGCGGGAGCGCGCCTCATTTAAATTTTAAACGCCCCCCGGAGAGGAGGACCGCCTTGCGACGGAGGCACTTAAGTTACACGGCGTGTAATTTCTAGGTAAGTGCTTTGTGGATCGGGCACTTAGGTAGAAATTTTAAGTCAGTGTAACTTAACTGCTGAAAGTTAAGTTAGGCAGCTTTTTTGGGAATCAGGCCCCATGTGTGGTGTTGTTTAAAAATGGAAAATAAAAATAAAATTCCACATAGAGTAGAACCAAAAATACTCTGGGCAATTTATTAAAATATATAAAGTATCCAAAAATAAAAATAAAAACTTGCTCCCTTTAATCGGGCGCAGCGATCACTGTCGTGTCACTCGCAGCCCAGCCCCCACACAGTTAGAATCACTCCCTAGGACACACTTAAAGCGGAGTTCCGGCCACAATTTCACTTTTTAAATATACATACCCCTGTAATACACAAGCTTAATGTATTCTAGTAAAGTTAGTCTGTAAACTAAGGTCCGTTTTGTTAGGTTGTTACAGCATTTAGACACTTTATAAAATAGAAATTGACTGGGGCCATCTTAAGTGTGGGCATCATGAAGCCAGACTGTATGACTTCCTGGATTTCAGCCTTGCAGATCTCGCACATGCTCAGTGCTGCACAAGCAGTGTAATAGGATTCAGATCAGGTTTCAGCACCTGTACTGTCCAAGTCACATGATTCTTCGAGACTGGGGAGTGCACAGACTCCTGGAAAGTTACACCCACTACATTCCAGGAGTCTGTGCGGTGTAGGTTAGCACCTAGGTGCAGGAAGAGGGAAGATTAACTATTCTGCCTAGCAACAACACTTTGAAGGCATCTAAAAAAAATGTTTTTTTTCTTAAAGGACTAATGACATTTTTTTAAAACTACTGATGTAATGTTATATTTATGGGTGGAACTCCACTTTAACCCCTTCCTTGCCCCTAGTGGTTAACCCCTTCCCTGCCAGTGTCATTTACACAGTAATCAGTGCCTTTTTATAGCACTGATCGCTGTATAAATAATAATGGTCTCAAAATAGCGTTAAAAGTGTACGATGTGTCCGCCAAAACGTTGCAGTTGCGATAAAAGTCTCAGATCACCGCCATTATTAGTAAAAAAAAATAATAATAATAAAAATGCCAAAAAAAGGCTATAACTTTTGCGCAAACCAATCAATAAATGCTTATTGCGATTTTTTTTTACCAAAAATATGCAGAAGAATACGTATCAGCCTAAACTGAGGAAAACATTAGTTTTTTTATATATTTTTTAAGAATATTTATTATAGCAAAAAGTTAAAAATAATGCATTTTTTTCAAAATTGTCGCTCTTTTTTATAGTGCAAAAAATTAAAGGTGATCAGAGGTGATCAAATGCCAACAAAAGGAAGCTCTATTTGTGGGGGAAAAAAGAACGTCAATTTTGTTTGGGTACCATGTCGCACAGCCGCGCAATTGTCAGTTAAAGCGACGCAGTGCTGAATCGCAAAAAGTGCTCTGGTCAGGAAGGGGGTAAATTCTTCCGGGGCTAAAGTGGTTAAGTCATGACTAATATACTAGTCCATCTAGTTGGGGGTTGGCACTTGGCTATCACCCCCATCCTTTAAAGAATAATTATGAAGCCTATAACACAAGGCTTTTGCAACTGTCACATTGAGGAGTAAGTAAAATGATGTATTTACTCTCTAATGAGTAATGTTGCTGGCACCCCTCATCTATTTTCTATATCGTTCCTTATCCAGGTAAAACCCTGTTATGAATGTCCTTCCTTTCTTGTTATAAAAAATGAGCAGACTTTTTTTGAAAGATCTTTAGAATTTTTATTCTTGGATCTGTTCCCATTTTTTTTAGCTCTGGCTCTTTCCTGTCTTTTTCTTGTTTCAGGGATTTCCGTGTTGATTTAACAAGATAGATATATAGGGCTTTTTTGTAAGGGAAAGGTCATGTTAATTTGGATCTTAAAGTGCTGAAACTCACTCCGGGAGCAAAGTGCAGAGTAATTTCTGCAAAGCTGCCTATTGACTTTTTCTTCTGTGTAAAGAAGCTAATTATAGCATTGTATGCATGGCTAACCGCATCGCACATTCAGGTTCAGACTACAACCTTTTCAGAGGGAGAAAAGCGCCACATACACATCTATTCTTTAAAGGAAATGGGGATTTGTTTTCACATTTTAATTACCTGATTTATTATTTTGTTCTATAGAATGATTAACTAGTACTGTCATTTTTAATTAGAAGTCTTTCAATCAGGATGAACATATCTTTCATGCAGGCCTACCCATGGCTAGCTTTCATGTTGATTATCCCTCTTAAAGTGGTAAACCCAACACCAAAAATGTAATATATTGCAGTTTACCAATCAGTAGTTGCGGTGGCTGCGTTTGTTAGAAACTAAAGGTTTTTGCTCTGTTTATTCTGCCATATATCCTTTGGAATGGCTTATATTGCATTTTGCAATCACATTTAAAGCTGAAATCCATCTTTTGTTAGACTTCCTGTCTCGTACCCAGTACACAGTAGAGTCTACAGGTATACCCCACTTTTAAGTACACAATGGAGTCTATTTACTATCGCTGGAAAGTGCAAAATCAGGCTAATTTCTACATAGAAACCAATGAGCTTCCAGGTTTTATTACCAAAGCTTAATTGAACAAGTTGGGGTTAGAAGCTCGTTGGTTTCTATACAGAAGTGAGCCTGATTTTGCACTCTCTAGCGATAGTAAATAAACCCCATTGTGTACTTAAAAGTGGGGTATGTCTGTATTTGATTCGTGCTCAGTCATTCACAGAAAGCGGTGTATTCTATTTATGAATACAAAGCTTCCTCTGAGTGACTGAGTCAGAGGTTGTGACATCATCAGCCCACCTCTGACTCAGCCAATCAGAGGAATCTTTGTATTCATTGATAGGATAAGTCACTTTCTCTGAATGGCTGAGCGCCGCTGTGATAGACTCTGTGTTTCGGGTACGAGTCTTGACTCGAAACTGGAAGAGAGTACAGTATGCTGTATGTAGCCTCAGCTACATACAGTTATAACCGCACGTCCAGAGGCCTCACCTGTTAGTGAGGGACATCGTTTATTTGGGATAACAAAAGATGGAGTTCAAATTTAAAGCATTCCTATCAGTATGTAACATTGTTAAATAAAAAGTTAAACAAAAGGAAGTGATGTGGGCTCTATCTGACTTGCTACAACTTATAATATACACTGGGAGAAATTCACAGAGTGCAGTGAACTAAAATGATATTAATTTTTTTTTTAAATTACAAATGCAGTTGTTTTGCACAGAGTAGCTACGGTGCTCCTCTTCTCAGGTCACCCTCCGGTGTTCCTGGCTCCTCCCCCTTGACAAGTGCGAGTGCCCCTAATAGCAAGCCACTTTCTATAGGGGCACTGGTGTTTGCTCGCTCTATGTGTTCAGAGTGGGAGCCAATAGCTCTAACTGCTGTGTCTCAGCCAATGAGGAGAGAGAGACCCAGGACAGCTGAGGCTCCCATGCACATTGCTGGATCCAGAGGGGGCTCAGGTGAGTATGGGGGGGGGCTTTGGGGGAGCAGCACACAGAAGGTTTTTTACCTTCATGCATAGAACGCAGAAGGTTTCAGCCTTTAGAACCCCTTTGACAATTCTATTACAGGACAGGAGCCTGTACAACTGTACAAGATCAGATGTAAGCCTGGAATCCAGCTTACAATGCATGGCACAAGAGAACAAAACTAGCATGTCTTGTTAACCACTTCAATACCGGGCTTTTATACCCACCTCAATACTGGGCCTATTCTGGCACTTCTCTCCTACATGTACAAATCATCATTGTTTTGCTAGAAAATTACTCAGAACCCCCAAACATTATATATGTTTTTTTAGCAGACACCCTAGGGAATAAATTGACGGTCATTGCAACTTTTTATCTTGCACGGTATTTGCGCAATAATTTTTCTAACGCCTTTTTTTTAAAAAAAAAAATGGTTTCATGAATTAAAAAATAACAAAACAGTAAAGTTAGCCCAATTTTTTTGTATAATGTGAAAGATGATGTTACGCCGAGTAAATAGATACCTAACATGTCACGCTTTAAAATTGCAAACACTCAAGGAATGGCGCCAAACTTTGGTACTTAAAAATCTCCATAGGCGACGCTTTGAAATTTTTTACAGGTTACCAGTTTAGATTCACAGAGGCGGTCTAGTGTGAGAATTGTTGCTGGCACTCTAACGCACGCGGTGATACCTCACATAAGTGGTTTGAACGGCGTTTACATATGTGAGCGGGACTTACATGTGCGTTCGCTTCTGCGCGCGAGCTTCCGGGGACAGGGGCGTTTTAATATATATATATTTTTTGTTATTGTTTTACTTTTTTTTTTTTTACACTTTAAAAAAAAAAATGTATCACTTGTATTCCTATTACAAGGAATGTAAACATCCCTTGTAATAGGAAAGGTGTGTGACTCTTTATGGAGAGATGTGGGGTCAATAAGACCTCCAGGCTGGAAAGCATGAGATCGTGAAAATAATTTCACCGATCTCATGCTTACTAGCCGCAATCACGGCTTTGTTTACTTCCGGGTACCCGGGCATGACATCATCACATCGCGTCTGGGCCTCCAACGGCCATAGAGATGACTGGTGACCATCTGGTCACCAGTCATCTCTATGCTTCCTAGCCGGCGCCTGATGATTCTTTCTCCGGCCCCCCGATGGCACGGGAGAGCCAGGAGAAGCACCAGATGGCGGCGGGAGGGGGGGCTGTCCCCTCTTGCCGCCTATAAGAACGATCAAGCGGTGGAACTGCCGCTATGATCATTCTTATCGTGCCCAGAATCGCCGGCACGAAAGAATGATATCTGAATGATGCCTTTAGCTGCACCCATCATTCAGATATCACTGCACAAAGCCCAGGACGTCATATAATGTCCACCTGGGAACGGAGATCCCCTCTGTTGACGTCATATTACAATGGGCCGGTAGTAAAGGGGTTAAATACAGATTTTTAAAAAAAATGTAGTACCAAAATAAAATAAGAAATCCTTTATTGAATAGATTAGGAAGGAATTGCTTGTATGAGATATAGGGACCTAAAAAACGATGTGTTATTAAGAAATATTAATAAAACATTAACAGCGCTAAAAAAAGCCTATCAAATGGCTTATGAGTCCAATACTCATATACTGCAATGGTTAGTTGAGGAAAAAGTTTATAAAGTTATGTATGCATAAAGGTATTATGTAACATGTGTCCACACTCTTTGTGAATCAATTAATGATAGTCCTTGCACTTCCTCTAATATGCTGTTCTTTGTGTGGAGTGATTTCACAGTATAGCTGTTTGTTCATTCAAATGCTGATTGGAGCTGTCTGTGATTTCCCCCTAAGGTATTGTACTCACCAAAAAGTAGTACTTTAAAAGCATTGGATACATCCACTGGTGGTAATCACTCATCGGTTCTCCTCCTCTGGTGTATAGTGATGATCCGTACGCTCTTCAATCAGTGTAGCTTGGCAATCATGCAGGGAAGCAAGAGAGACTTTGCATAGTGTAAAATCCTTTTTATTTATAATCATAAAACCCCTGCTACCCGCTCATGCTTACACAAGATTAAAGATAAAAAGCGCTTGTCATAAAGGCTGCTGCCTCTGCTCACTCAGGAATATGGCTCCAAATTACTCAGGCTCAAATTTCCCCTCGTAAGTCCCGGGTAGAAGCTGGGCTGCCTTGCAAGCTGAATCGTCGTGTAGTCACGCCCTGACGCGTTTCGTGATAGGTCCACGTCTTCAGTACGGATCATCACTATACACCAGAGGAGGAGAACCGATGAGTGATTACCACCAGTGGATGTATCCAATGCTTTTAAAGTACTACTTTTTGGTGAGTACAATACCTTAGGGGGAAATCACAGACAGCTCCAATCAGCATTTGAATGAACAAACAGCTATACTGTGAAATCACTCCACACAAAGAACAGCATATTAGAGGAAGTGCAAGGACTATCATTAATTGATTCACAAAGAGTGTGGACACATGTTACATAATACCTTTATGCATACATAACTTTATAAACTTTTTCCTCAACTAACCATTGCAGTATATGAGTATTGGACTCATAAGCCATTTGATAGGCTTTTTTTAGCGCTGTTAATGTTTTATTAATATTTCTTAATAACACATCGTTTTTTATGTCACTATTTTATTATAATAGCTGCTTTTTCTACTGCATAAAACAATCATACATTTAACCCTTTTTTCCATTGAGCGCTGGGATCAGAATCATCCGTAGGTTTTTTCTGATAAAATTTTTTAAGATATAGGGACCACTTTCACATTATATATTACCCTTGGAACCTTGGAATGGACCAGTGTCTTTATTATTAAGAATGTACCCCTGAGTGAGCCTGCCTTTGCCAATCGTAGAAGGCAAACAAGTTACAAATCAAGCTGGCATCCAAATTATAATTAACTGCTTATTTGATTATTAAACGGCAATCTCCTTGTTAATTAACTGTGTTTCTTCTTTGGCACTAAAAACGCAGCAGTTAAACCCAAAATCTATCTGAAATTATTGCGGCTGTCCTTTTTCACACCAGGAGCCACTTGTGATTGAAACATAGTAATTATATTATTATTTGCCAATGTTTAATTCCTAATGTTCAATATGACTAAGACAGTCCTTGCCAGTAATATGGCATTCTTCAGCTGTTACTTGGCAGCCATCATGATTTCGCCAAAACTGTGATTAAAATAGAGAGAGTTTATAGATTGTCCCACTTTCTTATTTATTCCATGGCTAATCATGACACTCAAAATGTATCTAAACCCAAGAACAAACATCTAATATATTGCAACTAACCAGTCAGTTGATAGTTGCATTCGTTTTCTTTTTTTAGGCTTTTTTGCTTTATATACACCTTTATTTTTAGGGTCACAATGATCACTCAAAGCAGGAGCTGTATTGTCACCAAAGGACAGAAAGTGTGTTAGGACTACAGAACACCTTCATCTCTCCTCATTTTCATAACTTAGGGGAATAGTATTTTATAGTCCATAGAGAGAACTGATTACAGTCATTAACCCCTTCCCACTGCAGCCTCCTGGCCCTTTAAGAAGTTCTAGATGCTGGGAGGCGGGCATTCGGGTCATGTGACTTCTGTGATTGGCTGTCACAGCGGTGATGATTGGAAAACTCCCGAACACAAGTATGCATCGGGAGCCTCTAGTGACTGGGCTGGAAGCTCCCAGGATGCGCATTCTCAGAACAGTTTTGTGTTTACATAGGGCCGCGGACTCTCGACGTTAAACCCCACCTGGCGAGAGGCCACATATATGTCTGGGGCCAGCAGGAAGAGGTTAAAGGCAGAGAATATTTTTATTGAATTTCTGGCAGATTTGAAAGGTATTATTTTGCACTGTGAAATATGTAAAAAATTGCGCTAATTACTAACTTAAATAATGATGCCAACCGTGTTAAACAGTGATTAAAGCTCTGGGTATAATAACACAGAAAAAACAATATAGGAACAAATCCACAAAATATGTCCAATTGTGCTTAAGATGTGCACCAGTGGTTCAATTGAAAAACAACACCCAGTTCAGTGCAGTGATAAAAAATCCGATATTGTTTTTTCTGTGTTATTATACCCAGAGCTTTAATCACTGTTTAACACGGTTGGCATCATTATTTAAGTTAGTAATTAGCGCAATTATTTACATATTTCACTTTTTCACTTTGTTTGACCGAATACAATATTTTTGCAGCTTTTTATTATTTGGTGATTTATTAATGGTATATTTTTGATTATTTAATTTAGCGCTGTAGTATCATTTTTCACATATTATTTTGCACTCACTAAACAGATTTAACAAAACACTGTCCATGGTATATTCAGAAACCAAAAGGGGGAATAAAGGGAGTTCATTATTACGGTTCACATGCACACAGGGTGTACAATACCGTATACCCATGTAGGACTGTGTTTCCTTGCATTGGAATGCACATTGTGCATCCCCATGCAGGGAGTACCATAAGGGCCCCTTCGTACTGACGCACGTTAAAAAGTCAATAAGTGTTTTCAAAAACACATACTGCATTTTCAAATGCGCTGTATTAAAATTTAATACAACACATTCGCGGTTTATCCCGTCTTACATGGGTTGAGTTCTGAAGAAAATCTTAACTAAGAATTTTGATTAGAATTTTGCACCATTAGTGGGCCGCAGCAACGGCCGATTTTCCTGTAGCCGAATTTAAATGATTAGGCATGTTGAAAATTTTCTGAAAAGCAAACGATTTTCTAATCATTGATGGGAGAATCGTGCAAAAAAATATAATCGGAAAAATAATTGTGCATGAGCGCAAGAAAAGAACATTTCTGGAAAGAAAAGAAGATTCCCAGCCACGGAAATTATTTTCTGTAGGAACATGAAGTGAAATTGAAGGCTTGGTTGGTTGAATTTAGAAATCAGTGGTGGCACCATCGGCTCACAAAATGGACAAAATGTATGAAAGAAACTTTGGAATTCGACCCATGTATGGCCTGCAATAGTCTTAGGCCCCATACACACGATAGAATCCATCCGCTGAAAAATCCCAGCGAATGGGTTTCAGCGGATAGATTCTATGGTGTGTACAATCCAGCGGATCTGTTTCCGCGGATTTTTCTCCCATGCAATGGATTTCCAGCAGATAAATATTTGAAGACATGTCTTCAAATCTATCCGCTGGAATCCATCCCAACGGATTGATCCGCTGGTCTGTACAGACTCACCGGATCAATCCGTCCAAAGGGATCCCCCGCATGCGTCGTAATGATTCGACGCATGCGTGGAATTCCTTATATGACTGCGTCGCGCACGTCGCCGCGTCATCATCGCGGCGACGGCGTGATACGTCATCGCCAGAGGATTTCGGCGCGGATTACGATTCGATGTTGAGTACACTCCATCGCATCAAAATCCGCGCAAATCCTCAAGAGGATTTATCCGTGGAAACGGTCTGCTGGACCGTATCCGCGGATAAATCCTCCCGTGTGTACGGGGCCTCAATGTTGCATTAAAGGACCACAGCACAATAATCTCATCATGGATATTTATCTATAAACTTCCTTTTATTTAAAAACTTAACATATTACTTAAAAAACATTTTTTGTTGGATTAGATATATTGAATGTATCACGAAAACATAGAAATTGCACCATAAAAATTGTCAAAATTTGTGAATTCTACAAGAAAGGCCTACAAATGCTAGGTTTCTCCCTCAGAATAAAACATAAGTGGCAAGTTTGAATAAAGGATGGTAACCTTTTAGAAAAACTTATCACAAATGGTTTAAAATAACTGCTCATAGGAATTTGGTTACATTATGACAATCCAAGTCACAGCATTTTCTTTCACCAATTTTTTTTTAGGTTTTAGCAATTTTTTGGAAGGTCTACAAAAGGTATAGATGTTAACGGTACAGTTATACAAAAGAATACCATTGGATACACCAAAAAGCAACATAAGCCAGGTCACAGCATTTTCTAGCCAAGAAGGGTTTAACAACAATTCCTGACCAAGAAAGGTTAAACAGCCCTCTTTTATTGGCAGCTATTCTTCAATCAAATATCCTTGTCCCCTTGTAGAAAACATGCCAGTCCTTTTTTTTTTTTTGCATTATTTAATGCCTGGAGGGTGGCAGCAAGTGACAAGGACATGATCTAGGAACCTGAAAGCTAGGCATGCCACACTGAAAATTAAATTCTTTACTCTCTCCACATGTACGGACTTCAAAGGAGTCAGCCTCATTAGCGTGCAGATCACTCCTCGAGGTTGCTTGTTAGGCCCAAACCTCCACTCAAGATCCCTTTATGAGCTGGTCTTTGCTCCTCTGGGTCCTGTATATTTACTATCACCTTAAAGTGCACAGTGCCGGATTAAAATCAGTGGACTGACCTAAAAGATATAGAATATAAATTGACATTTAACAAGAGTTTAAACATATTGCCCTGCAGACAAACCACTAAATGTAATAAAAAGTGTACTGATATACTGTATGTATTTTGTTGTTACCCCCAGAGAAATAATATGACATTAAAGGTCATGCACCTGACACATAGCTGTCATGTGTGTTGGTAATCTTGATTGACAGAAGGCTTCTAATGACAGTGTCATCAGTGGCCCATAATGAGTCCACTTTAAACAGAAATATAGTAAGTTACCTCATTAAGAGCAAATGCACAGCAGCAGAAAGTTCATTGTCTGTTGGGAGAAAATGGAGGAGGAATTTATGGGATTGTTCAGGTGCAACATGTCGATTTGCAAAAACGTAATTAAAAATTCAATATTCATTAGAAAATGTTTTTTAAAATATTATATCCATATAAAATCATATATACTCCAGACCCAATTCTTATGGTCTTTGATTTCATAGCTGTATTATGATGATAAATCCTGACATGTTTCACCCGCTGGGTGTCTTCAGGGGGTGTATTGTCTGCTTAGGGTCATGGCACTCTTGCAGATCATCATATATAGCTCGATTTAATATATAACAAGCCCTCAAAATTTAACTCGCCTGCTCGCATTTTGGGAGTAAATTTTGAGGGCTGCTTGGGAGTGAGAGGGGGCGCGAGCAAGGAGAGGAGAGCCGAGCAGAGCCGCGGGAAACTTTGATAGACAGATCACCCATCCCAGGATTGGATGGGTGATCTGTCTATCAAAGTTTCCCGGACAAGAGGGGAGGGGCTGTATAAGACGTGTGCTGCGGGGAACACAGCTATTGAATTGAAAGCTGTAATGTTCCCCGCGGTTTGAACCATTTTGGCGGCGGCTCCTCCTCTCCTACCCAGCACAGGTAGGATGCAGGGGGGGAGAAACTCTGGCTGCAATGTGTGGGGGGGGGGAACTCTGGCTGCAATGTGTGTGGGGGGAACTCTGGCTGCAATGTGTGGGGGGGGAGGAACTCTGGCTGCAATGTGTGGGGGGGGGAATTCTGGCTGCAATGTGTGTGTGGGGGGGAACTCTGGCTGCAATGTGTGGGGGGGGGATTCTGGCTGCAATGTGTGTGGGGGGGGGAACTCTGGCTGCAATGTGTGGGGGGGGGACTCTGGCTGCAATGTGGGTGAGGGGACTCTGGCTGCAATGTGGGTGAGGGGACTCTGGCTGCAATGTGGGTGAGGGGACTCTGGCTGCAATGTGGGTGAGGGGACTCTGGCTGCAGTGTGGGTGAGGGGATATATATATATATATATATGCACCTACCTTACCTAAATGTCTCTTTTACAAAAGGCGCCGTCTCCTAAATTCCAGGTAAGCTTTAAAACTTTAAAATATCTGGTTTGCTTGTGGTAGTCATCAGAGAACTTCCATTATGAAATTAAATTAATGCACAACTATCATTCTAAACAAATATCTGGAATTAAAATGAAATAATAACATCTGCTCTGCTCCTTGCTTTGTGATTCTTATTTAGCTGTAGAACAGGCTGCTAATTACATTTACCCTATTTTTCTGTACAGCCTGCTGCTAATTAAATAATCTGTGAAAAAAGCACATCAAACACCAATTCATGTGGATCAATCATTAGAAAAGTAAAAACATTCTAATAATTTTTCCACACTGTATTTAAGATGGTGAAATGATGTGCTTAATAACGGTAATGTAATTTGGTTGTTAGATAAAAGAATAAATATAGCACACAACAATTAACGACAGCTTAGAGGCTACTCTTTTATCTTTGTGGGGAGTATGTCAGAATAGAAGGCAAGGGACCTTATTTTAGAACAGGGAGATGATCACATGAGTTGAGGAACAGCCCCAGTCCAGGGGCGGACTGACAACTCATGGGGCCCCCGGGCAATAGAAGATTATGGGGCCCCCGGGCTTACAGATGGCCACCACGCCAGAAGGCAGTGCAGAGGCGGGGCAGCTAAAATCTCATTTTTTTTACATCAAAAGCATGTCAGTTTCGGACATATCAGGGACAGATGTAAAAAAAACACAGATTTTTACATACTGTCCCTGGTTTTACTGAGCCTGGCAACCCTGATGGGGCCCCCTAGTGGCATGGGGCCGAGTGACTCAATGGTCAGTCCGCCCCTGCCCCAGTCATATTTATAAAAATGGAAAGTTCCCTCTTCTTAAGCTGTCCAGTGCTAAGCTTTCCCACTTGCTACCTTTGATCAAGTCAAATCAGGACGCAACATGTCAAGTGGGCACAGATCCTGCAGGGTACACAGTGATCGATGGTTGGTAACGATGCAGTGACTGCAAACACATTTGGATACCATTTGTTTGTTTTTTGCATTTATGTGTGTGCTTTACTGTTATTCATTTAAAGTATAACTCCACTTTCGTGGGTAAAAAAAAAAAAATAGCATACAAAGAAAAAAAAATATAGCATATAAAATTGTGATACAAGTCATATTGTAATTGATTGTCATTAAAAATTACCATTCCTTTTCAATCTGCAGCCACTGTATTTTTCTGCAATGCAATATGGCTACCTGGATATGTTCTGTACACAGAATGTATACACAACGGCCCCCAGAAACATAATTTCCTGCTGACTGATAATTATGAAACCACTCCTATTAGTACCACTCAGCACAGAGGAACAAACATTGGTTTCTTCAGAATAACAAAACGTAGCAACAAAGGTTGTTATAATACTTGTAATGTACATAGATCACACAGAGGAGAATGTTTTTTTCTCAACAGAAGTGGAGCTATGCTTTAAATAAATGTGCATTGTGAGCACTATGGAGCCTGTTTGTATCTCTTTATGAGCACCATAGTGTCCAGAGCAGTTGATGAGAACTGCAGGAGTAAGGAATTGGCTGCCAAAGAGGGGACCTGTCAGTGTACACCTGAGAGTGCTTATTCTTGAGCTTGTTATGATCTCTCAATATCACTAAGGTCCATCTAAATATGTTATGGGACACCTGAAGAGCACAAGGGTGGAAAAGACTGGTGCATTGGCACAGTATTGTTTCTGGCACTGAGCCCAGGTTCACACTGACAGCGGGATTGAAATTGTGCAAGTTCAGCTGAACTCGCACAATTTCATACCCGCATGTCAGTCCCGACTTCGGGGGCGATTTCAGAGACATCTGTGCAGGTTTCGGCACAGATGTCTATACAAATCGTACCCCAAAGTCGCCAGATGTAGCACAGAAACTACTATTGGGATTTCAGTGCGCATGCCACAAGTGTGGTGTCGCACCGATTCGGATGGTGCCATTGCCGTCAATGGCCGCCGATTTATTGGCATGCCAAATCACTGGAATGTGAACCTAGGCTGAAGGAAGATTAGAGTTTTGGCAAATGCACAAATAGTGTGCATTATTAAATTATTGTCAATTGACGACTGCTGCTTTTATATGTGTTAAATTTATTGTCAATATGTAGTATTGATTGATTAAGAATTATTCATTATATGTTCATTATAAATAATGATATATGATTATGATCCCTGGGGCACTTTTATGTTTTTTTGTTTTTTTTATTGATGGATAGATGGTGATTTATTCACATATGTGGTGATTTTGACAATGTTTTTTTTACAAAAAGGAAACATATTTATTTTATAAGTCTTTCACGTAAAAGGAATCATATGTTTATATTTTTTACACTAAGAGAAGACATTATCTATTTGCATTTATATATTATTTTCTTGTGGTAAGGAGTGCTGTGCTATTTGTTATTTTAATCTGATATACAGCTGTATAATTTGACAAGGGTGTGATCTGCTCTGCAATTTACTAGAAGTTATTTGCTAGAGCAGCGTGGGGATATATCATTTCTAACTTTGTGTTTACCTCCTTGTGAAAATACATGCTGCTTAACTGTCATGTTCAGCCGCTAACTCAAAGCAGGTATTGGCCTCATGCACACTGGATGTTTGAATTTCTCTTCTGAACGCCTTTTACTCCTGGCAGGAAAAAGCAGCTTAAAAATTAGCCTAAAGCAACATATTACACATGCGTTTAGGCGCATATAGCTTTTGAATGTTTTGATGAATTCCATTGGTCAGACTCCCTTATGCCGAGTACACACGATCGGAATTTCGTGTGTGGGCCCCATCGGACTTTTTTCCGTCGGTGTTTAGAAATAGAACATGTTTTATTTTTTTCCAATGGAAAAAAAATCGATAGGAAATTCCTATCGTCTGTGTGCAACTCCGACAGAGAAAAAACCCACCCATGCTTAGAATCAAGTCGACGCATGCATTGAACTTAATTTTTCTTGGCTCGTCTTAGTGTTTTACATCACCGCATTTTGGACGGTCGGAATTTGGTCTGACAGTGTGTATGCAAGACTGATGAAAGACAGTTTGAATGGAATTCCGACGAAAAATTTGGATTTTAGGCAATTTAGGAAATTCCGATTGTGTGTACGGGGCATTAGTCTGCATACTTGTACATAACTAGACAACTAGCATTCCTGAAGTTATAAGCTGATTATTTGCAGCGCAGATGTGTGAACCTGCTGCATAGACAGGCGGTCAAAATCTCCTGCTATTACGAATCGGATGCAGGGAACCCACATCCAATTCACAATAGTGTGAACCCAGTCTTAACAAAAAACTTCACTTTTTTAATCTGGATTGTAGTTTTTAGAATTCGAACTAAGGTAGAAATCCCCTTTACATTTCTTGCACATTATATTCAGTCATAACTGAAAAAAATGATCATCCTCCAAATTGCAAAAGCAATTTTACAGAGTTCACAGCGATGTTATTCTATTTTTTTATTTCATCTAACAAGACTGTAAATGTGGATCTGCTCAAAACATCTTATTATATCACAATTGTTACTTTTGCAACCACCTTAGTGGTGCAGCGAGAGTTAGATTATACTAACTGACATTTTCGTATATGAGATGCAATTGAAAAATGTGAATTTTAATAAGAGCTGGCTGTGATTTATAATTTATGGAACACCTTGCTTTGATTCTATTTATTTCAAGCTGGTGATTCACCTTTGTAGAAGGTAGGATTATTAAACTGGTTTTTCATAATATATCTTTTTGTGTACAGCACATAAAAAGTAATGAAATGACTTTTAATTTGTGTATGTATTTTGCCCCTTTTTGATCTGGTCATGAGAGTTGGGGAGCCCCTTCCCCCCCACGTGCACGCTTTCATCTGCCCCCCCCTCTTTTTTTGTGTTCCTTTTTTTGTAATTCCTTTTTTTCTTTTTGAGCTATATTATAAGAGGCTACTGCATAAAGGGGATCACAATTTACTAATGGGAATGTTTGTCTTCTCATATATCTGAGAGTTCCATTATTACCCATAATTTCTCAACTTGTATGCCATACATTATGGATTGTTGTTCCTCCTCTCTTCAACATGTACCATAACTATGACATTATTAATTATCTACATGTGTTGATATGTGAATATTAGCATATATACTCGAGTATAAGCCGGCCCGAATATAAGCAGAAGCACCTAATTTTACCACCAAAAAATGGCAAAACGGATTGACTCGAGTATAAGCCTAGGGTGGGAAATGCAGCAGCTAATGTAAGTGGAAAAGAGGGCCAACAATGCTCACTGTGCCCATTTGCAGCTTCACTGTGCCCATTTGCAGCCTCACTCTGCCTATCTTCAGCCTCACTGCGCCGATCTGCATGCCTCCCTGTGCCCATCTGCAGCCTTACTGTGCCCATCTGCATGCCTAACTGTGGCCATCTGCATGCCTCATGTACCTGATCTCCCGCAGTGTCCGCTGTGTCGTGCAGTCTTAACTGCCGTCAGCGGCCATCCAGTGTAACAAAGCCTCTCCTCGTCCTCGTCCGTGATTAACGGAACACTGATTCAGTTTCCCAGCAGTGAGTCAGTGTTCAGTGTTCCGTCTATCACAGGCGAGGACGAGGAGGAGGCGGGGCTTTGTTACACTGGACGGCTGCCGACTTACTGTATGACACAGCGGGAGACTCGAGTATAAGGCCTGGGGGCTTTTTCAGCACAAAAAAATGTGCTGAAAAAGTCGGCTTATACATGAGTATATACGGTAACTTTACATGGACCTACATATGGCTTTTTACATGGTTTATACACTTTATTGTGTATACCTATAATATACATGTTTTTTTGTGTACTTTCATTTGTTAAAAACCTAATAAAATGAGAAAAAATATAATTTTGTACCCCTCACCCTCATTCCTGAGTGAGCTGCCAGTTTGGGAACTGAGGCAAACTGACATATAGACTACAGCCTGCCATTTTATCCAAAGTAGACATCTTCACTTGACTGTTATACAGCAGAACGTACCCCTTGCCTCATCACTGTGCAGTAGTACCTTTGAATGGTAACAACAATACTGAAGTGCAGTGTTCTTGCTGTCAATACTTAGTTTTAAGATTGCTCCTTGGATCCCTGTGGAACCACCATGATCCTAGGCTTAGGCTGCAATGGAGCCTTGACTTTTGCCCAAATTGAGATTAAACCCAATCCATCCAGCACTAAGCCATGTCATTAACTTTTCAGTTCAAGAAGAAAAGGGGTAGCCCCTGGAAGTCACACATCTAAGATGTCCTAGAGAGGTGAATGGAGTGGCAACCTCAGCCTGGACTCCAACCAGGCCACGCTCCCAATAGCTTTCCAATGCCAGAGCCTCTACTGTCCACTGAAGGTTTGGTATAACAGAGGGTTAGGCTTAGTGGCAGCAGATGGAAGTGAGGTATGGAGGTAGGAATGGCGCTACCTTAATTAATACATAAATAAAGTGCAAAATAAATTATGTGAATAATGAATTTACCCTATTGGTATAAAGTGCACCTGTGCTGCATATGTGCAAACAAAGACAAATAAATACAATAAATAATTGAATGCATATACAATAGTGCACACTATTAATAATTGAAAACGTCCATGTGCTACGTATGGGTTATTAGTGATATCCCGATCCAGAAGTGGGAATAGAAATGAAAATGAGAATAAAATAAAAATATATATAAAAAATAAAAAATATAAAAATGAAAAGTGCTTCGTGCTTCTGTATTTCACACAGTGACCACCTCAAACTGTGCTCTTATGTGGCCCGCACTCATCGGATATTCCACCCCCTCTTGGGGTCTACAGCATTCACAGTGTATGCCACTGTTTGAGGTGGTCACTGTGTGAAATACAGAAGCACAAAGCACATTTCATTTTTATATTTTTTATATTTATTTTCATTTTTTTCTCATTTTTTATTTATTGTATTTATTTGTGTTTTTTTACTTTATACCAATAGGGTAAATTCATTATTCACATTATTTATTTTGCACTTTATTTATGTATTAATTAAGGTAGCGCCATTCCTACTTCCATACATCACTCAATCTATTAACTCACTCAGGTGAAATAAATTACGTAGGGGCAGCTGCCTAATTAACTAATTTTAAGGGCGTCAAAACCCTATATATACAATCATTCACTGGCAATATTTGTTTCTATTGCACGGATTCATCCACATTATTTCAGTAGAGGGAAGTACTTACTCTTAACACACACTGTATTGTCAAAAGTATTGGGACACCCGGATTCACACGCACCCAGGCTTAGTCTGTAGGGTTCCGTATTGAGTTGGTCCACCCTTTGCCGCTATAACAGCTTCAACTCTTCTGGGAAGGCTGTCCACAAGGCTTAGGAGTATGTCTATGAGAATGTTTGGCTATTCTTCCAGAAGCGCATTTGTGAGGTCAGACACTGATGTTGGATGAGAAGGCCTCCACTCTAATTCATCCCAAAGGTGTGATATTGGGTTGAGGTCAGTCTGTGCAGGCCAGTCAAGTTCCTCCACCCCAAACTCATTCATTCATGTCTCTATGGACTTTGCTTTGTGCACTGGTCCAAATCATTTGGGGGGGGGGGGATTATGGTGTGGAGTTGTTTTTGATGGGCGGTGCCCGTGCACCCTTTATGGATGCACCGCCACTGAGAATGAACCTTCTTTCCCTGAAAATCCTTCTTGTCTTTAATAATGGCTTTGCTATTTGCTATTTACACGTTCTTAGAGCGGCTAATACAGAAACATGGTCACTAATGTCAGTCAAATTACCCTGGACTTTATCTAATATAGTGATCTTCTGTTATAACTATGTTATGCACTTCAATTAAAATAGGCCTTTTACATTTAGCCTCTTAGCCATGTGCCGTATATCTGAAAATGTATCTTTAATGGACCCCTATTTGAAGAATATTATGGAAATGTGTACCCTCTGTACAGCCTGCTATCTAAGATAAGTGAGCTATTTCTCAGTCTGGAAATGGTCTATATTATTAGTGTGCTGAGCAGCTGCTCGATAACCTTATTTAAGGCCAGTTCATTTATTTCTCAGATGTAATGTTGTCAACGGCAGTGATATGGCAGCTATTTTCAGTAGGTAGATAATATTATTTTCAACCAAATAAGTTGCTTTATTCAATTAAGGTGATGGATTGAGCCAGATATTTTACTTTTAGAAAAGGCTTTCAATGTTTAACTCCCAGTTCTTATATATGTCTTGTTGAAATATCAAGATTTTTTATTTATTTTTGCTATGCAAAATGATGTCACACTTACATCTTTTTTGGGGAAGGCTAAATCATTAAGTGAAATGTGTAGACTTTTTTGAGCGTATTTTTTTTTGGCACGCATTTCAGGTTGCTCCTGTCTTACTGAGCTGCTAATGGAAAATCTCAGTAGGTGAATTTGATGTATTACATTGGAGATTGTCAACTTCCTGATTTCCTGCAAGTTCCTTCTCCCGCAGATGCAATTACGGATTATGAAATTTGGTCTCAGCCTTTAGATGTTTATTCAGATAGGTGGTTTCAGTTAAATTTGCTTTTGCTGCTCAAGAAAAGAAAAAGTATTTTTTTATCTTTTTAAGTCAGTTGAAAAAAATCAAATGAATTGTGTGTATTTTGCCAACTTTAAGTTACCTCAAGGGTGATTACCTGGCCTTTTTCACAAGGCAGTGCAAAAGAGAGTAGACATGTTGCGTGGAATGACCTGATATCAGTATATGGGCATTATCACATGATGTAAAAGATATATTTGCGCTTATCCCAAAAATGATGTATATAGTGAAGGTGTTGCTGCTTATTATAGCTTGAATACATTAGCTAATAACGGGGATGGACTGGCCATTGGGACTACAGGGAGTTTCCCGGTGGGCCGATGGCTCAGTGGGCCGGCTTCAGTGACAGCAGACTGCTGCCCCCCTCTGCTCCTCTGTCTCTCCCTTCCTGCAGTGCTCATCTGGGGGGAACAGAGAAGCAGGGGGAGGACCAGAGGAGCATGGGGAAGGGGACAGACAGCTGACTCAAAAGCTATGGCCTGGGAGTTTCTCACTTCTGCCTAATCTTGTCCCATAAGGGGGGGCACCGAACTGATTCTTTGCCCCGAGTGAAATAATGTCTAGCTTCCCCGCTGGTACCGCCTATAAAAGTACCAGTACCAGCTGTTCTTCTCTAATAAAGTAGAACAGCTAGTGGCTAGTGAAGGGGGAGAGAGGGGTGGGGGGGGGGGGGGTGCGGGAGTTGTCCGGCCGCCATGGGAGAGACCTGTCAAAGTGGGCAGTCTGGATGAAGTCCAGGGCCAAATTTTTGTCCCAGTCCAGCCCTGTGCTAATAATGTGTGTAAGAAAAATATAAGCGTGCAATCCAATAATCAATTGCTAATAGTGTGAATACAAGGATTCAAAAACAATAAGTGTTCATATAGAAACTGAAAATGAAACATGAAAAATTAAATAAATGACCATATAAAAGTCCAAGTGCTCTAAAAAATTGTGAAAAAAACAGCGTTCACTATGTGCTTCTCTTTCATACAAAATCAGCACCGCTTACCAGAACAGGTGGCTCTCAAATTATAGATATCAATTGCGCTCATGCAAGTGTCAGGCAACATGGATAATCCTCTCTCCAGACTCCTCCAAACACTGCACCTCTCCAATGTGACCGGCCTGTTAAAATAAACAGACTTGATACGTGGTGACCTTATAGTGTAGCACTTCAAACGTATATTTATTGAAAGATATGTAGCACTTACATTCAAAGAAACAGTGAAAATCATGGTGGTAATACAGCCGTGGATCTTACCAACAGGCTTGATATGTGGTGACATCAAGGAATGCTGCTCCCCCGACGTTTCCCTCCCGATGCCCCCAGCGGATGCCTCTTATGAGGAAATGCATCAGGGGGAACAACATTCCTTGACGTCAGCATGTATCTGTCACAAACTACGGTGAACGAGAGTGAACCACAACTGCGGTTTAGGGAAAGATTTTAATGCACTTCTCTATGTAATGTGATTTTCAGTAGTGGACCCCAGGCGTCACTCTAATCAGAGAAAAAGAGTTTGGGGGTTCACTACATCATATCTCTCACATATAGGAATGCATTGAGCTACTAAGGGAGGAAGTAGTACAACATACCTTCATCCCTTAGCCTTAAAAAGGTATAGCGAACATGTTCAGTATTTCAGGCCAGGAGGCCGTATACTATTAACAACAAATGTCAAGCACGTAGCATATGAGAATACTGTATGCAGATAGCATATACTTGAGAGAGGCAACTGAAGATTAAATGGTTTAAGAGTGTATGTCCCTTTAACATATGCCACAACTGTTATATGAAACTATAATAACTAATTCTGAGCACAGCGGTAGTATAAACTTGAGTCAGGTTCAAATACAGTACTTAGTAAATACAATATGTGAACAGGGTAATTATAGAGCAATAAATGTAACGTGGTAATGGTACTTATCCGTTTGCAGAGCATGAGAGTTCATCAGCAATAGCAGAGTAATGTAGCATCAATGGGATTCTGTAATGGTTGGTCTCCTTGTGGTGAATATCTTAGGGTGTCCCCAGAGCAATGGCAGCATGGATCCAGGTAGAGGTTATTTAGTAGGATTTAGCTGTGGCTTAATGGTGGCATGGATCCGGCATGGGATGGATTCCAGCTGAGGGGATCTAATGCCAGTAGTTTGGTTGTAGCGTGGTCCGGCTACGGCCGACAATAATAGAACAGCGTGCAGTAATGTTTATAGCAGCGAGACATGTGTGGCAATTGGAGCGTTGATTTCACCGGGCACTTCCGCGTTCCACGCTGGAACGCACACAGCGCCGGGCGATGACGTCAGTGCGTGGAACGCAATACGGCGACGAAAGCGCCGTTTACAGTATCAAGCCTGTTGGCAAGATCCACAGCTGTATTACCACCGTAATTTAAAAAAATATATTTTTAATGTAAGTGTTACATATCTTTCAATAAATATACATTTAAAGGACTACACCATGAAGCCTCTTCCTTCCATTATCCTATGTACCGGAGACAGAAGATCCATATCCACGAGAGATCCTTCATTTTAACAGCCTGGTCACATTGCGGAGGAGCAGTGTTTGGAGGAGTCTGGTGAGAGGATTATCCGTGTTGGCTGACAAGTGCTTCAGCACAATTGATCTCTTTAATTTGAGATCCAACTGTTCTGGTAAGCGGCACTGATTTTGTATGAAAGAGAAGCACCAAGTGATCACTGTTTTTTTCACAGTTTTTTGGAGCACTTGGTGGACTTTTATATGGTCATTTATTTTATTTTTCATGTTTCATCTTCAGTTTCTATATAGACACTTATTGTTTTTGAATCATTGTATTCCCATTATTAGCAATTGATTATTGGATTATCACATGATGATTAAGGGTGAGCAAATTTTTTTTTTCAGAAACCTGGAGACTTTGGGGAGATTTTACCACTATGGCAAAATGCACTGTGGTCATTGGGTTGGGTGAACTTAACGTGGATCTTCACGGCATCTGAGCACCACAAGCCAAAAACACCAATTTGTTTTATTTGTTGTCATTATACTTCGGCAGATCAACACGTTCCTGCGAACCATCTTAGCTGTACGTCGGTCTCTATAAGCAGGGATAGCAGGCGCGCTCGCGCGCCCGCTGCACTGTGGTGGGTGCCGATGCGTGTGGCCGCCGGTCATGATGACCGCTGGCCACGCACGATCGTGGGCACAAGAGCCAGAACAGGGACGTGGGTGTGTAAACACACAAATCCCTGTTCTGTGAGGAGAGGAGAGACAGATCCTGTGTTCCTGCTAGCTAGGAACAACGATCTGTCATCTCCTCTAATCAGTCCCATCCCTACAGTTAGAACACACACACACAAGGAAACACATTTAACCCCTTGATCGCCCCTAGTGTTAACCCCTTCCCTGCCAGTGACATTTACACAGTAATCAGTGCATTTTTATAGTACTGATTGCTGTATAATTGTCAATGGTCCCAAAAATGTGTCAAGAGTATCCGATCTGTCCGCCATAATGTTGCATTTCTAATAAAAATCGCTGATCACTGCCATTAATAGTAAAAAAAAAATAATAATAAAAATGCCATAGATCTTTCCCCTATTTTGTAGATGCTATAACTTTTGCACAAACCAATCAATATACACTTATTGCTATTTTTATTGCCATAAATATGTAGAAGAATACAAATCGGCCTAAAATTGGGGATATTTATTATAGCAAAACATTCAAAATATTGTGTTTTTTTTCAACAATGTCGCTCTTTTTTTGTTTATATCGCAAAAAATAAGAACCACAGATATGATCAAATACCACCAAAAGAAAGCTCTATTTGTGATATAAAAAGGACGTCAATTTTGTTTGTGTACAGCATCGCACGACCGCGCAATTGTCAGTTAAAGCGACGCAGTGCCTTATCGCAAAAAATGGCCTGGTCATTGAGCAGCCAGGGCTGAAGTGGTTAAATACCCTTTCACTTTGTGTTCTTTGATTGACAGCAGATTACGTCCAGGATAGTGATTCTTGGTTCAGCATGAGTTTAGTTTCTCGCACCAATAAGTTAGCCAGTCATAGGATCGCTTTGCACAAAGCCATAAAATTTTCAGCATCATTATCAGCTACAACTAGTATTATGGGACATAAGATCTGTACTCAGTTTGAACATGGCGAGGTTTGCTCTACTCTCTTTTGGTACCTGTACTTGGATGCTAATGTTGCAGTTTTTTTTGTTTTTCCTAAAACAAAGATTGAAGTAATAATATCATCTCTTATGTCCTCTGGAGGGTTTATGTGGTGATAAAACAATAATGATGGCCTCTGACTTGGCTCCCTCATGATAGAGGTTGTCTGTGTCGATTGATGCTCCACCTGTGGTCATTGTCTGCGCAGACTTAATGTTGGGAGCGTGTGTGAAAGAACGTTTATGAAATACTGTATCATTAAGTTTTATCATCTCTTATTGTTGCTGAATGCCAAAAGCAGAGATTCTGAAGTGATACTTTATTATTTGTACTGAAGACAGAGTCATGATCATAAATTCTGTAAATGAGTTTAAATGCACTTCAGACTGTAAGATTCTAAAGTATTATCACTTGTTAGGCATAAATGGGTGTTGTAAATAATTCAATAGTGATCATCTTGTCTCATATATTGAGCTATTATCATACTATTTGATATTATGAAGTAAAATAGAGCCAGCGTAGTCAGAATATACAGAAATTGCCTTATTTTGTCTAGTTTTACAAAGTGTGCTATAGCAAACCACACATATTATTGGTTTTATAAATTGTGTTTGATGTAAATATATCATATAGTATCCTATTAGTTGGGCTTGTGGCCTTGTATCATTGGGGTCTTGCGTTCTAATCCTGACCCCATCACTAGTGACATTGTCTTAGCCTATCCCCACAGGCCCGTAAGAGAAAAATACAAATAAATTGTTTCCTGCTCATAACTAGTCTCTATTAAGTTATCCTCATAACTATTCTATCACTAGATTAAAAAGTTGAAAATAATGTCTCCCTTTAAAAAGTTTAACACTTACCTAATTTCCCCCCAGGATTGCTATCTTTAGAAGCTACGGTGGTTGAAGAATCCCCAGCCTTTGGCACACTTCTGGGTTTGTCCGGTGTCTTGTCCCCCAGTGAGTGCTGTGGTACCACAAGCCAGGCCACATACATCACTACAGAACACAGTAGTGGCATAGGGGTTGGCAGATGGAACCACAGCACTTGCAGCAGGTAACCAGCTGCCCAACATTTCCAGAAGTGATCAGATCATGAAAACTTTTCACCCAAAGTAGATCTTTAGGAGAGCAAAAAGGAGTGCAGATGAAAGGATGTGTACAGTAAGTATTAACTCTTTTATTTACTGGGAGGTATTTTTTTCAACATATTTATGTAGTGACTAAGGGCCAGATTCACAAAAGGGATACAACGGCGTTTCTCCTGATACGCCGTTGTATCCCTGTTTCTATCTATGCGACTGATTCATAGAATCAGTTGCGCATAGATATCCCTAAGATCCGACAGGTGTAATAGTTTTACACTGTCGGATCTTAGGATGCAGTACCGCGGCCGCCGCTGGGGGGAGTTTGCGTCGTAAACCAGCGCCGGGTATGCAAATTAGGAGTTACGGCAGATCCACAACGGTTTTTCGCGTTCGCTACGTCGCCGCTAGTCTAGTTTCCCGTCGCAAAGTTAGTCGTTTTTTTTGGTGCCCTAACTTTAGTCAGCAAGTGTATTGCTGTCTAAAGTATGGCCGTCGTTCCCGCGTCGAAATTCAAAATTTAACGTCGTTTGCGTAAGCCATGCGGGAATACAGAAGTAGGCTACGCGCGTCGCCGTTCAAAAAAATTACGTCACGGCGTGCAAAGCACGGCGGGAGTTAGGAAACGGAGCATGCGCAGTAGGTCCGGCGCGGGAGCGCGCCTAATTTAAATGGCACACAACCATTTGAATTGGCCCGCCTTGCGCCGGCGTAGTTTTCATCGCAAGTGCTTGGTGAATCAGGCACTTGCGATGAAAAAGTGCGGCGGTGTAACGTATCTAGGATACGTTACGCCGCCGCGATTCTACGTGAATCTGGCCCCAAGTCCCTATAAAGCACATCTACATCCAACTGGAAACCATTTTAAATATTCTGTATAGATTGCCCATGTGTAAGGTTATATGTAACTACTCCTTATTGTAACAGTAGAGTTAGATTTATTGCATCTACTGCTGCTCCAAGGTGATGTTATGTTTTTAGTTATCATTGTTGGAGGGCATCATCATGATCTCTTCCGGGAATTTCCAGTATGCTTGTGCAGCCATGAAAGAGGCTAGAGTTAAAGAGCAGACATGGGGCGCAACAGAAACCAAGTGGGGTTAAGTGGTCACTGTCCACCCTGCTATTTTGGCCTTTTTGCTATTTTAAGAGAAACTATAGGTACATGTATGTGTTCAAAATATTAGTAATTATCTCACAATGTGTGTTCTTGTTTTAAAGCTGAACTCCAGGCAAAATCTAAAGTTAATATTGCAGTGGGGCAACCCCCACAGTGCAATGGTAAATGCTTAATTTTGTCTAGGGTGCCAATACAAAACAGTTCTTCTTACCTTATCCCTAATTTACCCGATGGCCTGTACTCTACTCATCTCTCTGTGCTCTGGGATGTAGGTGGGCCCTAGGCATCTTAACTTACAATGCAGGACTGCTTGTCCTGGATTGTATGTGATCACATGTTACATCGGTTTGGACCGATGAAACTTAACCTCGGTCCATTCTTATCGGTTTTGTCCGACCGTGTGTACGGGGCCTGAGAGTTTTGGTTATGTCTGTCTACCCTGTGTCTTCTAGCCCCTCCTGTTACATTTTCCATAATATAGGACATTTAAAAAATCCAAACAAAAATCCACCTATTCTGTTGCTACAGATGTTTCGCAAATAGAGTTTTCTATAAAATACAAGAAATCTGTCAAAAAACAAAAATATGAGTTTTAGATGGACTGATACTTAGAATACCAGTATATTCTTTACAATATGGCCTTAAAGACTTAGTCGGGTTTTCTGACAAACAGTATAGTAATACAAAATTTAATTTTTGGTAAAAAACTAAGCATATCCTTTTACTTTTAGACAGCTGGTGAATCTTTGCTTGCCATACGGTGGAAATTAGTAGAATACCAATATTTCAGGACCAGCAGATGGCAGTGTTAGATAGGAAGCACTAAATGCCTTTTTAATTATTTTTGTTACGGCTTTACTAGCCAGCTGGTAAAGTAAATGTGTCACAAGCCTGGGAAATTCAAAATGAGTATCATAGAATGCAGAGGAGAATTTTCCTTACTGCAAACAACAAGGTTTTAAATTGGAGTCAGGGATATTAATAGCTGAAGTTTTATGCAAATTTCCACTTTACTTGTAAAATATTAGCTTATTGGTTCCTTCCTGATATCCTTTCCTATTGGTCCTTTAATAGGATGGGCAGCCCCACTGGGTTGGGTGATGACTTGGCTGGACCAAGCTTGTTTTTTTTAAAGGAAAATTGAGAACTGTTAACAAATTTACCTGCTTATATTTATATATCTACAGGTTATTTTGGCATTTGATTCTCACTGAAGGTAATCTTTTGCTTTTTTATATGCTCAGTTTGATTAGCCTAGATTTGTGACAAATGTATGTAAACTTTACACATAACCGTACTTATACATATACATTAGTTAAAGAAGAAAGCAGTTAAATAAAGTACAAGGACCAGAAATGTATTGGAAAATCATATGGCCATCAATTCATACTTAATATTTACTTGAATCAAGTGTTTGGAAATGTGTAGTAAATGCACAGTATAAAGCCCCATGCTATGGCATACCGGAAAACAGTTCCATATGAGCTTTGCACGTAGTTTGAAACGCGTTGTGGTTTCCCCATCCCCGGTGACATCACATGCCGAGAGGCATCATGCTCTGAGCCCCTCACATCTGGACACACAGTTATCAACACAGGATCAGCCGGCTTCTCTCCTTGGTGCACCACGGTTCTCGCAGCGGGTTCACAGCTCACACAGGAGAAGTTGTAGATGATCCCAGGGGAATTTCTTCCTTATTGTTTATCACTCCTTACCTCCATGTAACTGTTGGAATATCTGTGTTACTGTTCAATATACATTTTACTCAGAGGCGCTTTTCTGTTTCTCCTTATGTTGCAATCCCAAGTTGGCTGCACTCCTGAGAAAAGCCGTGCTCTTAGTGCGTGTCTTACCCTCAAGACCCATCATCATCACCATTACTTGGACTCTGTCTACTGTTATTCCTGGACGTTTTAGATCACATTGACATCTATACCAATATCCTGAGCACCAGCATTTTGTTGTTTGTGTTTCTTTTCTCGTCAGAGCTTCCTGTAACTTTGCGGTTTTCTTCATTTGCATATCTATCTGCTTTACACATTAGCTAACAAGCTGCATATAGCACCATACATGCTGTCTTTAAAGGGCAAAGGAAGGAGGGGTGAGTTTAGAAGTAGGTGTTGTTTTTGGGGACTTTTTGCATGAGTCTTTACAAGTGAAATCAAAAATCATTTATCTCCTTTTCGTCTCCATTTTGTTAAGTTCAGCCATTTTGTATTCCTTAGGTCCCACTATAATCCCCCTTTGATGATTATCATAGTGATAATTTGGGCAAGATTAAGCATTACAAAGTATCATGTAGCTTCCTTAACGGACCACTGGGTCCAAGGGAGACCCCTGGTTCATGGGACATCTTTATAAACATATATATATATATATATATATATATATATATATATATATATGTATATATATATAAATATATATATATATATAAATATATATATATATATATATATATATATATATATATATATATATATATATATATATATATATATATATATATATATCAGTTTACAGAAACAACAGCCACATTGAAATTACCATATCACCACCTCTTAGGGTAGAGAATTCCACATTTATTGTTGTATGGCTCAAATCGTATTGCACGCGCACCAAAATGGTGCAGGACCCTTTTTTCTCTGCACCTGAATCACATCGCATGGTATTCACATTTTTCGTTTGTTTAGCAAAAAAACTAAAATAAAAACAGTAGTGATTAAATACTACCAAAAGAAAGCTCCGTCTGTCTCAAAAAAATGATAAAAATGTAATATACAACTTTTATTAGATATTACAAATAAAATCTGTTAAAACCATCATTCAGTGCTACTGCTTCACATAAATATGGAAGGCAGTCCTCCCCCTCTGTATAACACAAAAATAATTCTTTACTAGTATCCAAGGTGACAGTCACTCAGTGGGTTCCACCGTCATTGTAATGGTGCTTGCTCTACATGTCTCATGTTATCTGTTTCCTCAGGAACATTTGAAGATCAATGATCACTTCTATACAAAGACCTAAAGATATTTGTAAAGGCTGTACACATGTACAGTATATGTATATTACAAAAACCACCATGGTGGTCTAGAGCCAGGACCCATTACTATACTCACTAAAAGCCAAACAATTCCCACATTGTATAGATGACGCTCCAGAAAAAATAAGGCTGGGCATGGAGGCGCACACTACAAATGGGAACATGCATATGTATAAACTACACAAAAAGAACTTGAGATACAATGGCTCACCTGGTGTCCAGGCTCCTCTCACCTAAAATATAGTACTAGGATATTGTAAACGGCGCCTCTGTCGCCGTATTGCGTTCCGCGCTGGAGCGCATATGGCGACTGCGCGATGACGTCATCGCCCGGCGCCGCATGCGTTCCAGCGTGGAACGCAGAAGTGCGGCTCAAATTAGTGCTTATGCACTACACATGCCTGCCTCCTATAAACAGGACAGTTTGCATAGTACATGCTGTCCTATTATTGTCGGCCGTAGCCGGCCTGGCTACAGACAACCTACAGGTACTATCCATCCCTAAACTGGAACATATCCATCCCTAAACTGGAACATATCCATCCCTAAACTGGATCCTATCCATCCCTAATCTGGAACCTATCCCAGTCCTGGATCTACGCTGCCAACACCCCAAGATATCCCCCACCAGGAGACCCTCCATGAAAGAAACCCATAGCTGCCACACTACCCTTTTCTAAGTACTGTATTTGAACCTGCCTTTACTTTATACTACAGTACTGCTTGGGATTACTTAGTGTGCTTTAGCTGATTGCTGTGCAATATCTTAAAGGTACATACACTCTGGAACCATCTGAGCTATAGTTGCCTCTCTCAAGTATATGCCAATTGCATACAGTATTCTCATATGCTACGTACTTTCGTTGTACTTGTATACGGGCTTCCGCCCTTAATTATTGAACATGTTCGTTATACCCTTTTCTGGCTATGGGTTGAAGGTATTTTATACATGCATTCCTTTTTGTAAGGTGATATGATGTAGAGAACCCCCAAACTCCTGTTCTCTGATTGGAGTGACGCCTGGGTTCCGGTACTGATAATCACTTGCATAGAGAAGTGCATTGGAATCTTTAATGCAGTTGTGCTCATTATTGTAAGCTTTCAACGCTAGGGCTTGGAGCCATGTTGTAATATCTCCAGCCTTAGTAGCTCAGCGCATTTCTATATGTGAAAGTGATATGGTGTAGAGAACCCCTAAACTCCTGTTATCTGATTGGAGTGACGCCTGGGGTCCAATACTGAAATTTCACATGACATAGAGAGGTGCATTGAAATCTTTCCTTGACCACAGTTGTGGTTCACTCCCGTTCACCGTAGTTTGTGACATATATGCATATACTTAAAGGTAAATAGTTCACTTCAGGTATAAGGCAGATCAACCTGCACAGAGATAATCCAATGAAGACCTTGTACGTGGACTTCAACCGGTACACAAAATAAACTGTAAGAAACGTACTAATCAATACAGAAAGAAGACTCAACTATAAAGGGCCCAACAGACTTTTACGACACCCACAAAATAGTAACTTAAAAAAAGTTTTTTTCATTGTTATTACAAATAGAATTAGGGCTCCTCCAATAATAATAATTAACACACAAGGATCTCTTTGTCCATCAATCTTACTCCCGTTGGGTGGTTTCTTCAGGTTCCCCCCGGGACATGTCTCTGTCCTTTTCTAAATCATGGGGGACGGATAAAGACTGCAGCTGTTTTAAGTTCATTTGAAATGGGAGACTACGCCCATTGGGGGAACTTCAGTAAGTTCCCATTGGATGCCTGGGGATACCAGCAACTACAAAATGTTTGTACAGTCCACCTAAGGGGCATTAGAGCAGTGGATTCTATTACTGGCTTTGAATCTTTATGGCTCATGCAGCCTATTGTTAAGGGTCTGCTATCTATCTCTTACAAAATTGTTGAGCAAACATGATGTGAGCACAGGTCTCGGAATCCTTAGGGATTGGGAGACAGTTAGATTGCCTATATTCAATTTTACTGCCGTAATATGCTAAGACTATGGTACACACTTCCTATATCTGTACCAAAATACAACAGACTAATTATAAACTTATGTCAAGGTGGTATAGGGTCCCGAATATGTTGGTGGAGTTGCAGGGATTCCATGTCCACATTTGGTGGGATTGCCCCATGATTAGGCTGTTTTGGTCCAAGATTAGGAATTGAATATCCAAAATGACTGCTGTCTTAATTCAGGAGGACCCTGTAGAATGTCTTTTTGTGTTGGTACGGTGATCTGTAATTTTTTTCCCTTTCTATGCATTAAGGATAAAAACCTCCTGTCACACTGCACCTCCCGAGCCCTCCTTTTACTTACCTGAGCCCCATAATTCCCATGGCGGGAACAAGCACACCAGCTCTGGCTGGTATCTTGTGTCCTAATTGGATAGATTGATAGCAGCGCAGCCATTGGCTCCCGCTGCTGTCAATCAAATCCAATGACGCGGCCGCCGGGGATGGGGCTGAGTCCTGCTGTCTGTGTCAATGGATGCAGCAGCAGGACTCGGGAGCGCGCCCACACGGGTGTGCCCAAGGGGAATGCTTCTCCGATGGGTCACTTGAGAGGAGGAGTAGTCATCAGCGCCACTGAGGGACCCCAGAAGAGGAGGATCTGGGCCACTCTGTGCAAAACCAACTGCACAGAGAAGGTATGACATGTTTGTTATTTAAAAAGGTTTAAGTAACCCTTTGATTTCAAATTAATTCATAAGGTAAAATGTTGTATTACGCCTAAGCAGACTTTTTCAATGAAATACGTTTTTAAAAGGAGGTCCTAGATTTAAGTCTGTTACAATTGCATAGTTTATGGCCGCTACAGTGATAGAGATAATAAAGGAAGTGTTGCAGTGAGTTGGTTTGCTGTGGGTAGGTTTGCTGTGGCCACTAGAAAGTACTAGGAGCAAATAAAATTGTGAAATAACTCATAAAGTAGGTCAGTGGCCCGGCAAAGAGACAATTAGCCAGAGAGGTATAAAGCTCTGAAACTTTCATTAGATTAATAACAATAGGGGCATCAATCAGTTCAACCATTACAGCTTCTCTCGCCTAATAACCATTTGATGGTTCTAAATTAAGGTGTGCATTCAGTTAGTTATTTTAATAGCATAGTTCAAGCAGCTGCTGCCATTTCTTTATAGGTTAAACCTTTTGCTAAAATTTGTATAAATATGTCACATATGCAAAAAAGTTTATCTATTAAAGCTGTCTTTCTCAACAAGGGTTCTGTGGAACCCTAGGGTATCACTAGAGGCTTCTAGGGGATCCTTGAACAATGAGAAATTTCTGCCTCTCAGGAAAGTGACTACTGACAATAATATTTTTTTATCTATCTGTTATGCCACGTATACACGGTCGGAATTTCCGACAAGAAAAGTTCGATGTGAGCTTTTAGTCGGAAATACGCACAAAAAAACACGAATGCTCAGAATCAATAGGACACATGCTCGGAATCATTGAACTTCATTTTTCTCGGCTCGTTGTAGTGTTGTACGTCTTGACGGTCGGAATTTTGTGTGATGCAACACAAGTTTGAGCCAAAATTCAGTCGGAAAAAAATCCACGGTTTTCTTGTTGGAATTTCCTATCATGTGTACGCGGCATGAGAAAGGGGTGGAGGGTTCTTCCCAATGACCACAATTGTAAGGAGAATTCTTTCCAGTGACCATCACACTAATGTACAGTGAGTTGGAGATATAGCAATATTTATTAGGGGTTCCCTGGCACATAAGAGTTATTTCAAAGGTTCCTCTGTGTTATAAAGGTCAAGAATGGCTGCATTATGGAAGCATTATTGTAGTGGCTGCATTTTCATTACTCTCAATGCTTAGGTGGAGTACATAGTCTGGTGAGGTAGGTGTGGCTTCCCTCAAAGCATGGAGCCAAAGACACATTTGAGACTCAACTGTAACGTCCTGAAAGATTGTGCTATATAACACTTTCATCACATGGGAATTAGGTTTACCTGGTTGACGCAATTGAAATCATGGCCAAGCAATTGAGGCAAAACTCCAGATACTGTGGTTTTGACAAAGCACTTCCACAGTGTGAAATGTATCAACCTACCTGCTATTCTCCTGCCTGTGCTCATCCAGTGCTTTTAACCCCCCTGACGGTAAACCCGAGCGCGACTCGGGGTTGGTTTTACATGTTAGGATCGGCAAACCCGAGTCGCGCTCGGGCTGGACGGGCTTACCTTTCGCTGGATCCACAGGCTTGGTTTACTTACCTTGTCCCTGGATCCAGCGATGCCACCCGCTGTGTGAGCGAGCGGGACCTCCTCGCTCGATTCACAGTCCCCGTGTGCCGCCGATCTCCGTTCCCTGCGACGTTACGACGCACGGGGACGGAGAACGGCGCCAAATTCAAAAAAGTAAACAAACACATTACATACAGTATACTGTAATCTTATAGATTACAGTACTGTATGTAAAAAATACACACCCCCCTTGTCCCTAGTGGTCTGCCCAGTGCCCTACATGTACTTTTATATAATAAAAAATGTCATTTCTGCCTGCAAACTGTAGATTGTCCAAAAGTGTCCCTTTATGTCAAAAATGGTTTTAGATCAGCTAGAAAACAGCGATAATAAATTATAATCACTTGCAGAATTGTGCGATAGCGATTTGCGGGGAAATTCGTCATAAAAAAAATAAAATAATGACAGCGACAATTCTGCAACTGCAAATTTCAGTGATTTTGAGTTGATTACATTATTGAATAATTTTTATTATAATTATATTATTATTTGTTATAATTATTTATAATTATTTATTATATTATAATTTATAATTTTGTTTTAAAAAAAAAAAATCATACCCGGGATGCCTACAAGACTCTTGCTTGGTCAGATTTAAGTGAGTTATTTCTAAAAATTACAGGCCTACAGTATAAAACACCAATTTCCTTGCAAAATAAATGTACCGCTTTTGGTACGTAATTCCAGACAGAATCATACCGCCAGGGAGGTTAATATTTACAGTGGGGATCGAAAGTTTGGCCACCCCAGGTAAAAATTTGTATTAATGTGCATAACGAAGCCAAGGAAAGATGGAAAAATCTCCAAAAGGCATCAAATTACAGATTAGACATTCATATAATATGTCAAAAAAAGTTACATTTTATTTCCATCATTTACACTTTCAAAATTACAGAAAACAAAAAAATGGATCTACAAACGTTTAGGCACCCTGCAGAATTTATAGCATGCACTGCCCCCTTTGCAAAGCTGAGACCTGCCAGTGTCATGGATAGTTCTCAATCATCGTTTGGGAAGACCAGGTGATGTCAATCTCAAAGGTTTTAAATGCCCAGACTCATCTGACCTTGCCCCAACAATCAGCACCATGGGTTCTTCTAAGCAGTTGTCTAGAAAACTGAAACTGAAAATAGTTGACGCTCACAAAGCTGGAGAAGGCTATAAGAAGATAGCAAAGCGTTTTCAGATATCAATATCCTCGGAATGTAATTAAGAAATGGCAGTCATCAGGAACAGTGGAAGTTAAAGCAAGATCTGGAAGACCAAGAAAAATATTAGACAGAACAGCTCGCAGGATTGTGAGAAAAGCAATTCAAAACCCACGTTTGACTGCACGATCCCTCCAGAAAGATCTGGCAGACACTGGAGTTGTGGTACACTATTCCACTATAAAGAGATACTTGTACAAATATGTTCTTCATGGAAGAGTCATCAGAAGAAAACCTCTTCTACATCCTCACCACAAAAATCAGTGTTTAGACTTTGCAAATGAACATATAGACAAGCCTGATGCATCTTGCAAACAAGTTCTGTGGACCGATGAGGTTAAAATATAACATTTTGGCCGGAATGAGCAAAGGTACGTTTGGAGAAGAAAGGGCACAGAATTTAATGAAAAGAACCTCTGTCCAACTGTTAAGCATGGGGGTGGATCAATCATGCTATGGGGTTGTATTGCAGCCAGTGGCACAGGGAACATTTCACGAGTAGAAGGAAAAATGGATTCAATAAAATTTCAGCAAATTTTGGATGGTAACTTGATGCCATCTGTGAAAAAGCTGAAGTTAAAGAGAGGATGGCTTCTACAAATGGATAATGATCCTAAACACACCTCAAAATCCACTGAGGTTTTGCCATGGACTTCACAATCTCCTGACCTCAACATAATTAAAAATCTATGGATAGACCTTAAAAGAGCAGTGCGTGACAGACAGCCCAGAAATCTCAAAGAACCCGGAAGACTTTTGTAAGGAAGAATGGGCAAAGATATAAACAAGAATTGAAAGACTCTTGGCTGGCTACAAAAAGTGTTTACAATCTGTGATACTTGCCAAAGGGGGCAGTACAAGATATTGACTCTGCAGGTTCTTTTGTAGACACCATTTTTTTGTTTTCTGTAATTTTAACAGTGTAAATGATGGAAATAAAATATAACTTTTTTTGACATATAAGAATGTCTAATCTGTAATTTGATGCCTTTTGGAGATTTTTCCATCTTTCCTTGGCTTCGTTATGCACATTAATACAAATTTTTACCTGGGGTGCCCAAACTTTCGATCCCCACTGTATGCTTCAATAAAGACTTTCTACTTTACACTTTGTGTGGGTGTGCTGCCGATCCGAAGATTCTCTGTTCCATGTTTTCTGCTGCAGGGCGTGCACCCCACCCCACAGAAGCAACATTGGAGTGTTACCGATTGTATCACCTTTGAGCAGCGGTCTTTTTTTCTCTACCCACCCCCAATGTCGAGGGCATTTTGCCTGGTATGGTCCAGGAGGGGGGCGCTTGTTCATCCCCCCTTTTTCCCGACCTGCAGGGCTGCATGCTTTGGTATGGATTTTGGGGGGGGCCCAAGCCGTTTTAATGTTTTTGGTGTGGGGGGGGGCCGTTTCAAATCCATACCAGACTGAAGGGTCTGGTATGGTCTTGGGGGGGGGACTCCACATATTTTTTTTTTTCATTTTGGTGTGGGGTTCCCCTTCAAGATCCTCAGAGCACAAGTCGCATTCCACAAATCGGATCATCATGATCAGACTTGGATGCGACTTCCATTCAAATAAATGGACCGAGAGTTGGATTGTTAAGACGGCTCTCATAGGGAACCATTAATTTTTAAGTGCTAATTTGCATACCCGAGGCGGCATTTCGACACGAAATGCCCCCAGCCCTGATGCGGTACTGCATCCTAAGATCCGGCAGTGTAATTCAATTACACATGCTGGATCTTCTCCCTAACTATGGAAAACTGATTATGTGGATCAGTTCCATAGTTAGGACCAGGGATACGACGGAGTAACAGCAGTTACTCCGTCGTATCTCTTTTGAGGATTTGGCCCTAAGTGCTTTCTGAATCATGTACTTTCCTCTCTTACTTAAAGTGGTTGTAAACCCACTATTTGGACTTTTACCTACAGGTAAGCCTACAACAAGGCTTACCTGTAGGTAAGGAGAATATCTCCTAAACCTGCACGGTTTAGGAGATATTACCCCCGCAATGCGGGCGGCGCATGCGCAGGGGGGACTCCACGGCTGAAGGACCGGCATCGCCGGACCCTGCCGATTTTAAATCTCCCGCGCGCACGCGCGGGAGTGACGTCATCGCCGCTCCAGCCAATCACAGCGCTGGAGCGGCGATACCCGGAAGACACGCCGGAGCAAGATGACATCCTGCTCGGCGTGGACCAGGTAAGTGGTACACACCTCGTTCCGAGGTAAGTATTTCATAATAGGCTAGTATGCGGTGCATACTAGCCTATTATGCCTTTTGCATTACAGGTTTGGGGGAAAAAAAAAAAAGTTTATGCGGTTTACAACCGCTTTAAGGCGGCGTAGTGTAAACACGCTAGGCTACGCCGACCTATTTTTAGGCGCCCCTACCTGAATCTACCCACAAGTGTGCATGAGGCCTAATGCCACGTACACACGATCGGTTCATCTGATGAAAACGGACCGATGGATTTTTTCATCAGATATCCGATGAAGCTGACTTTCATCAGTCTTGCCTACACACCATCAGTTAAAAATCCGTTCGTGTTAGAATGCAGTGACGTAAAACACTACGACGTGCTGAGGAAAATTAAGTTCAATGCTTTCGAGCATGCGTCAACTTTATTCTGAGCATGCATGGATTTTTAGCCGATGGACTTGCCCACAGACGATAGTTTTTTTCTATCGGTTTTTTAACCATCAGATAATTTTAAAACAGGTTCTAAGTTTTTTCACTGATGGGAAAAAAAACGATGGGGCCCACACACGATCGGTTCGTCTGATGAAAACGGTCCATCGGACCGTTTTCATCAGGCGAACCGATCATGTGTACAGGGCATTAGAGTTCCACTATACCTCCTGTTTCAGAGGCAGCTCTGCAATTTTTGATTTCCCATCACTTTCGGTAAGAAGACAGTTGGACAAAAAGAGAAAGTGAACAGCAATTTTTTTTTTACAGTAATTCTAACCTTTTTTACTCCAGTGTTTCTCAACTACGGTTCCTCCGGAGTTGATTAAGAGATCCTTGAGCAATGAACAATTTCTGCTTCTCAGATAAGTGACCACTAACACAAATGATCTTTTAAGCTATCTATTAGGAAGGGAATTGTTCCCAGGGACCTCCAATGTAAGGAAAATTCTTTCCACTGAACATCACAGGAATAATGGACAGTAAAGAGGCTGTAGATATATCTTTCTATGTAATGTCAACAGTGATGAAAGGAGCCACATCAGTAAAGCTAAAGATTACTCGGCCACACAGGATCTTCTTTTTTTTTTGTCTTATGTTGGGAGCTAAGGATATATTAACATTAGCAGGGGTTCCCTGAGATGGGAACGCTATTTAAAGGATTTTTCCATGTTATAAAACCACACATAAACATTTTGGGCCAGATCTATTGATACGCCGCGTAACTTCTAGGTTGCTCCGGCGTATCTTTGTTTTATCCACAAAACAAGATACGCCTGAAGCTGGGCTAGATCCGACTGGCGTACGTCTTAGTACGCCGTCATATCTAAGGTGCATATTTACGCTGGCCGCTAGGTGGCTCTTCCGTCGATTTCCGCGTTGAGTATGCAAATTAGCTAGATACGCCAATCCACAAACGTACGTCCGGCCGGCGCATTTTTTTACGTCGTTTCCGTAAGGCTTTTTTCGGCGTAACATTACCCCTGCTATATGAGGCGTAGCCAATGTTAAGTATGGACGTCGGGCCAGCGTCGAATTTTCCGTCATGTGCGTCGTTTGCGTAAAACGTTCGTGAATAGAGCTTTGCGTAGAATGACGTTCATGTCAAAAGCATTGGCTTGTTGCGGGTTAATTTGGAGCATGCGCACTGGGATACCCCCACGGACGGCGCATGCGCCGTTCAGAAAAAAATTCATTTACGTTGAGTCCAGTAAAATTAACATTAAATACACGCCCACATCTTTATAATTTGAATTCCGCGCCCTTACGCCGGCAGATTTAGGCTACGCCGCCGTAACCTTAGAGGCAAGTGCTTTGTGAATACAGCACTTGCCTCTCAAAGTTGCGGCGGCGTAGCATTACTACGATACGCTACGCCTGCCTAAAATTACAATGCGCTACATGGATCTGGCCCTTTGACTTTACATACACTTTAATTGTCAAAACGTACTGCCACAATGCAAAACAGATGGCAATTATTTTTTTCATTTTTCAATAGAGAATTATTCTTTTGATAATTACTTGTTCTGCACGTTATGAAAACTTTCTGCTTGTGAAGATAGTGGTGTTTTGCACTTATTCCCCTTCACTGCTTAAAAGCCTTTAATGCATTTACGGACAATCAATAGACAACACTGTGTAGCATTGTGAATGCGTGTCTTTGTTTGAAAAGCAGCCAGAGAGCTCTTTAATTTTCTCCTGTGTAACACTGAGTACCTGTAATAGCTTTTAGACTGTCAGAAAAACAGCTGGGATATTTTGCTTCCCTGCCAGAAGGTTTGGTATGCAAGTCGTTTAAATAACAGCTATCTCTCAAGTTTTTCTATTGTGCCTAATCAGTACTTTGAAAAACTGATCTTTTGTGTTGAAGGAGGCACCACTGATTCCAACTGTAGTAACCTCATGAAATTTGGAATGAGATTTGGTGATGTCACTCCTGTACTACTCACTGTTCTCTTTGGTGGAGTGGAAGTTGTACCCGAGGATCTGCAGTGCAAGGATCTCCCTGCTTCAGCTTCATTTACTTTTTTGTACCACTTCTACGGAATCTTCTACAGATTCTTAATTACAGTATTCCTTCATCAGTTATCAGGCCACCAGTCATCAAGGGTGCAGCTCTGACCTGATGAAGCAAAGCTTTGACAAAATATTCACCTCTATACAGAGTTTAAGGCTGCATTCACACCTAAGCGTAGTGTCTTTGAGATTTTTTCCGTTGTTTTTTGGCGCGATTTTGCTGCGTTTTTTGATCGATTTTAAAGGGTCACTAAAGGAAAAAAATTTTTTTTGCTGAAATGACTGTTTACAGGGTATAGAGATATAATAGTTAACTGATTCCTTTTAAAAATGATTAAAAATAGATAAAAAACAATCATATAATGTACCTGCAGTTTAGTTTCGTTTTTGCTGTTGTTTCCTGGTTCTCTGATGTACAGAGACAAAGAGCCAATAGAGGGCAGTGATGCATTGTAAAACAAAACTGGATTGGTGCCGACACACAGTAATCACACCTCCTTGATTAGTCACCACAGTGAGAAATCTCCCAGTACTGTGGTGATCAGGAATCAGACAACCAGGAAGTGTCCAGAACAGAGAGGAATTACAGCAACATCAAAGCAAAAACGAACAATGAGGACATGAAACCAGGACTGCAGTAAGGTAAAGGAAGCTATTTAGCTAAAAAAAAAAATTCCTTTAGTGACCCTTTAAGCTTTGACTTTTTTTTATTAGCCAATAGAGAAAACTATCATCTATTCCATCAAGTATTTAAGCTTTTTTAGTTTTTCCATTAGCTTTTATTTATTTTTTATTATTATTTTTCATTTATTATGATTATTATGTTATTATTATTATTTATTATTATTATTATTATTATTATTATTATTATTATTATTATTATTAATAATTATTATTATTATTATTATTATTATTATTATGTTATTATTATTATTTATTATTATTGCGTCAGCATTATGGTTGCCTTAAAAGGGCCAGTTGAAGACTAGATGTCCAAAGCACCCCACCCCCGCTTACATCAGAAGTCAATAGTCCCCCACCCTCCCTTAGATCACAGTACACACCCTTACCTGGTGCTGCTTCTGGGAATAAGCTGGGGGTGGTGCTGGGAAGCATAAAGTACAGGGTCTGAAGGAGCACTGGAGCATTCCTGCAGCTGCAGAAGAGGTGTGAGGGCCACCTGAAATGGCCTGAAGGGCCAGATTCGGCCCGCAGGCCTTGTGTTTGACACATGTGGGTTAGAGTTAAGGTTAGGTTAGGGGTAGGATTAGGGGTTAGGGTTTTTTTATTAAAAAAAAATTGTTAGGGTGTTAATACTGCTACTACTATTACTACTAGTATCCTAACTTTACTTTACAAGTAAGCAACTTGCTTGTTCTTGTTCTGCTGCTACTACTACTAATAAAAATAAAAAAGTAAATGTAAAATAATTGTAAAAATAATTGTAAATAAATAATAAATAAATTCAATAATTTAAATAATGAATACTAGGTAATAATAAATAAACAATTAACCACTAACCTTACCCCTAACCCTTTAAAACAATAGAATAAAATAATAATAATAAATAACTAAACACCCTAACACAAAATAAATAAATACATTATTATTATGATTATTGTGTTTTTGTGTTTGGGTGTTTATTATTATTTTATTATTATTATTATTATTATTATTAATAATAATAATAATAATATTTAATCTTTTTTATGGTTAGGTGTTAATTATTATTTATTTATGTATTATTACACATTATTAATTTATTTTATTTATTTATGATGATTTTTAGTTATGTATGTATTTATTTTACATTTATTTATTGATATAATATTACTATTACATTTTTTTTAATTTGAGCAGAAAATAGTTAAAAAAACACACAAATGCACACAAAAACACGCACATAGCTCATTTATATTCAAAAGAACACCATAAAAATGCTCAAATCTGCCCGATTCAAACTCCAAAAAAGCTCCAGAACGTTTCTGAGCTTCAGGCATTTATGGCTTCAGGAGTGAAGATGTGAACCATTTCCATAGAGAATAATTGATTTTTGTCTCCTCCAGCGTGTTGGAGCTTTGAGCTCCAAGCTTCAAGCTACAAAATGCTGAGGTGTGAATGAGGTCTAAGTGGTCTATTTATAACACAAAAAAAAAAAAAATCTGTGCAAATGTTTACCATTTGTTCGAAAGTCACCAATATTTACACTGCAAAATGTTTAAAAAATAGACCAAAAAAGTGTGGTAAGTCAGTGATGGAAAAAGGATCAGCCATTGGGAGCCTCCAGGCAATACTGGTGATCAGTCGTTGATCATATATGCATTTCCATGGAGGCCTTTTTATTTACATTTCAGGAGAATGAAGTTTTCTATAAATACAGTACCAGTGATTTAGCTCCTGAAATGAAATTGCGGAAGTTTCTATGTACAACCCCAATTCCAAAAAAGTTGGGATGCTGTTTAAAATCCATATAAAAACAGAATGCAATAATTTGCAAATCTCATAAACCTGTGTTTTATTTACAATAGAAACTAGAAAACATATCAAATGTTTAAAAGAGAAGTATGGACTTTAAAAAAAACTTAGATTTATAGACACCTAGGTGGATGCAGCATCAATCCGATGCTGCATCTGTTCCCCACCGGCTCTGCATTGAGAACTGAGCAATCAAGCACCACTGATCACTCAGTTCTTCCTTCCTCTCTGAGAAAAGAATTGTGACTGTCAGCCCGCTGTCAGCTGAAAGCTGGTCACAGGAGTGCAGGAATAATGCCTTGTTTCCACTGAACGGAACGGTTCAGGTCAGTAGATTTGGAACGGTTTAGAACGGACCGGTCTATTCTCGTGAGCGTTTCCACTGCAAATCGGACCGTCTGGACCATACAGGATTTAGAAAAAATGCCTAGCACGTCCACCAATCAGTAGAATGTATTGCATCTCCGCCCTAATGGAACCGTTCCATTTTCTATGGCCCCACATCTGAAGCAGGACTCAGAATGGTCCGGTACGGTTTGGTTTCATGGCACTCTTTCATAATGGAAACACCCAAAATAGCGTACCGAACCGATCCGCTCAGTGGAAACGAGGCATAAGTGTCCACCTGTGACCCACAAGAGAAGTATAACCAAAATAGCTTTAGCAATGCATCTCCTTTAATCACTTCAGCCCCTAATGACCAGGCAATTTTTGACGATACGGCACTACGTTGTTTTAACAGACAATTGTGTGGTCATGCGGCGCTGTACCCAAACAAAATTTATGCCCTTTTTTTCCCACAAATAGAAATTTCTTTTGGTGGTATTTGATCACCTCTGCAGTTTTTATTTCTTGTGTTTTAAACAAAAAAAGACCGTACATTTTGAAAAAAAAAAACAATATTTTATACTTTTTGCTATAATAAATATCCCAAAAAATAAATGTCTTCATCAGTTTAGGCCAATATGTATTCTTCTACATATTTTTGGTAAAAAAAATAGCAATAGCGTCTACAAAATAGGGAATATATTTATGGCATTAACCCCTTAGGTTCCATAGTGAGTATAATGAACATTCTTTACTGCATATACAGACTGATTTTACTGCTGTGGGTTTAGTAACACTTTAAGAACGCCATTGCTGTGATGGAGTGAGCCGCGTAAGGCTCTGGTCTCCTAATGCAATTTAAGATGTCAGTACTTTGCTGAGTAAAGGCTGTTTTTGTAGTACAAGCAGGGCTCAAGTCTTGTGGGAACGCGTGGGAACGGAGTTCCTGCACTTTTTTCACAGCAGGAACTCAGTTCCCTTTGCAGGACTAGAGCAGCCGAGAGCAGCCGAGCCGCCCGAGCCAATCCTTCACTAAGCGGCGATGCCCAGCTCGAGTCACTGTCAGGGGCAGGCGAACCTTAGTAATCCTTTATGTTACTGGTCGCTTCCTGTATATGGATTCATCGGGTAGTGTGCGCTGTCCGTGACTTCCTCGATGGCGCAATGTCTCCTGCAAGCTTTTGTCATTGTTCCCAGGAGACATTGCGGAGGTCTGCCGCGAGTTATCGCAGGATTTAGAAAGAACTTGCTGTTTATTTATTATGCATATGAGCGTATCATTTTTTTTTTGGGTGGCGGAGTGGATCTTGGGTGGGAGTTCCCACACTTTTTTCCCCAGGACTTGACCCCTGAGTACAAGTATGGACATTTCAATTCTGCATTTTAGCTGCTATGCTAAGAAAAGCTAAGTGCATTTTTTGTGATTTCAGCAGGTCCTCATTTTAAATGAATATCCTGATTTTTTTATTTGATGAAGGTTCAAACCTTTTTTAAAAGAAGTGATTTATAATATCAGTACCCTAAAATGTACAGCAGTAAGTGTAGAAAATTAAATGTATCTAATCATTTTGTGGTTTGCTTGATTGCTTAACAAATCCTACAGACCAATTTGTCATATAGCAGAACTGAATTTTTGAAATGGAATGTTTTTTTTTTTTTTAATTGCAGCTGCTGCCATCTTGTGGTAGTTGTAAAATACAGCACATGCAGTTTCGAAACAAGTGGAAAGGAATGAAACTTCAATTTTTTTTGTATTTGGACAGGGTTCTCGTTTCTAGTTGTTTATGTTTTTAAAGTTAGTTTATTATTGAGGTACTATTCTGATTGTTTGCTTGCATTTGAATAGGATTGTGAAGCATCCATTACATTTGGATGTTAGGAGTTTCTACATCTATTTGTGTCCGTGCACACTGATCACCTTGTAAAAATATATAACTGTCTTATACAGCGATCAGCCATAAAATTATTACCACTGACAGGTAAAGTGAATAACATTGATTATCTCATTACAATGGCACCTGAAAGGAAGAAAAAACGGCGATAGGGTCATGAGCGGCCAAGGCTTATTAATAATGTGAAGCACAAAGGCTGGCCGATCCGATAGAAGAACATCGGCTCAAATTTCTTAAAAAGTTAATCCTGGTTCTGATAGAAAGGTGTAGCCACAGACCGGTCAGGGTACCCATAGAGCTGCACAATTCATCGTTCGACGCCGAGCCTTGCCGAATGTACCCGAGTGTACTGCACTCGGTATATGTCGGCGGAGGCGTTCGAACTGAGCGCAGGAAGCGGGGACTCGACTTGAGGCGTGCGCTGGAGAAGCCGGGAGGACACCATCGAGGCCGGAGACGGACGCCGGACCGGACGATGGACGCTGGGAAGACACCAAAACTGTAAGTAATAAAATCATATAACTTTTTTTTACAGGAATTTCGGGGGCAACTTTAGGGGTGTGCGGTATACGCGGGAGCGATAAATACGGTAACAAGTGGAGAGACTTTATCTGCTCACTCGGCTGTCAAAAGAAAATATCCGGGCAGTCTGCCAAGTTTAGATCAAAGGGATAAACTTCTGTGTGTGTAAAGAAAAAATCAGGCAGTCTGCCAAGTTTTTAACAACATGAAACATTGTAGATAACTTCCTCCTTAGATCAAACTTCTGTGTGTAAATGCAGGAAGTTTAACCACTTAAAGTCCAAATCTTTTTCTGACACTTGTTTCTTAACCACTTAAGGACCGCCTCCTGCAGATATACGTCAGCAGAATGGCACGGCTGGGCACAAGCACGTACCTGTACATCCTCTTTAAGTGCCCAGCCTTGGGTCGCCTGCGAGACCCGGTCCGAAGCTCCATGATGACGGCCGCAGGACCCGCGAACCCGATCGCCGCCGGAGTCTCGGGATCGGTCCCCGGAGCTGAAGAACGGGGGGAGCTGTGTGTAAACACAGCTTCCCCGTTCTTCACAGTGGCAGCTTCATTGATCGTGTTTTCCATAATGGCTGGATTGCAAAATGACGTATAGCTACGTGATTTCGTGCAGCTGAGCAGACCTGCCGCCGTATAACTGCGGAGGCTGGTCGGCTAGTGGCTAAAGGGGACGTATATATACATCCATGTGCCCAGCCGTGCCATTCTGCCGACGTATGTCGTCGTGCGGCGGTCCTTAAGTGGTTAAGAGATGCACATTGCATAACTATGCTGTATATTTTTGCATGCGTTTTTCCACTGACACATCACCTTACCTTGCATCATAAACATTTCTTGATATCAAAAATATGAGTTATATTAGAATGACAAGTCTTGCTGGAGAGAGTCAAATTACATCTTTGATTACTGTTTTCTTTAATGCTGGAAAAATGAAATGCAAATCCTAATTCCATCTGCAGGCGGCTCACAAAGGTTTTAAATATCCTGTTCTGAGAGCTAATGGACTTGCAGTAAATTAGCAATGGGCCTCAGCTTCTTGTGCTGCATTGTGTTCCAGTTCTCTTCCGAGAGGGCTGTTATCGGCCAGGATTTCATTAACAGCAAACACTGCTCATTGTGTAATTCACATCAAAATTATAATCAATCTCATATCTTCCCAGTGTTTCTTTTTTTTCTGGTAATGAAACATGAAAGTTCTCCAAGTATTTAAATCCCTGTAAAAGTTTTTTTTCTTCTGACTTTAAGTGCATTATCGATACTGAGCTTCAAGAGCTACTTTATTCTTCCAAATGACCTTTATATTGCCCTGTATTTATTTCTTTGACAAATACCTCAACTAGCCTAAAAGGCTTTTTCTTCTCGAGTCCATCCAGTTGGTGGATGTATTTAGTGCATACAACAAAACAGTAATGTGCTTACAATGGAAGATAGTGGCCTTTTATATAAAAGACAATGAGATACGGTAATGGCCACCATATTTTAGTGCACACTACTCTTGTGCTTTCTAATGGTAATGTTGGAGTTGGCAGAAAGAAGAACATTAAATGGATGTAAGACAGTCTGATGGTGAAGATCAAATCACAGATACAAATGATGTGTGTACGAAACAGCATTAAATTATGGTCATTATCTTGTAATTGGTATTTAATCAAGCCATTACACTAAATAGTCATGTCGCTGTCTCTGTGTGCTGGGCAGAAGGAAGATCTTTAGTTGTTAGGTCATGTTTTTTATTGGGGTAAATGTAGATCAGATGACGATAAATGTATCTTAACAAGCGGAACTGTGCAATCTGCTTCTCTTCTCAGCATGCTGTACTTTTGAGTTTCCTAAAAAGCTTTATAGAATGCCATTTGCCATTCAATTCTGTTTCTACACAGGCTGCGTTTTTGACTTTCCATTCTGTCTTCCAACTGGCGTAATAAGATTTTACGTACTGTAGTTATTACCGTATTTATCGGGGTATTGCGCGCTCCGGCGTATAGCGCGCACCCCTAATGTAGACCTGAAATTCCTGTAAAAAAAACATTTTATTACTTACAGTTTTGGTGTCTTGCCCGGCGTCCATCGGCGGCCTTGTCCGGTCCGGCGTCCGTCTGCGGCCTTGGTGGTGTCCTCCCCGCTTCTCCCGCGCTGTCTCCGAGTTGAATCCCTGCTTCCCGCGATGTGTTCGAAACGCCGCCGCCGACATATACCAAGCGCAGTACACTCGGGCACGCTCGGTCACGCTCGGCTTCTCACGCATAAACGTCACAGAGCGTGACCACGAGCGAATCTGAGCCTGGCCGAATGTACCCGAGTGTACTGCGCTCGGTATATGTCGCGGCGGCGTTCAAACTGAGCGTGGGAAGCGGGTATCGGTGTATATCGCGCACCCACGATTTTTCCCTTATTTTAAGGGGAAAAAAGTGTGCTTTATACGCCGATAAATACGGTATGTCTGCAGAGATGTTATGGACTTTCTGTGCTTGGGGAAGCTTAAAGGCAAGTAACAATGGCAGCAGTGCTGAAGAAGCAGCGTTTATGGAAGGTGTAGGTCAAAGGCATTGGATCCAAAATACCATATATACTTGAGTATAAGCCGAGTTTTTCAGCACATTGTGCTGAAAATGCCCCCCTCGGCTTATACTCAAGTCAACTTTTTGCGCCAGATCTCTCGGACTTTGGGGATCCGGTACCGGCCTGGTCTTAAGTCAAATTTGGCACATGTGTAGCCCCACTCTTCCTCTACAAGTGTGCAAAGTTTGTTGTCCGGTGGACCTACGGCCAGGGAGCATCGATTTTTCAAAGCCGGGGCACCCCTTCCATTGACTCCCATGTTAACCACTTGCCGACGGCGCACCGTCATTATACGTCCACAAGGTGGCTCTGCTGGGCGAGAGCACGTAATATGACGTCCTCTCTCCCAGCCGCCACTAGGGGCGCGTGCCCGGCGGGCGCGATCGCCGCCGGGCACACGCGATCGCTCGGTACAGAGCGGGGACCGGGAGCTGTGTGTGTAAACACACAGCTCCCGGTCCTGTCAGCAGGGGAAATGCTGATCTTCGGTTCATACAATGTATGAACCGAGGATCAGTGTTTCCCCTAGTGAGGCCACCCCCCCCACAGTAAGAACACACCCAGGCATACTTAACCCCTTCCCCGCCCCCTAGTGTTAACCCCTTCACTGCCAGTGGCATTTTTATAGTAATCCAATGCATTTTTATAGCACTGATCGCTATAAAAATGCCAATGGTCCCAAAAATGTGTCAAAAGTGTCCGAAGTGTCCGCCATAATGTCGCAGTACCGGAAAAAAAAATCGCTGATCGCCGCCATTACTAGTAAAAAAAATATAATAAAAATGACATAAAAATACCCCCTATTTTGTAAACGCTATAACTTTTGCGCAAACCAATCAATAAACGCCTATTGCGATTTTTTTTAACGAAAAATATGTAGAAGAAAACGTATCGGCCTAAACTGAGGAAAAAAAATGTTTTTTTATATATTTTTGGGGGATATTTATTATAGCAAAATGTAAAAAATATTCATTTTTTTCAAAATTGTCGCTCTATTTTTGTTTATAGCGCAAAAACTAAAAACCGCAGAGGTGATCAAATACCACCAAAAGAAAGCTCTATTTGTGGGAAAAAAGGACGCCAATTTTGTTTGGGAGCCACGTCGCACGACCGCGCAATTGTCTGTTAAAGCGACGCAGTCCCGAATCGCAAAAAGTACTCTGGTCTTTGGGCAGCAATATGGTCCGGGGGGTAAGTGGTTAAACGGTCATTTCTCCGGTGAATTTGGGGACCCGGTACCCGCTGGTTGTAGGTCCCCTGGCCCGGAACTTGGCACACATGTAGCCCCATTTCTCCTGTACAAGTGTGAAAATGTTTTTGTCTGGGGGAATTAAGGATGGGGAGCAACAATTTTTCAAAGCCTGGCACCACTTCCATAGATTCCAATGTTAAACATCAGTCTAGTCATGGACACTAAGAGGCATGGGCACAGTGAGGTATGCACATGGACATAGTGAGGCAAAGTGAGGCACAGTGAGGCATGCAGATGGACATCCCAGGCTTATACTCGAGTCAATAAGTTTTCCCATTTTTTTGTGGTAAAATTAGGTGCCTCGGCTTATATTCGGGGCGGCTTATACGCGAGTATATATGGTAGATTATATCTCACAGCGCTGTGTAAAGGCTGTATTATAGAGCGCATTGAGTTTGGTGAGGATGTTCTCAATTAAGAAGAAGGCTCTATAGGGTAATATAGAAAACGAGAGCTCCAAACCAATAATCTAGAGCGCCAATGTGATCACATGTGGACTTGAATTCAGAAAGTGGGAGCAAGGGTCAGGCACTAATTCAGAAGAGTGGACATATATACATCCATTGCCAAAAGGTTTGAGAAGAACACAAATATTAATTTTCACAAAGTCTGCTGCCTCATTTTCTATGATGGAAATTTGCATACACTAAAAAATGTTATAAAGAGTGATCAGATTAATTGCAATTAATTGCAAAGTCCCTCTTTGCCATGAAAATGAACTTAATCCCATAAAAAAACATTTCAACTGCACTTGTGAAGAAGGCTACAGGGTGCCCAAAAAAGTCCAGCAAGTGCCAGGACCGACTCCTACATGTTGATTCAGTTGCAGGATTGGGGCACCACCAGTGCAGAGCTTGCGCAGGAATGGCAGCAGGCTGGTGTGAGGGCATCTGCGTGCACAGTGAGGCGAAGACTTTTTGAATAATGGCCTGGTGACAAGAAGGGCCGCAAAGAATCCACTTCTCTTCAGGGAAGACATCAAGGACAGACTGATATTCTGCAAAAGGTACAGGGATTTGACTGCTGAGGACTGGGGTGAAGTAATTTTCTCTAATAAATCCCCTTTACGATTGTTTAGGGCATCCGGAAAAACAACCTTGTCTGGAGAAGAAAATGTGAGTGCTACCATCAGTCCTGTGTCATGCCAACAGTAAAGCATCCTGGCTTCTCAGCCAAGGAAGTGGGCTCACTCACAATTTTACCTAAAAACACAGCCATGAATAAAGAATGGTACAAAAACATCCTCCGAGAGCAACTTCTCCCAACAATCCAAGAACAGTTTGATGACAAACAATGCCTTTTCCAGCATGATAGAAAACTTTGCCATAAGACAAAAATGATACCTAAGTGGCTTGGGGAACAAAACATCAACATTTTGTGTCCATGGCCAGGAAACTCTCCAGACCTTAATCCCATTGAGAACTTGTGGTCAATTCTCAAGAGGCGGGTAAACAAAAGAAACCCCCACAAATTATGACAAACTCTTAGCATTGATTATGTAAGAATGGGCTGCCATCAGTCAGAATGTGGCCCAGAAGTTGATTGACAGCATGCCAGGGTGAATAGCAGAGGTCTGGAAAAAGAAGGGTCAACACTGCAAATATTGACTCATTGCATAAACTTATTGTAATTGTCAATAAAAGCCTTTGACACTTATGACATGCTTGTAATTATACTTCAGTATACCATAGTGACATCTGACAAAAAGATCTAAAAACACTGAAGCAGCAGACTTTGTGAACATGTATATTTGTATCATTCTCAAAACTTCCAAGGCTGTAGGGTAAGACACTACTCAAAACCGACCCAGTGCTTCAGATGTGGATATGACTGTGACTCAGCCAGTAGTGCTCCGGCCACGTCTCCCTGACACGTTTTGCCTCGCCTGCTGGGGCTTGGTCACAGAGGCGGGGAGAATGATCAGGACAAAGGTTTTTGTGTGAATGGAGAAACAGAAAGAGGTGTGTGTGTGATGGATCAGGCTTCAGGAAGAAAAACGCAGAAGGAAAAGGTAAGGCCCCATGCACACGAGACGCTGGTAAACGCGTGTTCAGAGGCTGTTGGACAGCTTTTTCAACTGCCCCTGAACACATTCAATGTTATCCTATGTGTCCATGCACACAGTCCCGTTTATTGCTGTTTTTAGGCAGTTGCGCTTAACCTCGTTTTTCCAGAAGCAAAATAATGGGTTCAGAGGCAAAAGTTTTCACGTTTCAGACGCAAAACGCGGTACCGGCGTTTATAGGCGTTTTAAAAGCCATTAAAAAAACATAAAAAAACTGTAATTGCTTGCATTGCATTGTGGACAATCCACAACTTGTGGCAGGTGATGTGGCCAGGTGACATGGCCAGTGGACAATCCACAACTTGTGGCAGGTGACATGGCCAGGTGACGTGGCAAGTGGACAATCCACAACTTGTGGTAGGTGACGTGGCCAGGTGACGTGGCAGGTGACGTGGCCAGGTGACGTGGCCAGTGGACAATCCACAACTTGTGGCAGGTGACATGGCCAGGTGACGTGGCAGCTGACGTGGCCAGGTCATGTGGCAAGTGGACAATTCACAACTTGTGGCAGGTGACGTGGCAAGTGGACAATCCGTAGCTTGTGGCAGGTGATGTGGCAAGTGACACGCTAAATACAAGTACACTGCTGCTCTCTCAGCTGCTACTCACTCTGGTCTCACAAAATGGCTGAAATTGTTAAATAATACAGTTTTTTGAGCTTAGGGAGGGTCTTATGATGTTTCTTAACTAAACGCTTGTAAACGCAAACGCGGTAAAAAAATTCACGGCAAAACGGGCCTTTAAAACGTGTGTTTAGCAGAGTTTGCACCGGCGTCCCGTGTGCATGGGGCCTAAGAGGGATGAAGTGAAATGTCAATGTATTGATTAATGATTTTTTTTTTTTTTGTGATGAAATAATGATGTAAAATGAACAGTGAAGGAAAATATAAGTGAAAAAGTGTAAGAGAGAATGCATATTAATGTGAAAATGAAGAAAATATATATATATATGTAACGCCTGTGTACTTTATGGTACCGGTGCTAGTCAAATTTAAGGGTAAGATCAGAGTGTAGTTAGACTCTGATCCAGATTGTTAAGTGCAAAACAGCGTCTCTGCCTCAGCTCGACTGTGCTGCGGGCTTATTCTGTTGTACTGGGGCATTCTTCCAGCCCCGGTGCTGCAGGTGGCATCAGTGGAGTCAAGGTTTGGGTGCTCTTTACCAGCGGCCAATCAGGAGGGTTTGACCTCGCTGTGCATGCTGGGGAGGGGTATTTATGGGACAAACGCCATTGGTTCGGGGTCTTCTTCCAGTGTGGCACCCACCTTTAGGGTGGCCACATCACGGCGCCCCGGCGTTATGGCCTACCTCGCCGGGGCGTGCGTGCCATGCGGTGTTCCTGGTTTGGGGGCCATGCTGGCCCAGAGCATCTGAACAGCGACAGGGACCCAGTGAGTGACTGGGTTCCCACCTTTGAGGATCTCAAGCTGTACTGCTGTTTGGTGGGGAGTCAGTCTGAGGAGCACCATAGAGAGGCTGGCAGTCCAAAAGGGCCTGGACAAACCACCGGGAATCGAGGTAGCCGGACACTGAGGGATTGATCACCTGTCAGTCGGTACCTGGGCAACAAGTTGAAGGAGATCCAGGCGTAACTCATCTAAGGAGGATTATCTCCAAGAATTCAATCCAGAGAGGGCCTGTGGCAGAGGTATCTTTCAGAGGCTCACCGAGGAGGGTCTGTAGCAGAGACTTTTCCTCAAGTTCAAGTTCACCAAGGAGGGTCTGTGGCAGAGACTTTATCCTACAATTGTCGAGTGATACTCCGGCTGCCAGGTCAGTGAGAGAGGCCTGTCCGGGTACACTAAACCTGCTCTGGCAGGAGTGGCGCATAGAAGTGTTACGCTTGGGAGCAGGACTGTTTCCTATCCTCACGCCTGAATCTGCTATTCTCCCTTCTTCTTCAACTTTACCTTCCTCACCATAAGTTTACTGTTTTTACCCGGCTGGGTAATAAAGAGCACAGCAAGGAGCACCTGTTGTGGACATTCCTTTATTTCTACTATATGCAATACACATCATTCACCCCTAGGAATTCGGAGGAGCCATGAGGTAATGTGCCACCCAAACATCCAGCAGCTCCTCCGGGGGTAGTGCTACATATATAGTGAAGAAAAAGATGCAGATGCAGTTATATTTTTGTTGGCTCTTTATATTTTACACTCATGATGTCTCTGATCAGGACAATAGAGTGTTGTTTTTGCTTTAATTTTTTTTTTTTCCATATTTTTCTTTACTTTTTTCAGTTTACATCATTATTTCATCACTAAACAAGGACAAAAAAATAAATAAAAAATCAATGCATTGACATTGCACTTCATGCCTCTTACTTTTTCCTTCTTCTGCTTATCAATTCATGAAGCCTGATCCATTTACTGTACTTCTATCGCACACACCTGTTTCTGTTTCTCCCTTCACAGCCAATGATGGACATAAAATCCTTAGTCCTGCTCATTCTCCCGACTTCTATGACCAAGCCTCGGTGGGGCGGGTTGATACATGTCAGGGGGTGTGGGCAGGGGTAGCGCTGGCTGGGGCCATACACAGTCATATGCACATTTGAAGCACTGGGTCGGTTTTGAGCGGCGTCTTATGCCGCGTACACACGACCGTTTTTCATGACAAGAAAAATGCAATTTTTTTAATTGGTCGTGAAAACGGTTGTGTATATGCTCCAGAGCATTTTTCTTGACGAGAAAAATGGCCGTTAAAAATTTAGAACCTGCTTTATTTTTTCTCGTAGTTTTTGACGTCGTGAAAAACGATCGTGTGTACGCTTTAACGAGGGGGAAAAAAACACGCATGCACAGAAGCAAGTTATGAGACAGGGAATTTAGGAAAAGTAGCCCAAAGGGTGGCGCCATTCGAATGGAACTTCCCCTTTATAGTGCCGTTGTACGTGTTGTACGTCACCGCGCTTTGATCGAGCATTTTTTTCACGAACGTGAGTATGCAAGGCAGGTTTGAGAGGAATCACGTCGAGAAAAACATAGTTTTTTTCATGACATGAATAACGGTCGTGTGTACGCGGCATAACCCCACAAGAGCGCCAATGTAGTTATTTATTCATGCCAGTCTGTACAGACAATCCAATGCATTACAGGGGTTGTAAAGGTCTCTTCTCATCAGGGCTTTATCTTTCAGTTGATAAGAATGTTCCAATAATTAAAAATTGTTTAAAAAATGTAAATTCTTCCTTTGTGCCAAAATCATGGTGGCAGCAGTTGGTTCTTCGAGCATGGCTGGTTGTAGAGGGGAATTAGCCTCGCAAACATGTTGAGTTATCCTTATTGACCTTTATGGAGCTATAAATGCACTTAGAGTATCACTTAGTGGTTTGACAATCTATATTCCCTGAAATGTAAGTGTGTCTGCTTACAGCAGTGCAGGGCTAGGTTGAGGCTTCTTCACTGTGGTTTAGTACAGCAATAAAGAGCCCAAAAGGGCACCAACAAGACATCTATTGTAGATAAGACTCTTGTTTAACTGTAAACAGTTATACATGGATCCCTTCTTATTCGTATATGTGTTAAAGCGGTAATAAACTTTGCTTTTGAACTTGAATTTACAGGCAAGCCTATAATAGGGCCCTGTACACACGAGCGGATATCCGATGGAAACGGTCCGCCGGACCGTTTCCATCGGACATTTCTGCTCCGGATTTTGATCTGATGGCTGTACACACCATCAGATCAAAATCCCCGCGGAAAACATACGCGGTGACGTCGCCGCGACGATGACGCGGCGACGTGCGCGACCCTGGAAGGTAAATACTTCCACGCATGCGTCGAATCACATCGACGCATGCGAGGGATGGGGATCGGTCGGACTTATCCGGTGAGTCTGTACAGACGACCGGATAAGTCCGACGGACAGGTTTCCAGCGGATAGATTTCTTAGCATGCTAAGAAATTTTTATCTGCTGGAAAACGGTCGGCTGGACAAATGTCCGCCGAAAAATGTCCGCTAGGCCGTACACACGACCGGATTTGTCTGCTGGAACTGATCCGCGGATAAATCCCAGCGGACAGATCCGGTCGTATGTACGGGGCCTTAGGCTTACCTGTAGGTATAGTAAATATCTCCTAAACATGCAGTATTCATGAGATATTCATTATGAAAGCAGCCGGTGACATCACCAGCACATGCGTACTGTGCTCTGAAGGGATGGAAGGTCATCTTTTCAGAGCTCTGTGTGGCAGCTGTGACTCTCATGCGCATGCAGTGATGTAATTGTGACTCGGCCATTCAAATGGCCAGAGCCTCTGAACCCTGAAGGAAGACTGGGTGAAGATGTAAGTCCTTTTAGTAGTGACAGCATGCTGCTGGAGGGCTTTGTTTTAAGGTAAGTCTGCCATAATATGCTAGTATGCGGTGCATACTAGCTAGCACATTGTGGCTTAAAGCGGTTGTAAACCCGCATATACATTTTTTTCTTTACACCTGCAAGGCAAAAGCCATAATGAACTTGTATGCACCGCATATTAGCTCATTATGAAATACTTACCTCGGAACGAGGTGTAGGAAACTTACCTGGTCCACGCCAAGCTGAGCGTGTCTTCCGGGTATCGCCGCTCCAGCGCTGTGATTGGCTGGAGCGGCGATGATGTAACTCCCGCCCATGCGCGCGGGAGATTTAATTCCAGCATGGGCCGGCGGCGGCCGGCCCTTCAGCCGAGGACCACCTCTGCGCATGCGCCTCTGCAATCAGCGGCGCATTGCGAGGGGAATATCTCCTAAACCATACAGGTTTAGGAGATATTCTTTATACCTACAGGTAAGCCTTATTATAGGCTTACCTGTAGATAAAAGTAAAAAATGTGGGTTTACAACCACTTTAAAGCGGAGTTCCACCCAAAAATGGAACTTTCGCTTTTCGGAACCCTACAGGTATTTTGCTCCCACTTACAGGCATAGATACCCGAGCCACCCACGGGTATCTATGCCACTTCCTTTGACCCTCGCTCTGTCATCTGGGAAACCCACAGGTCCCAGAAGACAGCAGGGACAAGTGGGACCACGCAGCGCGAGTTGCACATGTGCAGTTGGGAACAAGGAAGTGAAGCCGCAAGGCTTCACTTCCTGATTCCCTTACCAAAGATGGCGATAGCTCGGCTTCGGTTGCCCACATTGCGGATGCCCTGGACAGGTAAGTGATCTTATTTTAAAAGTCAGCAGCTGCAGTATTTATTAAAAAAATAAATAAAATTACCGGAACTCCGCTTTAAGCTACCCGGGGCCGTTTCTTCTTTTTTTTTTTTTAGCAAAAAGTTTACTATTGCTTTAACTTTATAACAGGTCACTATCTAAAATTCTTATTAAACATTTTGTATGCATCTAATACAGTACAGAAATATTTTTTATATATCTGAAAAAGTTTTTTACAAGCTCATTTTTATACTCAGTATGTATTAGCAGTATTTATGTATTTATGCATGCAAACGAGTTCTGTCACTGCCTGAGAACCACCGTTTAACTATGCCATCCTCGTCAATTAATCAGTCATCCCTTAAAAAGAGTTATAGTCTATTTGTGAGTGTTGATGTATCAGAAAGTGGAAACAATATACCAAGGTTACTCAATGTTTTTATGCAGAGACTCTCAAACAAATATGTATATATGGGAAGTGTTGAAGAACAATAACCTTTGATGTGCAATGCAGATTTCTCAAAGCCAAAGAAAAGCCTTGAAGAACTATCAGCTTAGCCGCTGTACAAAAAAATGTAAGAATAGTAAACTTTATAAAAATGCAAGAGCCATGAAATGAATTTCCAGCAGAGGAAGACTGTACTTATAGTATACAGCTTGACTGTTTATTGCCAACAGCACTTTGTAGAAGTAATGTCTATATGTACAGAAAATGGAGACATGAAGGTATACTGCATATACAGTGCCTTGAAAAAGTATTCATACCCCTTGACATGTTCCACATTTCTTCATGTTACAACCAAAAAATGTATTTTATGTGACCAGCACAAAGTGGTACATAATTGTGAAGTGTACAAATATATGAAAAGTGTGGAGTGCTTTTGTATTCAGCCCCCTTTACTCTGATACCCCTAACTAAAATCTAGTGTAACCAATTGCCTTCAGAAGTCCCCTAATTATTAAATAGAGTACTGTGTGTAGTTTAATCTCAGTATAGATACAGCTGTTCTGTGAAGCCCTCAGAGGTTTGTAAGAGAACATTAGGCCAAGGACCACACCAGACAGGTCAGGGATAAAGTTCAAAGCAGGGTTATGTTATAAAAAAATATCCCAAACTTTGAACATCTCACAGAGCACTGTTCAATCCATCATCCGAAAATGGAAAGAGTATGACATAACTGCAAACCTACCAAGACATGGCCGTCCACCTAAACTGACAGGCCAGGCAAGGAGAGCATTCATCAGAGAAGCAGACAAAAGGTGCCATGGTAACTCTGGAGGAAGAATCTGTTCACAGGACAACTATTAGGTGTGCATTATACAAATCTGGCCTTTATGGAACAGTGGCAAGAAGAAAGCCATTGTTGAAATAAAGCCATAAGAAGCCCCATTTGCAGTTTGCTAGAAGCCACGTGGGAGACACAGCAAACATGTGAACACGTGTAAGAAGGTCCTCTGGTCAGATGAGGCCAAAATTTTACTTCCCCCCCCCCCCCCCTGTGAAACATGGTGGTGGTATCATGTTATGGGGATGCTTTTCTTCAGCAGGGACAGGGAAGCTGGTCAGAGTTGATGGTAAGATGGATGGAGCCAAATACATGGCAATCTTAGAAAAAAACCTATTAGAGTCTGCAAAAGACTTGAGACTGGGGCAAAGATTCACCTTCCAGCAGGACAACGGCCCTAAACATACAGCCAGAGCTACAATGGAATGGTTTAGATCAGAGTATATTAAAGTAGAGGTTCACCCAAAAAAAAAAAATTAACATTAGATTGAGGCTATTTAAGGGGAGCAGAAACGGGTATTTTTTTTAAAATCAATGCCGTACTTACCGTTTTCGAGATAGATGTTCTCCCGCCGCTTCCGGGTATGGGCTGCGGGACTGGGAGTTCCTATTTGATTGACAGCCTTCCGACCGTCGCATAAAGCGCGCCACGAGTTTCCGAAAGTAGCCGAACGTCGGTGCGCAGGCGCCGTATAGAGCCGCACCGACGTTCGGCTTCTTTCGGCAACTGGTGACGCGCTGTATGCGACCGTCGGAAGGCTGTCAATCAAATAGGAACGCCCAGTCCCGAAGATCATACCCGGAAGCGGCGGGAGAACATCTATCTCGAAAACGGTAAGTACGGCATTGATTTAAAAAAAAATACCTGTTTCTGCTCCCCTTAATTAGCCTAAATCTAATGTTAAATTTTTTTTTTCGGGTAAACTCCCGCTTTAATGTGTTAGAATGGCCCAGTCAAAGTCCAGACTTAAATCCAATTGAGAATCTGTGGCAAGACTTTAAAATTGCTGTTCACAGACGCTCTCCATCCAATCTGACAGAGCTTGAGCTATTTTGCAAAGAAGAATGGGCAAAGATGTCACTCTCTAGATGTGTAAAGCTGGTAGAGACATCCCCAAAAAGACTTGCAGCTGTAATTGCAGAGAAAGGAGGTTCTACAAAGTATTGACGGAATACAAATACACACCACACTTTTCACATATTTATTTGTAAAACATTTTGATAACCATTTAACATTTTCCTTCCACTTCACAATTATGTGCCACTTTTTGTTGGTCTATCACATAAAATCCCAATAAAATACATTTAAGTTTTTGGTTGTAATATGACAAAATGTGAAGAATTTCAAGGGGTGTGATGACTTTTACCTACCTTGGAGAAATCCATATTTTCTTTGGAATAAGGTTGGTTGTCCAGAAATGGGTTGACAGATTTGGATGTGGCTTGTTACATTGTGAGCAGTTTTACAAAAGAATTCACCCAGATATTTTTTTCTCACCAGCTGTCCTTCAGTATCTATGTCTGTCCGTTGCAGTTGTGTTACTTGTGTCCATCCATTTGTGTCTGTCAATGTCTTATGGAAGTTTAAATCACCATTCACTCATTACTCTGAAATGCGTCAAATTTCTTTTAATATGAATACAGTTTGAGTTTTTATCTGCATCATCTCTGTGGAACTGCTCTCATATCCATATCCATGTAGCCCTGTTGCATTATTAGTGGTGTTGCCATGATGATCTGTTTACACAGTCACCTGCTCAGGTGAGCCTTATCTTTTGAAGGATCCAAATTATTCCATTTAGAACAGCAGTACCATCCACAGAAGACTTTCAGGCAGCAGATTTGTATAAAAGTGGATTCTTTCACATTCATCAACTTCAGCGATTTTTTTTCAGGAGCCCATTTACCTTAATTACATATACATTTGTGTTTTATAAGCCACAGCCAGACGTGAGCATTATCCACTCTAAAGTACGGCCAACATCTACTCCTATAGACACCCAGTGGCGTGCACACGTAGCTTTCCTACATTGAGCCATAGACTTCTATTACATCTTATGGGTGTGATGCACTTTCTGAAAGCAGACCAAAACTCCTGCATTCAGGTGCATTCCAGCTTCTGCTTGCATAGCTCTCCAGGTTGCCAGAAAGGTCCCAGGTGAAGTGCACTTGGTATCAATCCACCTGAGACAGGAGCCGGCACTACAGAGAAAGCATCAGCTTATGCAGCTCCCACTCCCTCTGCAGTGGTCTACTTTCCTCCACTGCCAGAACCAGCTCCATGCACTCTGATGTTCTGGGATGGTGGGTCGACAACCCGTTGAACGTGATCAGGGCCGATCCTAGGCAGGGTGCGCGGGGTGCTTTGCACCCAGGCGCCTGCAGAGGTGGGGGCGTCGATGTGTATACAGACACTAAAGTGCCTCAAAGAAGCTACTTGCAGGAAATGTATGGACGTCCTGCCAGCGCACCTCTCCAGTATGAAAGCACCCGGGCTCTCACACTGGGATTGCAGATGAGGCTATTTTTAATGCTAAAGCACCTAAAAGAAACTCCAGTGTGAAAGGGGTCTAATGGACCATCTTCTGTACTATTGTCTGCAGTCTCTGACCATCTCCTGTACTATGTCTACAGTCTCTGACCATCTCCTATATCATGTCTGCAGTCTCTAATCATCTCCTGTACTATGTCTGCAGTCTCTGATCATCTTCTGTACCATGTCTGCAGTCTCTGACCATTTCCTGTATTATGTCTGCAGTCTCTGACCATCTCCTGTATCATGTCTGAAGTATGTCTGGTTTTTTTTTTAACAGACTCTCTAACAGAAGCCCTCTCTGTGTCCATCAGAGAGGTCCCCCTCCAGGTCCCAATTCGGTACTCTGCTTCTCTTCCTGTATTTTGTTTATTGTTAAGAGATCATTTAAGGATCCCAGGGTAATGAAGACTTTGTGGGGGAGCATTTCTGTGGTTGAGTCGTTGCCATAGAAACATTTGTAAGGGGGAGGAGTTAGTAAAATGACCACGCCCATGTGGGGGGAGCCAGAAATATTTCTGCACCCAGGCGCCTGTGACCCTAGGATCGGCCCTGAACGTGATCTAGGCTTGATCCTCTATTTCCAGTAGACGACAGTTTTGTGGAAACGCATCGGATCGGAGAATCCTTGGAGTGCTATCCAACTGGTTGGACGAACGACATCGTCACCAGAATACATTTTTCATGTTTGAATTTTCTGCCTTTACAAGCATTTTTAATAAACGTATGTGGTTTTAAGCTATGAGGCTTTTTCTTTCCTTATATATGATTTCCTAAATCTTGGAGTTCCATCTACATTTAAAAGGACACAGAAGTTCATATATCATTGCACCTGAGAAGTTCATACTGTCTAATTGCTGTGATGTGGATGAGCTGAATGTCTATGGAAGTGGGTCAGTTCCTTTGTCTTTGAATCACCTGGAGGTTTAGGCCTAGATTCACGTAGGGCAGCGTAAGTGTGGGCGGGCGTAGCGTATCTTATTTACGCTACGCCGCCGCAACTTAGAGAGGCAAGTGCTGTATTCACAAAGCACTTGCGTCCTAAGTCACGGAAGCGTAGCGTAAATGTGCCTGCGTAAGCGCGCCTAATTCAAATTGTGAAGAGGTGGGCGTGTTTTATGTAAATAAAGCATGACCCCACGTAAATGACGTTTTGAACGAACGGCACATGCGCCATCCATGGATGTATCCCAGTGCGCATGCGTCGGATAGAATGCCTAAGATTCGTCGAACACTGCCTACGACGTGAACGTAACTTACGCACAGCCCTATTCGCGTACGACTTACGCAAACAACGTAAAAAGATAAGTTTGTTCCGACGTCCATACTTTGCATGGGCTGTGCCACCTAGAGACCTGCTTTATCTTTACGGCGGCGTATGTCTTACGTAAACGGCGTAACTAAATGCGCACGTACGTTCGTGAATCGGCATATCAAGCTCATTTGCATATTCAACGCGGAAATCAACGGAAGCGCTACCTAGCGGCCAGCGTAAATATGCACCCAAGATACGATGGCGTAGGAGACTTACGCCGCTCGTATCTTGGCAGAATGTATGCGTAACTGATTCTATGCATCAGGCGCATACATACGACGGCGCTCATTCGGACTTACGACGGCGTATCTGGAGATACGCCGTCGTAAGTCTTTGTGAATCTGGGCCTTAATGGAGGTGTTTGGCTGTGACAGAACCGAGGAGAGTAAAATCCACAGAGACAGTCATATTTCACAAGTGAGTTGAATCTATGTGACAGGGATCCATCACATCTGGTAAGAGGCAAACGTTACTTTATGAAACATCATATTTCAAGGCATTGGAGATTACTTACAAGTGGAATCCATTAAGACTTTTTTGCTATACTCTGGTGCTTTTCAGCATGTGAAAGTGATGCAGATAATTGTCTGAAAGTGTTCCATTAAATGTATATGAATTGTGTTCGATGCAATTGATTATCACATAAGTTACTTATCATATTTCTTTTATTTTATATACAGTTTTTATGATTGCTCATCTTCACACATTGTTTTGAGCATTATATAATGTCACTCATGCACTTGTTTATTAAGTATTAATCTCAAGGGATTGAGGCTATTCAATTCACATATTGTTGTGTATATACCAGTAATTTTAAGTTTGTTCCACTATGTCATACACTTCAACACAAGGAATAGTGCACCATTTATATTATTGCTTTAACCCCTTGCCGACCAGCACACAATGATATACGTGGGCACAATGGCATGGCTGTTCAAATTGGCGTACCTGTACGTACCATTTAAATTGCGGTTTAGTGGGCGCGTGCCCGCCGCTTACTCCGTGAGTGTGCTTGCGGGTCCCGCAGACTTGATGTCCACCGGGGCCCCCGCGATTGTGACACAGAGCGGCAGAATAGCAGAATAGGGAGATGCCTACTGTATGTGAACAAGGCATTTCCCTGTTCTGCCTAGCAACAGTGGCAGTGATCTCTGTCATGATGTAGTGAGCCCATCCCCCCTACAGTTAGAACACAGTGAAGGAACACAGTTAACCCCTTGATCGCCTCCTAGTGTTTAACCCCTTTCCTGCCAGTGTCATTTACACAGAAAACAGCGCATTTTTATAGCACTGATCACTGTATAAATGTCACTGGTCAAAAGTGTCTAATGGGTCCGCCGCTATGTCGCAGTCACGATAAAAATCTAAAAAAAATCATAATAAAAATGCTATAAATCTATCCCCTATTTTATAGACACTATGGCCCGGATTCTCAGAGGACTTACGACGGCGTAGCGCCATGTACGCCGTCGTAAGTACGAATCCGAGCCGTCGTATCTATGCGCCTGATTCTTAGAATCATTTACGCATAGATTTCTATTACATCCGACTGGCGTAAGTCTCTTACGCCGTCGGAGCCTAACTGCATTTTTACGCTAGCCGCTAGGGGCGTGTAAGCTGATTTACGCGTCAAAATATGTAAATTAGCTAGATACGTGAATTCTCGAACGTACGCGCGGCCGACGCAGTAAAGATACGCCGTTTACGTTAGGCTTTTACCAGCGTAATGTTGCCCCTGCTATATGAGGCATAACTGCGGCGTACCAATGTTAAGTATGGCTGTCGTTCCCGTGTCGAAATTTGAAAATTTGAAAATTTTACGTTGTTTGCGTAATTCGTCCGTGAATGGGGCTGGACGTCATTTACGTACACGTCGAAACCAATACGTCCTTGCGGCATACTTTGACGCAAAGCACACTGGGATATTCCACGGACGGCGCATGCGCCGTAAGTGCAAAACATCAATCACGTCGGGTCACAGCACATTACCATAAAACACGCCCCCCTGTTCAACATTTGAATTAGGCGGCCTTACGCTGGCCTAATTACGCTACGTCGCCGCAACTTACGGAGCAAGTGCTTTGAGAATACAGCACTTGCCCGTCTAAGTTGCGGAGGCGTAACGTAAATCAGATACGTTACCCCGTTGCAAGGATACGCCGTTCTACTAGAATCTGGCCCTATAACTTTTGCGCAAACCAATCAATATACGCTTATTGCGATTTTTTTTTTTACCAAAAATATGTAAAAGAATACATATCGGCCTAAACTGAGAAAGAAATTTGTTTTTTATATATTTTTTGGGGGATATTTATTATAGCATATTACTTCAAAATTGTCACTCTTTTTTTGTTTATAGCGCAAAAAAATTTAAAATGCAGAAGTGATCAAATACCATCAAAAGAAAGCTCTATTTGTGGAAAAAAAAGGACTTCAATTTTGTTTGGGTGCAAAGTTGCACGACCGTGCAATTGTCAGTTAAAGCGACGCAGTGCCTTAGAGCAAAAAGTGCTCTGGTCAGGAAGGGGGTAAATCCTTCAGGGGCTGAAGTGGTTAATAACTTAAAGCAGGGGGGCTCAACCTTTTAAAGAGCGAGGGCCATTTAAGTTATTTGGTAACTGGTCGCGGGTTACAATGAACTATGGGGTTTTACCGCGCCCCCAAACTGCAAATGTAAAGGAGCCCTTACTGTCCTGAGCCCCCCTAAAGGCTGCTTTTACACGGATGAGCTGGGATTTACCTGCATCGCGGGTGCAGTGGATTGCATCTGTAGCTTTCCTGTGGGTTAACTACATTGAGCCATAGACTTCTATTACATCTTATGGGTTTGATGCACTTCCACAAAGCAGACCAAAACTCCTGCATTCAGGAGCATTCTGTCTTCTGCTTGCATCGCTCTCGAGGTTGCTAGAAAGGTCCCAGGCGAAGTGCACTTGGTATCAGTCCACCTGGGACAGAAACTACAGAGAAAGCATAAGCTTATTTCAGCTCCCGCTCCCTCCGCTGTGGTCTACTTCCTCCACTGCCAGAACCAGCTCCATGCACTCTGATGTTCTGGAATGGTGGGTCAACAACCCATTGAACGTTAACTAGACTTGCTGACCCACCATCCCAGAGCATCGGGATGTGCTTTCCGGACTTGAGTGAAGAAATGTCATTAGCACACCAATGATTCCTCGAAAGGGTCCAAATCTTTATATTCATGGTCACATGATAAACATATGGCAATGTTTTGGAGCCACGCAGGGCCCCTTCATCAGGCAAGGGACCTCCCAGGTTGCAGAGGACTCCTCAGGCCACAGGTTGAGCACCCCTGACTTAAAGCATATCTAAATCCAGGAACAAAAATGTATAGTATGGGCCGGATTCAGATAGATTTGCGTAATATTGTGCGGGCGTAACGTATCTCCGATACGTTAACGCCGCTGTAAATTAGGGCGCAAGTTCCGTATTCAGAAAGAACTTGCGCCCTAAGTTACAGCGGCATAACGTATGTGCTCCGGCGTAAGCCCGCCTAATTCAAATTTGGATGATGTGGCCGTATTTTAGCTAAATTTAGTGTGACCCCACGTATTTGAAGTTATTTGAAAAGAATCCCAGTGGGCATGCTCGAAATTCTGCCGCAAATCGTCAATGCTTTAGACGTGAACGTAAATTACGTCCAGCCCTATTCGCGAACAACTTACGCAAACGACGTAAAAAATTCAAAATTCGACGTGGGAACGACGTCCATACTTAACATTGCGTACACCTCATAGAAGCAGGAGCAACGTTACGCCGGAAAAGCCTTACGCAAACGACGTAAAAAATTCCGCCGGGCGCACGTACATTTGTGAATCGGCATATCTAGGTCATTTGCATATCCTACGCCGAAAACAACGGAAGCGCCACCTAGCGGCCAGCGTAAATATGCACCCTAAGATACGATGGCGTAAGAGACTTACGCCAGTCGGATCTTAGCCTAATTTCGGCGTATCTTGCTTTCTGAATACAGAAAGAAGATACGCGGCGCAGCTTTGAATTTACGTGGCGTATCTGAACAATGAGCAAATGAAATATTTCTTTCGCTAGCGGTTACAGACAATTTAAGTAGGTGTGGTATTTAAGTTTACATATTTCCTGGAAATGTGCTGGCCCATATATTAAATATAGGAAACTGATATAAGAAGATCCACTCTAATGTAGTTAAAGCATAATTTCACCTAAGGGAAGGGAGGGAAGTTCCACTTTTCTTCCTCTCCCCCCCCCCCCCTTTACACTTTTGAAGTTTTTTTCTTTTTAGGGAATCTATTTTTGGCAGGTACCCACTCCATGCACAAAGCACAGTGGGGAGCTGGCTGTGAAGCTACAGGAAGTCACAGCTGGCTTCCCACTTTCTGGATGCTGGACCTGGGACTCAAAGACTGATGAAGAACCGGCCCAAATGAGGATGGCACTGGATCCCTGAGCCAGTGTGTGTCTTTTTAATAAAAGTCAGCAGCTACAGTGTCTTTTTCAAGACGGAAGATCCTCTAAAGCTAATATCAGTTGTAGTTAGTCACATTCAGTTAGACTTGTTTGGGAATATTGCTGAAATTTTCTAGATTATCCAAGCCATTTCTTGAGTTTTATTGAGTGTCAGAAAAGCTCCAGCATTTATATACACACATGTAGCACCAATACCTTAAACTTGTTCTAAAGCCAAGACATTTTTTTACCCTGATGCATTAAAGCAGAGTTCCGCCGAAAGAAAACTGCCGGTGCTGACTTTTACTATTTAAACACTTACCCGTCCAGGGTGCCTGCGATGTCCTCACCGGAAGCCAATCTGTCCCTTGGGTTCTGGGTACAGGCGCCGGCATCTTCAGTAAGGGAATCGGTAAGTGAAGCCTGGTTCCCTACTGCGCATTCGCAAGTCGTGCTGCGCGTCCTCACTGGTCCCTGCTGTCTTTTGAGACCTATGGACGGAGGAGGGGCCGGACATGGCATAGATCGCTGCAAAATCTGTAGCTATCTGTCGCCTGAAGTGGGAGAAAATACCTGTATAAGACAGGTATCTGATCCCCCCACCCCCCTGAAATGTTCCAAATATGACACCGGAGGGGTGGGGACCAGAAAAGAAGAAAGTAAAAACTGTCCCAGTATCTCACTCGATCCACTCACTCGCTTTCTTTTGGTGGTATTTGATCACCTTGCGCTATAAACAAAAGAAGATCGTCAATTTTGAAAAAAACACTATTAGCCAGATTCAGAAAGATTTAAGCCGGCGTATCAGTAGATACGCCGTCGTAACTCTGAATCTAAGCCGTCGTATATTTAAGTGTATTCTCAAATTGAGATTCACTTAAATCTAGCTAAGATACGACGGCCTGCGCCGTCGTATCTTAGCTTTCTATTTAGGCCGGCCGCTAGGGGCGTGAACGCTGATTTACGCCTAGAATGCGTAAATCAGCAAAATACGCCTGTTCACGAACGTACGCTTGACTGTCGCAGTAAAGATACGCCGTTTACGTAAGGCGTTTTCAGGCCTAAAGTTATTCCACCAAAAAGATGGCGCAGCCAATGTTACGTATGGACGTCGGAACCGTGTCGAATTTTGAAATTTTTAAGTCATTTGCGTAAGTCGTCCGTGAATGGGGCTGGACGTAATTTACGTTCGCGTCGAAACCAATAAGTCTTTGCGGTGTAAGTTGGAGCATGCGCACTGGGATACGTCAACGGACGGCGCATGCGCCGTTAGTTCGGCCCCTCATTTGCATGGGGTCACGGTTCATTTTAATACAACACGCCCACTGCCTTGCTAATTTGAATTAGGCGCGCTTACGCCGGCCCATTTACGCTACGCCGCCGTAACTTAGGACGCAAGTGCTTTGTGAATACAGCACTTGCCTCTCTAACTTACGGCGGCGTAACGTATATGAGATACACTACGCCTGCACAAACGTAAGCCAGTCTTTCTGAATCTGGCTATATCTTTTACTTTTTGCTATAATAAACATTTCACGTTTTTTTTTCCCCCAAAAAATAATTTCTTCATCAGTTTAGGCCGATCTATATTCTTCTACATATTTTTGGTAAAAAATCGCAATAAGCGTATATTGATTGCTTTGCACAAAAGTTATAGTGTCTACAAAATAGTGGATAGACTTATGGCATTTTTATTATTATTATTTTGTTACTAGTAATGACGGCGATTTGCGATTTTTATCAGGACTGTGATATTGTGGCAGACAAATTGTACACTTTTGACACATTTTTCGGACCATTGACATTTATACAGCGACAAGTGCAAATGCACTGATACTGTATAAATGTCACTGACAGGGGTTAACACTAGGGGGCGATCAAGGGGTTAAATGTGTTACCTATGTGTGTTCTAACTGTAGGGGGATGGGACTGTCTAGGAGAGAGAGATCGGTGTTCATACTTAGTATGAACACACAATCTGTCTCTACTGCCTTCAAAGAAGCGGGATTTGTGTGTTTACACACACAGATCCCGGTTCTCGCTCTGTTACGAGCGATCGCGGGTGCCCGGTGGTCATCGCGCTCGCCAGGTACTTGTATCGGCTCCGGGCACACGCCCGCTCCTAGTGGCAAAAATAAAAAGTGGCGTAAGGTAGCGTTGATTTTTCGAGCCAACCTGCCGCAGTAAAACTGCGGCGGCTGTTTGGCAAGTGGTTAAAGGAGTTGTTAAATCAGAAGTTTTTTTATCTTAATGCATTCTATGCATTAAGGTAAAAATCTTCTGTGTGTAGCAGCCTCCCAGCACCCCCAGTTACCTACCTGAACTCCTTCTCTCTCCAGCGATGTCCACAAGGCTGGGACAGAGCAGTGGTGCTATTGGCTCCCACAGCTGTCAATCAATTTCAGTCAGCCAATCAGGGAGTGGGCGGGGCTAGGTCGGGGCTCCGTGTCTGAATGGATACACAGAGCTTTGACTCAGCTTGTGTGACCCCTGTAGCAAGCTGCTGGCTGAAGGGCACTCAATGGAGGGAGTGGCTAGGAGCAGTAAAGAGGGACCCGAGAAGAGGAGGATCCAGACTGATCTGTGCAAAACCAACTGCAGAGGAGGTAATAACATGTTTGTTATTATAATTTTTTTTAAACAAGCCTTTACAATCACTTTAATTGGCTTACTTAGGCCCCTCCCTTTCTCAGTTTAAAGCGGGGGTTCACCCTAAAGAAAAAAAAAAATTCTAGCATGCCATCAAGCATACTAGCGCGAGCTACAGTATGCCTTTATTTTATTTTTTGGTGCCGTACTCACAGTTTAATCCCGTAGTGAAGTTTCAGACTCCCCGCGGGGAATGGGCGTTCCTATGCAGAGGGAAGATGATTGACGGCCGGCTATGGTGTGTCACGCTTCCCGAAAATAGCCGAAATAGGACTTGACTCTTCACGGCGCCTGCACAGTCAGCTCCTAGTCTGTGGGCAGGCGCCGTATAGCGCCGTGAAGAGCCGAGACCTACTCCGGCTATTTTCGGGAAGCGTGACACGCCATAGCCAGGCCGTCAATCATCTTCCCTCTGCATAGGAACGCTCATTCCCCGCGGGGAGTCTGAAACTTCACTACGAGATTAAACTGTGAGTACGGCGCCAAAAAAATAAATAAAGGCATACTGTAGCTCACGCTAGTATGCTGGATTTAATGGTAGAAACTTGTTATTTAGGGTGAACCACCGCTTTAAATACTGCTGCAGAGTTTACACCTTACAATAAGGTGAACACAAATCAAATCTAAGTATTTTTACAAGTCCCATTTAAAATTCCATTTTATTATTTTTTCAAATATATACATAACATTTTATTTTTTATCAGCTTGTAATTTAGTGAAAACAGCAAAAATGCTGTATAAATCATAGCACAAAAGTTGCACCGCTTCAGATGAAGTATGAGATCTATCATGCTAAGATGATTGCTGGGTGCCAGCCTTGGTCCGCAACCAGAGCACGTGAAAAAAAAAGAAGTGGCGGCACTGACCAGCATAAAAATATTAGTTTTATTAAAAACGAGGACACACATTTCATGTGGCTTCAGCAAACGCGTTTCACACACCTGTGCTTAGTCATTGATCAATGACGCAGTGACTAAGCACAGGTGTGTGAAACGCGTTTGCTGAAACCACATGAGATGTGTGCGCAGGCTTTGTCCTCATTTTTAATAGATTCGAAATAAAACTAATATTTGTATGTTGGTCAGTGTCGCCAGTTCCTTTTCTCTTTTAAATTGCTGTATACATTCACTGTTTTTTTTGTTTTGTTGTGTTGATTAATTGGAAAATGCATCCCAAAAATGGAAGCATTGTACAATGTGTTATTACGAAATGATGTTTTTTCAAAGGAATAGAAAGAAAATTGACAAAAAGAACAAAAGCTTTAGAAATAGATGATCTGTTGTGCAGGACATGCATTAGCCATCAGTGTGGTGTATGATTCACTGACAAATAGTGAAAGGCTGTTTATTTGTATCTGACCTGGCCACCTAGCAAGGCAATAAACCTCATCCATAATTGGCTTGATGCCGATTTGATGTATCTTTAAATAGTGCTGTGTAAAATCGATCATCAGAGCTGCGACAAAGACTCAGCCACATCTTGCATCCTTTGATGTATAATGCCATTTGAAAATTGCTATAGCACCTGATGAATAAACACTGTGCCGGATTCTTGTGTGGCGGCTAAAGACTGCCGCTGAAAGCACACAGCTACAAAGACATCCATTTATCCAGTGCTATTAACACTGCAGACTGAATATACAATTAAGCAAGAAAATGTCACTGTTTATTGACCTGATATGGGGACAGAGAGAAAGGGGAAAAAGCCAGTTTCATTCCCGTTGTTTAAAAAAAAGAGTTATTCTTTTTTTTTTATCTGTTTATTTTTTGTGTAGTTCTTGTTAATTTATAGGCTTACAGTATTGCTTTACACAGCAGGATATTGTGTGTGCCGCTGTCTGAGAGTAAAGTACAACTCAGAACTAAAATAATGTATTTCACACACTTTAAATATTTATTTCTTCTTTCCTTTCTTACTTCTCCTTTCACTTGCATCTTTTCAGTATTTGTTCTCCTTTTTAGTTAATTTTTCAGAATAGTCTACTTTATATTTCTTCCGTACATTTTTTGAGTCATGTTTTACTGTAATTGTCTTATACGCTTACTCTAATGCATTATGTAACCTGAAAATAGTGTCACTGTTCAAGAGAACTCAGAAGTGTTGACTTTTTTTTAAACAAATCTTTACTTTCAGTTTTCTTTAATGTTAATTTTATTTCACTTCCCTTTACTCTTCTTCCTTTCCATTTCCTTTAGATTTCTTTTTTTCTTTCCCTTGTTCTTTCCCTTTTTTTCTTTCCCTTTCTTTCCATTTCATTTATTGTCCATTTCGTTTTCCAATTTTTTCCTTTCCTTTTTTTCCTTCCCTTCCCTTTTCTTTCCTTTCCTTTCCTCTTTTATTCTTCTTTCCTCTTGTATTTCCTGTCCCTTTTCTTTAATTTTCTTCCTTTTCTCTTTTTGTTTTCTTTCCCTTTCTTTTCCTTGTCCTTTGTTTTTACTGTCCATTTAATTTTCCTTTTCCATTATTACATCCCCCTTTTTTTTTTTTATTTCTTTCCTTCCTTTGCCTTCCCATTCTACTTTCCCTTTAAACCATTGTCTTTCCTTTTCCTTAATTTTCTTTTCTATTTCATTTTCATTCCTGTCCCATTCTTTAATTTCCCTTCGCTTTAATTCTGATTCTTTTCATCCCTTTCCTTGTGTTTTTCTTTACTTACAATTTCCTTCTCTTTCTTTTTTTTTGTCATTTATTTTCCTTTCAATTTCCTAATTTTTCTTTCGTTTTCCTTTTTTTCTTTTCTGTCCCTTTCTATTCATTCTCCTTTGTTTCATTCCCTTCCTTTCTTTCTTTTCCTTTAATTTTTCCTTTTATTTTCCTTCTCTTCAAATTTCCTTTTCCTTCCCCTTTTTACTTTCCCATTCACTTTCCCTTCTGCTTCTTGTTTGCTTTTCATTTCCATCTAATTTCTTCTCTTTCTTTCCCTCTTCTGCTTCCTCCTTTTCCTTTTCAATTAAAGACAACAAAATACCTGGGTGATCTATGTACATTGCAAGGATTTTAACAAACTTTTTAGCAGAGCCCTGTTTTTGGGCCAGATCCACGTAGATCGGCGTAATTTTTAGCAGGCGTAGCGTATCGTAGTTACGCTACGCCGCCGCTACTTTGAGAGGCAAGTGCTGTATTCACAAAGCACTCTAAAGTTACGGCGGTGTATCGTAAATGTGTCGGCGTAAGGGCGCGGAATTCAAATGACAAAGATGTGGGCGTGTTTTTTATGTTAATTCTACTTGACCCCACGTAAATGACGTTTTTTTTGAACGGTGCATGCGCCGTCTGTGGGGGTATCCCAGTGCGCATGTTCGAAATCACGTTGCAAATAGTCAATGCTTTCGACGTGAACGTAATTTACGCAAAGCCCTATTCGCGAACGCTTTACGCAAACGACGTACACGACGGAAAATTCGACGCTGTCCCGACGTCCACACTTAACATTGCATACGCCTCATAGACTCAGGGGTAACGTTACGCCAAAAAAAAGCCTTACGTAAACGACGTAAAAAAAATGCGCCGGGCGGACGTACGTTTGAGAATCGGCGTATCTAGCTAATTTGCATACTCTACGCGGAAATCAACGGAAGCGCCACCTACCGGCCAGCGTAAATATGCACCTAAGATCCGACGGCGTACTAAGGCGTACGTAAGACGGATCTAGCCCCCATTCAGGCGTATCTTGTTTTGTGGATACAAAACAAAGATACGCCGGAGCAGCCTAGAAGTTACGCGGCGTATCAATAGATACGCCGCCGTAACTTCTTTGTGGATCTGGCCCAATGTCTTTAACAGAAAGCTGTATGTTCTACTTTGTCGTTGGAAGTCTGATTCCCTGGAAAATCCGATCACGTGTACCAGGCTTTAATATGTCTGTGTTCAATCGAATCAGTTGATGCACTTGCAGGCTTTAATGAGGAAAGTTGCAATGCCTTCATCCCTTTAGAAGCAATCAACCCTTAGGGAGTATCTCACCAAAATATAATGCTTTTGCAAAGGATGCCTAAAGTTCTTGGAAAAATTAGCAAGTCTGCCACGCAAGCAGGTGTGTTCCATACACCAGTCGTGTAAAGGACGTCTCAAAGTTGCCGCATTGCTTTGAAATATTACAGAAAATCACTGTGGCTGCAGATTGATAGGGAAAGGTAATTATTAATAACATTAGATTGCTATATGGTATGTGTAGCATTTGAATATGCTGGAATTTTTTTTGCAATACATTTTTTTCATGAAAGTGCAGTTACCCTTTAATAATGAAATGTTTAAAAATAACTGCACATGTCCAGAAATAATAACAACCTATTAAAGCCCAACTCCGGTCATAAAAAAGTCACATTGCATGGGTTAACTGCTCGTTTTTTTTTCTATGGGAGAGGAGAGTAGAGATATACTTATTTAATCCTCTGATCCTCCCAGCATAAGACCGGTCCGGCAACCCCACGATCCAGTGGTCTTTAATAGTGGTTTATGTCATCATTCCCAGAGCAGGCTCCATAGACCAGGAGCAGTCCACCGCTAGACCACGGGGGAGCGCCATTTTCTGGAGGACCAGTCAAGTAAATGCTTTCTGCTCACCCCTAGACAAAATGAGCAGTTGACCTGTGCAGGGCAAGCACAACTCCACTGCATGGGAGAACGTTTTTTTTGCCCGGATTTGGGCTTTAGGTTAGACAACAAAATGTTAATATAAGCAGAAAGAGCAGGATTTTGTCTTGTAAATATTTACATAGTTGTACAGTTTTGAAGGCACGACCTAGTGCGTAAAAATGTCACTCATAGGTCATCAACATAAAACAAAGTTCCACTGAGAGAAAATGCACCACAAATAGAGTGCCAAATACTCAGGGCTGCCATCAGGAATTATGGGGCCCCTTACACAGCTTCAGGCATGGGCCCCGGGGAGCAGAGAATTGATTGAGAAGGGGGGTGGCTGCCGTGATCTGAGAAGCGGGGTGGTGCCGCCGCTAATTGAGAAGCGGGGGGTTGCCACAAATTGAGAAGCGGGAAGGTTGCCACGAATTGAGAAGCGGGGGGTTGCCACAAATTGAGGTCGGGGGCTTTGGGTTCCCCTTACAAAAAAAAAATATATAAAAAAAGGCTGGGTCCTTTAATAATATATATATATATATATATATATATATATATACACACACACAAAAAAAGGGGGGGTTGCCGTCTTTTGGTCCGTTTCAGGTCCGAATTCAGCCCAAAATTCAGGCTGAAATCGGACTTGAAATGGTGAACGTGGACACACGGGACCCCTGCTGTGAGCCAGATGCGAAGACAGTGTGAACCCAGCCTTAATATTAGGACACTTACCTGTCCTAGAATCCAGCGATGTCGGCACTGCAGCCAATGTTTCCATCGGCTGTCGGGTGCTGCCACCGCCATTGCCGGTAAGGGAACCCTAATACTGCAAATGCGCGAAACGTGCTGCGCTCGCTTGCTGGCTCGGCAACAGAGGAGGGAGAGGAAGGGGGCTGGACTTGTGATATACCTTGCCGTGGCATGATCTGACCAAAGTGGGGACAGGGTACCTGTCAAAAACAGGTACCCGCTCCCCGTTCCCCCCCGAAAGTTGCCAAATGTGGCACCGGAGGGGGAGGAGACAGATAAGGGGAAGTTCCACTTTTGGGTGGAACTCCGCTTTAATATTGCTGGCTCGGCAACAGAGGAGGGAGAGGAAGGGGGCTGGACTTGTGATATACCTCGCCGTGGCATGATCTGACCAAAGTGGGGACAGGGTACCTGTCAAAAACAGGTACACGCTCCCCGTTCCCCCCCGAAAGTTGCCAAATGTGGCACCGGAGGGGGAGGAGACAGATAAGGGGAAGTTCCACTTTTGGGTGGAACTCCGCTTTAATATGGAGAATGTAAGGCAATGAGTCATCCACTGGCCTCCTTGTGATCTCCATCACTCCAATAGGTGGTCAGTCAGCTTGTAAATATGAAAAGCAATAAAACTCCTGATGGTGTAGTACAGGGATCCTCAAACTACGGCCCTCCAGCTGTTGCGGAACTACATATCCCATGAGGCATTGTAAAACTCTGATATTCACAGACTTGACTAGGCATGATGGGAATTGTAGTTCCTGAACAACTGGAGGGCCATAGTTTTAAGACCCCTGGTGTAGTATAAATGACTAATTAAATTCAATGCAGTAACTTACATTTAAAAATCTGACATCCAGCAAGGTCTGGGACCAAGGGGTCACACACAGGCTGAAGGCTGACAGAATCCAAGCTTCCAGTCTCAGCTGGAGAGCATGGTACTGCCATCACTGGAACGACACAAACACAGAGGTAACTTTGCTATGCTTGCATTTACATGTGCATTCTGACAAGTGCTTCTACTTTACCCCCAGTCCTGCGTTCCTGTAACTCTTTGACCACTTAAGGACCCCTTCACGCCGATATACGTCGGCAGAATGGCACGGCTGGGCACATCCACGTACCTGTACGTGGCCCTTTAAGCCCAGCCGTGGGGGCCCGGTCCGAAGCTCCGTGACCGCGGCCGCGGGACCCGCTGGCCCGATCGCCGCCGGTGTCCCGCGATCAGTCCTCCAGAGCTGAAGAACGGGGAGAGGTGTGTGTAAATACACCTTCCCTGTTCTTCGTTGTGGCAGTGTCATTGATAATGTTTTCCCTGTATAGGAAAACACGATCAATGATGTCACATGTCCAGCCCCGCCCCCCTACAGTTAGAAACACATATGAGGTCACACGTAACCCCTTCAGCGCCCCCTAGTGGTTAACTCCCAAACTGCAATTGTCATTTTCACAGTAATCAATGCACTTTTATAGCATTTTTTGCTGTTAAAATGACAATGGTCCCAAAAATGTGTAAAAATTGTCCGATGTGTCCACCATAATGTCGCGGTCACAATTTTTTTTTTTTTTATATATATATATTTTTTGGGAATATTTATTATAGAAAAAAGTTAAAAATATTTTTTTTTCAAAATTGTCGCAATGTTTATAGCGCAAAAAATAAAATTTGCGGAGGTGATCAAATACCACCAGAAGAAAGCTCTATTTGTAGGAAAAAAAGGACGTCAATTTTGTTTGGGAGCCACTTCGCACGACCGCGCAATTGTCAGTTAAAGCGACGCAGTGCCGAATCGCAAAAACTGGACAGGTCTTTTACCTGCATAAAGGTCCAGGTCTTAAGTGGTTAAAGGAGAAGTACAGCCAAAGTTCGTTCTGCACTCTTGTGTTCTGAAGCCCGCTGTCGGCTGACATCACAAAACCAGCCCAGGCTCTGGCAAGATCAAGAAAATAAAGTTGGTATCTGTCCACAACCCTGGTCCGGCACCCGGCTTAATCTCGCAGCAAACCTCTGAGAGCCTAAGACAGCCGCTTCCACCCCCTCCACAGCTCACTGTGCTTACAGAGTGGTGTTTGATCACTCGGTTCTCAGTCTTAGGCCTCATACACACGACCGAGTTTCTCTGCAAAAACCAGCAAGAAACTTGCTGGGATTTTTTTTTTGCCGAGGAAACCGGTCGTGTGTACATTTTTCGACGAGGAAACTGTCGAGGATCCCGTCGCGCCAAAAAGAGAGCATGTCTTCTTTCTTCTCGACGGGAATGGGGAAACTTGCCTTGTCGAGTTCCTCGACAGCCTAACAAGGAACTCGACGAGGAAAACTATGTGTTTCGCCCGTTGAGTTTCTCGGTCGTGTGTACGCGAGGGGACAGATGCAGCATCCACCTAGGTGGATATGATAAAAAAACGAACTTCTCTTTCAAGTTATTTTAGTAATTTTACTTTATTGTTATCTTCATTAAATCCCTATTATCGAGCGTGAGATATTGAGGCCTTTAGTTATGCTGTGTGTGTATAGGTGTCTTCGGTCATTGTGGAGATGCTGTATCTTGTTTGGAGGTATTTCTTCTTACATTTCCGTCCTGTATTTTTTGCATGTACATCAAAGACATAGGCCCCGTACACATGACCAGTTTCCTCGGCAGAATTCAGCTTCCGACCGAGTTTCTGGCTGAATTCTGCCGAGAAACCCGGCCGTGTACACTTTCGGCCGAGGAAGCCGACGAGGACCTCGGCGAGGAAATAGAGAACATGTTCTCTATTTCCTCGTTGTTCTATGGGAGCTCTCGGCCCGCCGAGCTCCTCGGCGGCTTCAGGGCTGAACTGGCCGAGGAACTCGATGTGTTTGGCACGTCGAGTTCCTCGGCCGTGTGTACGGGGCCATATACCCAGATTGTATTTATCTTGATAGGATCTTTCTGATTTCCCAAGTCCTAAAGGTGTAGGGCTAATAAAATATGGTGACATTTGAGTTTGCATGACTAGCTGAAGTGAACTGTCAGGCCCATTAGCTCCAGCATTTAACAAATGAATGAGAGGAGATGTGACTTTGCAATAGAATCAGGCAGGGTTTAATCTTCATTTGAAGAGAAGTTGTGGATTTGTATTCCAGTTGGGCCTAGAAAGCAGGATATTACACATACAAAGGAAGGGTATTGAATGCACGAATATTGTATGCAGTCTGCATTTTACCAGCAGTATTAGTTTACACACTTTAGTGGACCTGAGAGGTTAGCGTTAAAGGTCAGTGGTTCTTAGTCCAAATCTTTTCTTAAAAGATGCTGAAAGGTCTGCTTGCAGAGTCAGTGACATTTATTGGAGTTCTTTCCTGCTAGGAGCAACCCTGCCACCTGCCACCTGCTCTCATGTCACACAATGATGAAGTGTAAATTGTCCTATCTAGCAAGCATTAAAGCGGTATTAAACCCGAAAGCAAATATTTATTATATTGCAGCTTACCAATTGTTAGATGTGGTGGCTGCGTTAGTTTTATTTTTTAAGCTTTTATTACCCTACCTACACCTGGTGATCCAACCTTTTAACTGTTAATGGCAAAATGTTAATGGCACCCCTAGACCAATTCGGACAGGAATTGCGATCCGATTCTGGTGCGGATCAAAAAAAGGGTTCTGCATGACTTTGGTCCGAATGCGATGCCAATTCTTGTATGGCTGAATTTGCATCGCGTAGACATCGCATGTGATTTGCACAGCAGTGTGGTGCGAATCACATGCGATGTCGCACAGCGCAGCAGTGTGAAACCAGCCTTATAGTTGCATTTACAGCTTGTCATCTTCATTTAATTTTTTTCTTTAATATAAATAATATTGTCAGTATGGTTGTATCAGAAAACTAAGGGCCAGATTCACAAAAGAGATACGACGGCGTATCTCCTGATACGCCGTCGTATCTCTGTGATCCGCCCGTCCTAACTATCAGTTACGCATAGATAGCCCTAAGATCCGACAGGTGTAATTGACTTACACTGTCGGATCTTAGGATGCAATTCTTGGCCGGCCGCTAGGTGGCGATTCCATTGCGGTCGGCGTAGAATATGCAAATGACTACTTACGGCGATCCAGGAAGATACGCGCGTTCGTCACAATCTCTTACGTCGTCGCTAGTAGGTTTTTTCCCGTTGCAAAGTTAGGCCTGCTTTAACATTTCTTATCTTTAGAACAGCCATGTTAAAGTATGGCCGTCGTTCCGGCGTGAAATTTCAATTTTTTTTTTTGCGTAAGACGTCCGGGAATTCGAAACACCGTAACGCACGTCGCCGTTCAAAAAAAAAACGTTGGGCGCGGTAATTTTGCACAAAGCACGTCGGAAAATTTCCTAACGGAGCATGCGCAGAACGTTCGGCGCGGGAACACGCCTAATTGAAATGGTGCCCGCCCCATTTGAATTAGGCGGGCTTGCGCCGAGCGGATTTACGTTACACCGCCGCAAGTTTACAGGTAAGAGCTTTGTGAATCAGGCACTTACGCTGTAAACCTTCGGCGGTGTAACGTAAATGGGATACGTTACGCCGCCGCAGCGTAACGTAATTCTCTCTGAATCTGGCCCTTAGTTTTTTCAGTTTTTTGGATTTGATCGTTGGCAGCCGTATTTGATTTCAACATGATTTCACATACATGCTACGCTGCCTATTTTTACATAGTACATCACAAGGCTCTTTAATGCTATCTGTTTTGTCATGTTGTCATCTTTGCTGGAGTTGCCCTTTAGGAGGATGCTTATATATGACATCTAGTATTCATATTATACTTAATTTTTTGGCAGACTTTTTTTTATTTCTGTTGGCTGTCTATACAACTCCTGCATTGCCTTCAGAAACAGAATATTTTCAAAGTGGCTTTACATTATATTGTACATTCTAACGGCAGAACACTCAAAAGTTTGAGAGAAAATGAAAAGAAAAAAAGTGTAATTCAGAAACTTTTCCTTTTCTAGTTATATTTATTTTTCAAAACTTTAATACTTTTCTTTTTTTTCAAGCTGAGTTCTTGTTACATCTGCTCAAATGCGGTGCCAGGCTTCAATTAAGAACGGGCACAAAGCCAGACAAAGGTAGATCATAGCAAAGAACGGGACATGTAGAGGAAACTGCAAGCTGGTAAACAGGATGAGTGCCTTTTTTTTTTAAACTCTTTGAGCAACTTTTCATATACAAAGGAATCTTGTGAAAAAAAAATTAATTATGGTCTCTTTATTTGTCGAAAAAGGAACATTAATCTACCCATTTGCAAAACTAATAGCGAGCTGAATGCAATGACACAAGTGGCGTTAATACACTCCACAATAACATTATGGAAATTGGAAAAGCAAATTGACGGCTTGACCTTAAGGCCGCTCATATTTAAAAAGGAGATGAATTCAGACATAAAAAAGCTTCAGTAATTTGTTATTACTCTTCCCATGAGTTTGAATGCAAAGCCCGACTATCTGAATATAAATCCATTCATTCTCCAGAGTCCATCAGCTGCTTGCAGAATGTGCCTAAATGAGTTTTTAAAGCTCTTGTTAAATAACAGCTGGTAATATTATATTTGTCATGAGTTTTACCAGAACTTTTGAAATGATCAATGTGCAAATGTTTTTAATCTGTGAAAAGTAACTTGGAATACTTATTTTTGTGTTTTTACATATGATTTGTAGACATACCGTAGTAGTATTGAACAGCATGTGATCCTTATTGGAGGGATAGTACTAGAAGGGATTCTAAATATGAGCATGGTTTAACCCAGAGAAATAAAATATTGGTCACACACCATGGAAGGAAGAACTTCTGTAGAATAGTTACTTTATTGTCAAAGTGCCAAAGGACATAGACAGGACGTTACAGGAACATTGGTAGACCAGTTTCAAACAGATAACTCATGCTTGTTCACAACAAAAAACATGACATGGTTTAATCCAGACATAGACCTGTGTGGCCAATCAGAAATTGTGTCTCTCCAGATACGCTGTCGTAACTCTGAGTCTGAGCCGTCGTATCTTGGCGCCTGATTCAATGAATCAGATACGCCAGAATTTGTATAAGATACGACCAGCGTAAGTCTCCTACGCCGTCGTATCCAAACTGCATATTTACGCTGGCCGCTAGGGGCGTGTACGCTGATTTACGCCTAGAAATGTGTAAATCAGCTAGATACGCCAATTCACGAAACGTACGCCCGGCCGACGCAGTACAGATACGCCGTTTACGTTAGGCTTTTCCCGGCGTAAAGTTACCCCTTCTATATGATGTGTAGATGAGGTGTAGATGAGGCGTAGCAATGTTAAGTATGGTCGTCGGAACAGTGTCGAATTTTTCACGTTTTACGTCGTTTGCGTAAGTGGTTCGCGAAAAGGGGTGTGCGTCATTTACATTCACGTCGAAAGCATTGGCTTCTTGCGGTTTGATTTGGAGCATGCGCACTGGGATAATTTCACGGACAGCGCATGCGCCGTTCATAAAAAGCGTAATTTACGTGGGGTCACATTAAATTTACATAACACACGCCCACATCTTCCACATTTGAATTAGGTGGGCTTACGCCGGCCTATTTACGCTACGCCACCGCAACTTTTGTTTGAGAATACTGCACTTGCCTGACAAAGTTGTGGAGGCGTAACGTAAATAGGATACGTTACGCCCACACAAAGATGCGCGCTTCTACGTGAATCCGGGCCTATATTGTCAAAGTATTGGAAGATCTGCCTTTACACGCGCCTGAACTTTTATGGCATCCCAGTCTTAGTCCATAGGGTTCAATAATGAGTTAGCCCACCCTTTGCAGCTCTAACAGCTTTAACTCTTCTGGGAAGTCTGTCCACAAGGTTTAGGAGTGTTTATGGGAATCTTAGACCATTCTTCCAGAAGCACATTTGTGAGGTCAGGCACTGATGTGGACGAGCAGGCCTGGCTCGCAGTCTCCACTCTAATACCTCCCATAGCTGTTCTATTTGGTTGAGGTCAGGACTCTGTAAAGGCCAGTTAAGTTCCTCCACCCCAAACCCGCTCATCCATGTCTTTATAGACCTTGTTTGTGCACTGGTCCAAATCATTTGGTGGAGGGGGTTAGGGTGTGGGGTTGTTTTTCAGGGGTTGGGCTTGGCCCCTTAGTTCCAGTGAAGGGAACTCTTAAGGTGTCAGCATCCAAAGGCATTTTGGACTTTTTCATGCTCCCAACTTTGTGGGAACAGTTTGGGGATGACTCCTTCCTGTTCCAACATGACTGTGCACAAAGCACAAAGACATGGATGACTGGCCTAAACAGAGTCCTTACCTTAACCTGATAGAACACCTTTGGGATGAATTAGAGTGGAGACTGCGAGCCAGTCCTTCTCGGACTAAGACTGGAATGCCATTAAAGTTAATGTGTGTGTAAAGGCAGACATCCCAATACATTTGGTAATATAATATATCTATATCTCCACAATAGACAGGAAGAGCAGCATGCAGCAATTATATAGTGCAGAGAAATATGTAGAATAAGTCAAGAGGATTGCTGCACAAAAAGTTTATTGAACCAAATGTTCATACATAACATACATAGTAGCAAAAGCGTTCCATGATTTCCGTTTCGGGCTTCAAAGCTTACACCCATCGTCGGTTCAGAACACGTCTAACTATTAAGACATAGATACATCAATTTATACATCTTTGTGAGAATACATTTGGAGTCAATTACATCATTAATCATTAGGTAATCATCAATCACAGTAATTCAAGTCCTTCTTTCATTGTTTTTCAATACTGAGGAAATGGTTAACAGAACCGTTACCCCCCTAACATCTCACCATTGGGCTTCCAATTATTAACATTTCAGAGAAATATATCACGATCTATATATAATCACAAATCATTACAGTGTTCCACCATACTCATATATTCATCCTTTAACCATAGAATAGAATAACCGGAGATGTCATATATTCCTAACAAAAAATAATTATATAAACAAATATACTAAGTCTGTATTTTAATTTCAATGTTTTTTTTTAGTTTTTCATAAATAAATAAGAAGCATCGGTACATTCTGCTGTACATTATAACATTCAACATATAACAAAATGTCATATATGAGCACAGATGCAAAACTAAGGCCCGGATTCACGTAGAATTGCGTATCTTTGTGTGGGCGTAATGTATCCTATTTACGTTACTCCTCCGCAACTTTTACAAGCAAGTGCCATATTCTCAAACGAAAGTTGCGGCGGCCTAGCGTAAATAGGCCGGCGTAAGCCCGCCTAATTCAAATGTGGTAGATGTGGGCGTGTTATGTAAATTTTATGTGACCCCACGTAAATTACGCTTTTTACGAACGGCGCATGCGCCGTCCGTGAAAGTATCCCAGTGCGCATGCTCCAAATTAACCTGCAAGAAGCCAATGCTTTCGACGTGAACGTAAATGACGCCCAGTCTTATTCGCGAACGACTTACGCAAACGACGTAAAATTTTCAGAATTCAACGCGGGAACGACGTCCATACTTAACATTGGTATGCCTCATGTACGCCTCATATAGCAGGGGTAACTTTACGCCGGAAAAAGCCTAACGTAAACGGCGTATCTGTACTGTGTCGGCCAGGTGTACGTTCGTGAATTTGTGTATCTAGCTGATTTACATATTTCTAGGCGTAAATCAGCGTACACGCCCCTAGCGGCCAGCGTAAATATGCAGTTAAGATCCAACGGCGTAGAATGACGTTCACATCGTAAGCATTGGCTTGTTGCGGGTTAATTTCGAGCATGCGCACTGGGATACCCCCACGGGCGGCGCATGCGCTGTTCAGAAAAAACGTAATTTACGTTGGGTCAAGACGTATTACCATAAAACACGCCCCCATCTTATCCATTTGAATTGCGCGCCCTTACGCCGACACAGTTACACTAAACCGCCGTAACTTACGGCGCAAATTCTTTGAGAATACGGGAAATACGCTGTAAGTTACGGCGGCGTAGTGTATCTGAGATGCACTACGCCGGCCGTAAAGAAGCGCCGCGCTTCGTGGATCTGGCCCATAGTGTGTATCCGACTGTATGTTAACACCAGTATGTCTCTAAACTTTACTCAGTTCTCTTTCTATACTTCTCACCTACTGTGCTGTATTAAGGGATATGATTGTCCAAGCAACCCATCATTATCTTCTCCCCTTGGTTTTCCTTTCATTTGTGACACTGTGGGGTTTGTTTACTAAAGGCTAATAGACTATTCACTTTATAAGAGCAGTTGGCCTCTACAAGTAAAGTTCCTCCAGAGCTTAGAAAATGAGGTAAGGCTTTACTTTACAAAGAATACCCAATCACATGCAGGGAAAATAATAAAACTGCATTTTTACATGTATATGATTGGACCATGGAAGCTTGCAGAGCTTCCCATCATTTACTAAGGTCTGGAGCAGAGTGCAACTACACTTGTAAAGTACACAGTCTAATTTGCATTTAGTAAATCAACCCCTGTGTCTATACCTGCGTTTAGCTGCGATAAGTTTAGCTGCATTTAGAGAAAATATAATTTTGTGTGTTCAGAATCTGATCTAAGGCTCCATTCACACCTAGGCGTTTTAACGCCTGAAGCCCGATGCTATTGCAGCCTAAAATACGCTGGAGGGGTGATTTAACATTGTTCTCTATGGAGATGGTTCACATCTCCACGCCGAAACGCCGTACGCCTGAAGCTCAAAACAAGTCCCTGACCCTTTTTTTCAGGCGGCTTCGGCGTTCGGCATAGCCGACAATGTGTAAATCACCCCTCCAGCGAAAACAAGGTTAAAAAACGACGTGTTTTGTCGTGGCAAATCGCGGTACAAAACGCTGCGCTAAGGTGTGAATGCAGCCTAAGACTCCGTAAGTGGACTTGGGAGGGACAGGTGCAGTATTCATCTCCGCTGCCTGCAGCCTGTTAAAGTCTATGGCAGGCTTCAGCTAGACGGTGCTGAACACTGTAGAGGGTGGTTTAGGGCCCTATGCATTTAGGTAATGCCCATACCGCAGAAGACAATTGCATATATGAAATCACATAATATGGAAGTTGTCAGGGTTTTGCTTATTGATTGCAAAAGCTGTCTGTTTATAGCAATTTGTTATCTCTAATGAACACATTAGTGCAGTGCAGCATTATTTATGGCACAAAGTTCTGAATACTTGGAACAACACAGGAATGTGTGTATTTACTATTACTTCTCATTCCCAATCTTTGTTTGCAATCACTGTGCAGGTGCAACCAAGCTTATTGTAAACATTGCAATTTTTTCATTGGCCTTGGCCTGTGATTAGAGCTTTGAAAGCACAGGGAGGAAAAGACGGGTAATATTTACAGAATTGTTTATCTCTTGATGTATTAAAAGACCCGATGCATAATAAAAGAAGAGGTAGGTATCTTTTAAAGTGTAAACGACTTGTAACTAAATAGAGGGTCTATCAACTGTAAGTGAAACTACAGTCAACAGATATCCTATATTGTTACTATAGCAACTGCTAATAGCTTATCTAAAAATTCACATTTTAGACTTAGTGAGTAATATGTGTACCATATGGTGCTCATAAAATCAGTTTATATACAGATAACCCAATAAGTTCTTTATGTGGGTGCGACTTTACATAGTTAAATAGTCTGGTAGAAAAAAGACACAAGTCCATTTAGATCAACCAATAAAAGGGAGAAAAAAGATCATACAATCCCATATACACAATCTTATACCCACAGTTGATCCAGAGGAAGGCAGAACCCCCCAGCAAAGCATGAATCAATTTGCTCCAGCAGGGGATTTTTTTTTTTCCTGATCCTCCCACAGGCAATCGGATATAATGTTAGCATGCGATTATATTATGTATAGTATAGTATAATCCAGGCCTTTTTTAACCACTTAAGACCCAGACCAAAATGCAGCTAAAGGACCCGGCCAGGTTTTGCGATTCGGCACTGCGTCGCTTTAACAGACAATTGCGTGGTCGTGCGACGTGGCTCCCAAACAAATTTGGCGCCTTTTTTCCCACAAATAGAGCTTTCTTTTGGTGGTATTTGATCACCTCTGCGGTTTTTATTTTTTGCGCTATAAACAAAAATAGAGCGACTATTTTGAAAAAAATTCAATATTTTTTACTTTTTGCTATGATAAATATCCCCCAAAAATATATAAAAAAAACATATTTTTTCCTCAGTTTAGGCCGATACGTATTCTTCTACCTATTTTTGGTAAAAAAAATCCGCAAGAAGCGTTTATCGGTTGGTTTGCGCAATATTTATAGCGTTTACAAAATAGGGGATAGTTTTATTGCATTTTTATAAAAAAAATTTTTTTTACTACTAATGGTGGCGATCAGCGATTTTTTTCGTGACTGCGACATTATGGCGGACACGTCAGACAATTTTGACACATTTTTGGGACCATTGTAATTTTCACAGCAAAAAATGCATTTAAATTGCATTGTTTTCTGTGAAAATTACAATTGCAGTTTGGGAGTTAACCACAAGGGGGCGCTGATGGGGTTATGTGTGACCTGAAGTGTGTTTACAACTGTAGGGGGGTGTGGCTGTAGGTGTGACGTCATCGATTGTGTCCCCCTATAAAAGGGATCACACGATCGATGACGCCTCCACAGTGAAGAACGGGGAAGCTGTGTTTACACACAGCTCTCCCTGTTCTTCAGCTCCGGGGACCGATCGTGGGACTCCAGTGGCGATCGGGTCCGCGGGTTCCCACGGTCACGGAGCTTTGGACCGGGTCGCGGGCGCGCGCCCACGGCTGGGTACTAGCACAGGATGTACCTGTACGTGCATGTGCCCAGCCGTGCCATTCTGCCGACGTATATGTGTAGGAGGCGGTCCTTAAGTGGTTAAGCAATAGTCCTCGTACACACGACCATTTTCCTCGACAAAATTCATCAAGAAAATTGGTGGCAGAGCTTTTTTGCAGAGGAAAACGGCCGTGTGTATGTTTTTCGTCGAGAAAACTGTCGTGGATCTCGACGAGAAAAAAAGAGAATATGTTCTCTTTTTTCTCGTTGGGAGTCTCAATTTCCTCGTCGTGTTTCTCGTCGGGCTGGTTTACGACGAGAAATACGTTCGTGTGTATGCTTAGAAACCCACGCATGCTCAGAATAAAGTATGAGACGGGAGCGCACCTTCGGTAAAAGTATCGTTCGTAATGGAGATGGCACATTCGTCACGCTGTAACAGACTGAAAAGCGCGAATCGTTTCTTTTACGACGAGATTCTCGGTTGTGTGTACGAGGCCATATACTAAGCTGGCCAGAACCAGCTCTTGAGGGAGTGCATTCCACATATTCACAGCTCTGACTGTGAAGAAGCCTTTCTGTATTTGGAGATTAAATCTTTTTTCCTCCAGACGTAAAGAGTGCCCCCTGGTCCTCTGTGATGACCTTAAAGCGGAGGTTCACCCAAAGTTACAACATTATTTTAAAACATTCGTTTCACAACGCACATACTGAATTGGCCAAACATTTATTTCTAAAAAAATTAGATACCGTATTATTGCCATATAAAATCTTACTTCCGGTATTCCCCTCCCGCGGGAGTAGGCGTAGCTGATCCTTTCCCCGGCGCCGCAATGCATTGTGGGACTTATTTGGAAGGTTTTCAGGGAGCACAGTGTCTTGGAGCTCCGTGCGGCGTGTGGGGGCGTGGCATTTACGCAATCCGGACTTGGGGAATCTCCGCCCACACTAAAGTAGCCTGTCTCTTCACGTACTGAGCAGTGCTGTGTTATCTTCTTTTGTTGACGACGTTGCCATGACAACGAGGGTGGGAACTTTCGACGTCGCCGCCCGTTGTGATGGCAACCCTCAGTGCACCGTCAACACTGCGCATGTGCGGGATCGAGCGGAGAATGCTGGGAAGACAGCATTCTCTGCAATCAGGAAGTAGGTGCTTGTGGGCTTCTATTGCCCATAAGCAAAACTGAAACGTCCCTCGGATGTGTATATAAGTAATCGTTTGATCGGATAACGGAATGCTGGCGATGTATACAGTCAGAACAGTGAGTAAGCAATTGTAAAGGTTATAATCATTCAATGGGCAAAAAAACCCGAAACGCAGCGGAACCTCCGCTTTAAAGTGAATAACTCACCACCAAGTTCACTATAAAGACCACTTATATACTTATACATGTTGATCATATCCCCCCTTAGTTTTTTTTAAATATATTTGTAATATACCTTGTTTCCTTTTTTTTTTCGTTTCTTCCTTTATGTTTATGTTAAGCCTAATTACTGTAGGACCTCCAGGTAAGAAACTTTACAATAATTTCACAAACATGAATTCCTTAAGAAAACAGTGAGACATGATTCAAACTAAAAAATAGGTTTTGGGTCTATATACACTTTTAGGCCTGTCAGCAACATGTCAACTATGCATAAACAAGCTACCACCCAGAATAATATAATATGTTTTTTCCTTCCCAAGGCATCACACAGTGACTGAACAAAAACTGCTCTGAAACCATATTATGTGCAGGCCCTAAGATATGGTCACATTGCAGCATCCAAATAAGATCCAAATGACTATACTTCAATAAACACAGCTTGCAAACACCATATAACGTTGATGCAAAATGAATGAGATTCTAGGAAAGAATCCCTTTCTGACCCACTTGGAGATCCATGGTCATTGTGCAGTTATAAATGATGGCAGCTGAAATGTTTGGGCCTGATGTAGTTTAATTACTGAGGAACGATGGGTGAGAATCAGTAGAAAGACAGCAGACAGCATTTCCGCTCAAGCAGCTGGCAAGGATCGTGATGTGAAAATGTTGGCGTTGATGCAACATATCTGCTGGCACTTCTGTGTCCACAAACCAACAAATGACATGATACAGCCAAGATGCTGAACTGCCAAAAAGCATATCAAGCATTTTCTCCTCCCTCCTATCCTCCCATCCTCCTGTTACTCACTCGTGGGGACAAGATGAAAGCTAATGCAGTAGATTCATCTTTCTTTTAAACTGTTAAAATATGGTGTTGCCTATATTCCTTTATTTTAACACGTAATGGTGTTGCCTATATTCTAGTAACATTTCTGTATAACTTGTAACAACCCCAGATTGAAATTGCTTGCTTGGATCTGAAGTAGTTGAAGGGTTTATAAAGGCAAATGTTTTTTCACCTTAATGCATCCTATGCATTAAAGTGAAAAAACATCCAACGGTACCGCCCCCCCCCCCAAGCCCCTGTCTTACTTACCTGACCCTCGAAAGTCCCGCGCTAGCCCCCGTCATCCTCCTCGGTTCTCAGTCTGTGGCCGTTGATTGGCTAGGTTTGAAGGATTGATAGCAGCGCAGCCATTGGCTGGCACTGCTGTCAATCGCATCCAATGACGCGACGGGGGCGGGGCCGAGTGATACAGTGAGCGGCTATGGCCGCCGTTGTATCACGGGAGCGTGCCCGCAAGAGCTTTCCACCATGCAAGCTAGCTCGCATGAAGGTGGAAAGCTCTTACGAGGAGGAGCCGAGACAGCCGCCGAGGGACCCCAGAAGACCAGGTTCAGGGACACTCTGTGCAAAACGAGCTGCACAGTGGAGGTAAGTATAACATGTTTGTTATTTTACAAAAAAAAATTCCTTTAGGGCCCTTTCACACGGGGCGGATCAGTAATGATCCGCCTCCGTGTGTCCGTAAGCTCAGCAGGGATCGCTCCGTAGATCCCCGCTGAGCCGGCGGATGACAGGGCGGTCCCCGCACACTGTGCAGGGACCGCCCTGTCTTTTCTCCGCTCTCCCCTATGGGGGGATCGGATGAACACGGACCGTGTGTCCGTGTTCATCCGATCCGCAGACGGAAGAAAAAATAGGACATTCTTCCGTCTGCAAAATCGGATCTTTGCGGAGGCGGGTGATTACGGGTGTCAGCGGATGTTTATCCGCTGACACCCACAATCACACAGGGACCAATGTATGTCCCTTTTTCATCCACAAACGGATGGATGAAAAAGCGGACATACGGTCCGCACGTCTGAAAGGGCCCTTAGTGTCCCTTTAGGGGTCACTAAACAGATTTTTTTTTCAGTTTTTGTTAGTTGAACAATGCATCTAGTTTGCTTAGCTGTTGGAACTTCAATGGTAATATTTATTTTACAAAGTTTTTATTGTTTTTTTTAAATATCGCCAAAATAATGTGATAAACATAACAGGATAGAATGATAAAACATCAGCTATGGAATTACACAGCATATAAATATAAAACTATTTGTCAGAAAAGTCAAATCACCAGTGAATCGGTAACTAGGGGAAGACCCAGGGAATTATTACAAAGTAAATGCTGTTGATATTCATCAGAAGGACCCATGAACAGGGTGATTGGAAATGTAGGACTATATAGATATACTGTAGTGTAGACCATCAGAAAACAGAAACATGAGGAAAGTCAGCAGGTGTGATGTGTCTAAGGCAGGGGTCTCAAACTCAAACTTACGCTATGCGAGTTCTTTCTTTCTTTTAAATCCCATATTGGTACATTGTTTGAGGCAATCCAACTTTGTGACCGTCCCTTTCTGCTGACATGCTGCAAGGATACCATCACTATATGCTGTCTATGATCTCCTGTAATTAAGAGATCATAGAGTTCCGGTAAGAGGCAGTGTGTGAGGCCTTGTACACACGACCGAGTTTCTCGGCAAAAACCAGCAAGAAACTTGTTGGGAGATATTTTTTTGCCGAGGAAACCGGTCGTGTGTACATTTTCGTAGAGGAAACTGTCGAGAAACTCGACGAGCCAAAAAGAAAGCATGTTCTCTATTTCCTTGATGGGAATGGAGAAAATTGGCTTGTCGAGTTTCTCGACGGCTTCACAAGGAACTCGACGAGGAAAACGATGTGTTTCGCCCGTCGAGTTTCTCGGTCCTGTGTACGAGGCCTGACTGTGGTGGAGGTGCTTCTATCATCACTCTTCTCAGGAGTTGGGGAATTTTTTACACTTTGGAGATCATAGAACACGATCATTTATTCTGTTTTGGACTTTATGGTGGATTATGGTCAATCCATAAGTGTTTATTAGACTTTTCAAATTAAGTTCACGGTTTGATCACTGTATGTTATTCACTTTTTATTATTTTTTTTAGCTGTTATCAGGGCATCATATTAATATGCACATTAGCGCAGTTAGAATGATATCATTGCCGCTCCCCCTGATGCGGATCCCGCCCATACACAATCGTGGTCTGCTCCTGGATCTGTGTATGACTGGAAGGGAAGTCACACGATCCTGTGACATTAAGCACAACTACACAGGACGTCCGTGCACACGGAGTGCCTCTGTAGATTCCCTGCCCCCTCCCTCTCCCTTGGCAGCAGGGGTTTTGAATTGCCGCTGACAAAGCAGAGCAGCAAGCAAGTGACTAGCGCAGGCTGCGAAACTCCGGCTGTAAAAAAGACCTAGCGGGCAGCAGCGTGGGTTTCAGTGCAGCTGCTTTGAACCCCCAGCAATGATTGGGCCCAGGGCAGCTTTCCCGTTTGCCCTGTACTAAAGATGGCCCTGTTTGTACAGTATCTGCAAAGAGCAGGACAGGGTGGCCTTGAAAGCTAAAATCAAGTTTATCACAGGGTCTTGCTTTTTGTCTAAAAAGGACAGTGATGGAGAGCCTGGAACAAAATGTCAAGCATTAGATGCCCACACAAATGCCTGTACAACCACAAAAAAAAGAGCCAACTCAGTGTGAATGCAGCATAACAGAGCAGAATGTTTATGTACAGATGATGGATGGGAAGGTGTTAAATAACATATATATATATATATATATATATATATATATATATATATATATATATATATATATATATATATATATATATTTGGGTTGCATAATGACACATCTTGGTTTTGTCTTCCATTTGTTATTTTCTCCAAGGGTTCCTGTGCGCGTGGAATGCATACGATGTCTATTAGTTTAGATACGTTATATTAAAACCTGTCAAAGAAAGGAAACCAATTTCATAAGGTTAGCAAATTAATGAGAGCCTGGTTGCGTGTTAGATGCTTTCTTTGTGCATCTGGACCTTGGTACAATCTGCCATTCTTAATCATATTTTAATTTTCAAATAAATTGCTTTCATTATCCTTTCATTTACAATACCATGTGTGCTTTACTGCTCATTAATGTTTGTCGTCTCCTTTGCCGAGACCAGGTTTTTGAGCCCGACGCGTGCTATGCTGTAATTAAAATAGGTGTGTATTTTCTTTCCTCTAAATGATTTTACACGGCTGGAAAAATCATGTAACATCATAATTATTTATTTGCTTACTTCCACAGTAACTGAGTTTTTAAAGCACACATATACCGGTAATCATTTTATTTATTAATAATGATTGATGTGTATTGATCCCAGCCTGCCTGATTTAACCATCTTTTCTTCAGGAGAAATTGCTATATTGTTTGCAGCTACCCTGTTGTAGTCTGTTAATTGGTCACTTTTTTTTAATCAAGCACATAGTCCCCATTTTATATCGCTTGACATAATGCCATTTCTAAACGTATGATGTTCGCTGGTCAACCGCGATCGCTCCACAGAGAGCCAGAACGGGGATCTGTCAATGTAAACAAACAAAGGGGAGTTCAGAGTGATCGTCTGTTCCTAGTGATTAGGAACTGCGATCTCTCTGTACTCCCAGTCAGTCCCCTCCCCCCACAGTTAGAAACAACTCCCAGGGAAAATATTTAACCCCTTGATCCCCCCCTAGTGTTAACCCCTTCCCTGGCAGTGACATTTATACAGTAATCAGTGCATTTTTATAGCCCTGATTGCTGTATAAATGTCAATGGTCCTAAAAAAGTGTCAAAGTTGTCCAATCTGTCCGCCGCAATGTCGAAGTCCCACTAAAAATTGATGATCATTGCCATTACTAGTAAAAAAAATAATAATAATATTAAAAATGCCATAAATATATACCCTATTTTGTAGACACTATAACATTTGGCCAAACCAGTCAATATACGCTTATTGTGATTTATTTTTTACCAAAAATATGTAGAGGAATACATATTGGCCTAAACCGATGAAGAAATTCGTTTTTTTTTTTATATTGGCAATTTTATTTGTTTATAGCGCAAAAAAATAAAAACTGCAGAGGTAATCAAATAGCACCAAAAGAAATGTCTATTTGTGGGAAAAAGGACATCAATGTAGTTTGGGTACAGCTTCGCACGCCAACACAATTGTCAGTTAAAGCGATGCAATGCCATTTCGCAAAAAATGGCCTGGTCAATAAGGGGGCAAATCTTTCGGTCCTTTCGGTGCAAATCATGACTGTTGGGTCTTTTTTTTTTATTACAATTAAAGGGTTTGTTGGTTTTCTATTACTCTACTACAACTACTAGTAAATTATTTGCCCTGTAGAAATATATTTTATACCAAAAACAGTGATTGATCTGGTTAGTGATGTTGGACTGCTATTATTTTGAACACAACTGTAGCTCAGCACATCAGAATGCAAGAAGCTGATAATTCATTTTAGGTATTTACACTTTTTGCATTATAATAAACGATGCAATACTTATTACAAAGCTCGTCTTTTAAAGGCAAATACTTAAAAGAATTTGGGGTCCATTTTATCTTGAATTAAAACGTTATGCTAACCAATTAAAATTGGCGTATAGGAAAGATTTTTAATGACATGCTTGGTCTCTTCTGCATGAAAACTACTTACCTCTCTGTCTGCCCTTGTACAGTGAGCCACTGTAGCTCACTGAAGCTCACCGTGCAAATTTGGCAGGTGATGGAGACCCAGAAGCCAGCCACCCGAAGATGTCAGCGACCGGGCAGGTAGCTCAAGGATGCCACATCGCCGGAGCTGAGGTGAGTAAGATTCCACTCTAATTTATATTCAAAAAGAATAAGACATTTTAAACTGATACACTTTCTCTCTCTCCCTCTCTCTGTGTGTGTGTACACATATATATATATACACACACACGTCACCATTTTTCTAGGTAATAATGGGCCAGATTCACAGCTGAAATACGCCGGAGTATCTACTGATACACCGGCGTATTTTCAAATTTGCCACGTCGTATCTTTAGTTTGAATCCTCAAACCAAGATACGATGGCTTCTGGCTTCGATCCGACAGGCGTACGCCTTCGGATCGTAGGTGTAATACTTCAGCGCCCGCTGGGTGGAGTTTGCGTCGTTTGGTATGTTAATTAGCTGTATACGGCGATCCACGAAGGTACGCGCGTTTGTCGCATTCTCTTACGTCGTCGCTAGTCGGCTTTTCCCGGCATATAGTTACGGCTGCTATTTCATGGCTTATATTTAGACTTGCCATGTTAAAGTATGGCCGTCGTTCCCGCGGCTAATTAAAATTTTTTTTTTTGCGTAAGTCGTCCGTGAATAGGAAAGGACGTAACGCACGTCGCCGTTCAAAAAATTACGTCGGTGCGACGTCATTTCGCGCAAAGCACGGCGGGAAATTTCAAAACGGAGCATGCGCAGTACGTTCGGCGCGGGAACGGGCCTAATTTAAATAATACACGCCCCATTTGAATTAGGCGGGCTTGCACCGGACGGATTTACGCTACGCCGCCGCAAGTTTACAGGCAAGTGCTTTGTAAATCAAGCACTTGCTGGTAAAACTTGCGGCGGTGTAACGTAAATGTGATATGTTACGCTGCCGCGGATTTACGCAATTCTACCTGAATCTGGCCCAATATTTCTAAAGGTGTTCTGGACATGAAATTTTCACCACGTCAGTAACAACCAATGCAATCCATACAAAGAAACCAAAACAAATAGGTTCAGAAATTAATTAAGTTATGTTTAATAAAATGGAATGATACAGGGAAAAGTATTGAACACATGAAGATAGGGAGGTGCAAAAGGCATGGAAAGCCAAGACACCAGCTGAAATCTATCAGTAATTAGAGAGCAATCCTACTCCTTGTCAGTGCAAAAGTAATTGATTTACTGATTCAGTCTCAACTGAAGGCCTATAAAAAGGTGTCTCATTAGAAACATCTCATGATGAGTAAAAGCAAAGAGCTCTCTCAAGTCCTTTGCAACCTAATAATACATAACATAACAATAACATAATCTGGAAGTGGGAAAAACATAATTTCCCCATAAACCGGCCACGACCAGGTTCTCCTTGCAAGATTTCTAAATGAATTTTTTTTTCAAAAAAGTTGTCTGAATCCTCGTGCACACGACCGAGGAACTCGACAGGCGAAACACATCGTTTTCCTCGTCGAGTTCCTTGTTAGACTATCGAGGAACTCGACAAGGCAAGTTTCTCCATTCTCGTCGAGGAAATAGAGAACTTGCTCTCTTTTTGGCTCGTCGAGTTTCTCGACAGTTTCCTCGACGAAAATGTACACACGACCGGTTTCCTCGGCAAAATAAATATCTCCCAGCAAGTTTCTTGCTGGTTTTTGCCGAGAAACTCGGTCGTGTGTACGAGGCTTGAGGACCACTCGTGGAGAGCTTCAGAAAGACCTGGAATTAGTAGGTACACTTGCTTAAAAAAAAAAAACAATAAGTAATGCACTCAGCCACTGTATGCACAATCACCACGCAAGATTCCATTGCTGAAAAAAAATCATGTTGAAGTTAGTTTAAAGTTTGCTGCACAACATTTAGACAAGTCTGTGAAATACTGGGAGAATATAGTCTGGTTAGATGACACCAAAATTAAACTCTTTGGATGCCATAATGCATACCATGTTTGGAGATCAAATGGCACTGCACATCTCCCTAAAAACACCCCCCATACCAACAGTGAAGTTTGGCGGTGGGAACATCATGGTGTGGGGTTGTCTTTCAGAATACGGTACTGGCAAACTTCATATCATTGAAGGAAGGATGAATGTGAAAATCTACCAAGACATTCTTAATAAAAATCTGCTGCCAACTACCAGGATGATGACGATGAAATGAGGGTGGACATTTCTGCAAGACAATGATCCCAAACACAAAGCCAAGGAAACTCTCCATCGGTTTCAAAGAAAGAAAATAAAGCTGCTATGGCGCAGCCAATCACTGGACTTGAATTCAACAGAAAATCAATGGAAAGAACTAAAGATCAGAGTTCAGAGAAGAGGCCCACAGAACCTTCAAGATTTGAAGACGGTATGGAAGAATGGGCCAAAATCACACCTGAGCAATGCATGCGACTAGTTTCTCCATACAGGAGGCGTCTTGAAGCTGGCATTACCAACAAAGGATTTTGTACAACGTAATAAATAATTTTCAGTTAGCATGTTCAATACTTTTTCCCTTCGTCATTCCATTTTATTACACATAACTTAATTTCTGAACCTATCTGTTTTGGTTTCTTTGTATGGATTGCATTGGTTGTTACCGACATGTGGTGAATATTTCATGTCAATAGCACCTTTAGAAATATCTTTACCTAGGAAAATGGTGACAAATTTAATCCTTTTTTTAGCCTCTGTATATATATCTGTATCTATCAGAGACTGCCCCTCATGTTATAAAAGATTGTCAAAGACTAAACAAATGTGAATACATTTCCTGCTCTCCTGTGCGGAGTCGGATGACATCATGGTACTCAGCCAGGAAATTTTTATGTTTTAATAAATGCTGATGTTCTTATGGAAAACAGTATTATCAGCCTTAGTAAAGAACCGACCCGTGTAAGGATGGTGCTGGATCCTTGGACAGGTAGGTGTCCATTTAAAAAAAATGTTTACTTTCATTTCAATTTAATTGTCATTTTTTGTTCACTTTTTAGTTACATTTTTAGTTTACAGGGAAATGTATTGATATGCTGACGCCTTAAGATTTCCTTTCACTGGAACTAAGGGGCCAAGCCCAACCCCTGAAAAACAACCTCGCACCATAATCTCCCCTCCACCAAATGATTTGGACCAGTGCACAAAGCAAGGTCCATAAAGCATTGGATAAGTGAGTTTGGAGTGGAGGAACTTGACTGGCCTACACAGAGTCCTAAGCCAGGCCTTCTCATCCAACATCAGTGCCTGACCTCACAAATGCGCTTCTGGAAGAATGGTCAAACATTCCCATAGAAACACTCCTAAACCTGATGGACAGCCTTCCCAGAAGAATTGAAGCTGTTATATCTGCAAAGGGTGGGACAACTCAATATTGAACCCTACGGACTAATAGCCAGATTCACGTACGCCGGCGTAACTTTGTGCAGGCGTAACGTATGTCATTTACGTTACACCGCCGCAAGTTAGAGCAAAGCACTTGCTCCGTAAGTTGCGGCGGCGTAGCGTAAATGTGCCGGCGTAAGTGCGCCTAATTCAAATCGTGAAGAGGTGGGCGTGTTTTATGTAAATAAAGCATGACCCCACGTAAATGACGTTTTGAACGAACGCCGCAAAGAATCATTGGTTTCGATGTGAACATAACCTACGCCCAGCCCTATTCTGAATCGACTTACGCAAACGATGTGAAATTCGACGTGGTTCCGACGTCCATACTTAACATTGGCTGCGCCATCTTTTTGGTGGTTTATCTTTACGCCTGAAAACGCCTTACGTAAACGGCGTATCTTTACGTTCGTGAATAGGCGTATCTCGCTGATTTACGCATTCTAGGCGTAAATCAGCGTACACGCCCCTAGCGGCCAGCGGAAATAGACAGCTAAGATACGCCGGCGGTCGTATCTTAGCTACATTTAAGCGTATCTCAATTTGAGAATACACTTAAATATACGACGGCGCAGATTCGGAGTTACGACGGCGTATCTACTGATACGCCGTCGTATCTCTACGTGAATCTGGCCATAAGAGTTGTGCTAAGACTTAAGACTAAGTTCATATGTCTAAGACTAAGGCCGCGTACACACGGTCGATCCAAACCGATGAGAATGGTCCGACGGACCGTTTTCATCGGTTCACCGCGGAAGTGGCCTGATGGTCTGATGTGCGTACACACCATCAGTTCAAAAACCGATCGGGTCAGAACGCGGTGACGTAAAACACACGACGTGCTGAAAAAAAACAAGTTCAATGCTTCCAAGCATGCGTCGACTTGATTCTGAGCCTGCGCGAGTTTTGAACCGATGCTTTTGTGTACTAACCATCGGTTTGGACCTATCGGGCAGCGGTCCATCGGTACGATTTTATAGCAAGTTCTAAAATTTTTGACCGAAGGAAAACAGACCGATGGGCCGTACACACGGTCGGTTTGGACCGATGAAACTGGACTTCAGTCCGTTTTCATCGGTTTGGACTGACCGTGTGTACGCGGCCTCAGACTAAGTTCAGGTGTCACAATACTTTTGACAATAAAGTGTATGTTGCTAAAATAGAAAGATGCGACACCAAAACATCAACATTTTCATCACTCTAGATAGCTTGGCAGTTCATTTTTACTACAATAATTTGTGCTATTCTTCTTCTTTTTTTTTTACAGATTTTGTTTGATGTTCCACTTTTTACCATGAAAAGCCATTAAACACCTCTTTAGTAATTATATTGAAAACAGATGAATGGCTGCACATTATTGAAGCACTAATAAATGCCTTCACGCTACAGAACCTCCGCACAGATTAGATGTAAAATCTATTACAATTTTAAGTAGTATTTCTGTCTTGTTTTCTTTCATTTATGATAAAAGTTTATTCAATGTTTTCTAAGCATTGATGATAGAAAAACTGGGTGAACAACCTAATCTGCTACAATTACTTACCTCTCCCTAAGCATTTTTTCAGTTGAAAGCCAGTCATTATCTTGTAAAGTAGTGGTGACATCATCACTGTTATGCACACAGCTTGTGCAGAGGGCTGCGGGAGGGATCCAGCAGGCCCCGCCCACTACAAGCTGCCTGCAGAAAAATACAGGAGGGGGAGGAGACAAGACCAGTCAACCTGCACAAGGAGAGAGTGCAGCAGTGAATGGTCTTTAGTACAAGAAACCTCTGTACACAGGCAAAGTTTCACACTGGGTTACTGCATGGATCTGAAAGAAATACACACATCACACCGAGATTCCAGTTAAAATACATTTAATTCAGATATTTGCTTATCCAAAATTTCAGCTTTAAATGTATTTTAATTGTAACTAGTTTAAATATCTACATATCTTCATTTTACTTGATTTCAGCACTGAGAGTGGGAGATGTAGGAATAGTGCCAGTGTCAATCAGGTGTATCAAGGAGCATGCTAACTAAGAGCATGGAGTTACTGGATCATAAACAGTATAGGCACTTATTTTGTTATGTTTTACATACGGTAGCTATACCTGCAAAAGTGGCCAGCCTGAAGTGATCTAGCAGGACTTAATTTTCTGACTAAAGTTCCATGTTAACATATAATTAAAGTGGTGTTCCAGCTGATTTTTTTTTTAAAGTCAGCAGCTATAAAAAACTGTAGCTGCTGACTTTTAATAAGCACACTTACCTGTCCAGGGTGCCCATGATGTTGGCCCCCCGAGGCCGATCCGTCCATAGGATTGGATGCCAACGCCACCATTTGTACTATGGGAAACAGGCAGTGGAGCCTTGAGGCTTCACTGCCCGTTTCCTACTGTACATACGCGAGTCGCGGGGCGGTTTGTGAATGGCTGTCTGTCTTCTGGGGGACACACAGAAGACAACGCAAGGAGGAGAAGAATGAAGACTACCGCGGAATAGGAAGCGGGAGATAAGGACGATCTGCCTAGTAACAGCCATTTCTGGTAAGTATAGAAAAGGAGCCTTTTTATGTCATTATTTTTTAGGGTGGACCTCCGCTTTAAGCTATAGAGTCAACGTGCCAACTATGCAGTCATTCGTTTTAGAACAAGGTCTACAGTGTTAGTCTGTGTATTTAGTTTTTGGTAGTGTCCCTCTATACTACATGTGTGTGGACAAGGTTGCGTCGAGCTCAGAGAGGGTACTTCTCAGAAACATTTGGTGTACATTTAAGGCTTAGGTTTCAATTCAAGGTTAATTAAAATGTAATGGTAGTTAGGGATTTATCTAGAATAGAGGTCTCCAAACTTTAGGGGGGCTGGACTGTGCCCAGTGGGAGTAAACAATGCATGACAAATAGTTGGTGTCAGTGGGAGGAATAGTACCCAATTTTTGTTGTCAGTGGAAGTCATTATGCCCCATCATTGGTGTCAGTGGAAGGAATAGTGCCCCATTGTTGGCATCAGTGGCAGGAATGATGTCCTATTGTTGGTGTCAGTGGCAAGAATGATGCCCTATTGTTGGTGTCAGCGGCAGGAATAATGTCTCAAGCAAAGAACCGCATCCGGCCCCAGGGCCGCAGTTTGTAGACCACTGATCTAGAAGGACAACTTGGTGAATAATAGGAAAACCAGAGGAAAATAAAAATACTGCATTGTACTGCGCAACCAACCATGTTCCACCTGTCAGTTTTTTTTAGAAAATTGATAAAATAGAAAGTAATAGAATATTTGCTATGGTCAACACCTCTACCTTCCTTCCTGCATTTTTTTTTAATCCAACCCATTGTGTTTTGATTATGTAAGGCTTCATATTTGACTTTTGTGTGATAAAGTCATGTAGGCACTGAACAAAAGACTCCTTCAAGCACAGAAGAAGTAAATTGTTAGACCTTTAAACATGATATTTAAAGTGAAGTCTATGGGGATTTTTTTTCCGTAACTCTTATTTACTCTGCAAATGTTATAATTCTCCAAATTACACATTAATGCTTGCATTCTTTTAGTATTCATATCTTATCTGTGTTCCAAAGAATGAGCCATGTTTAGTTTGAGTCTATTATTCTAACTTCAGTAATTATTAAGAGCATTATGAGGAACAATGGATGTCATGTCTGAAAAAGTTGCAGAGCTGAAATGTCAGAAACAAAGTATTATTTTCGAAAGTTAACTGCTGTTTTTCAGAACTGAAACTATTCTTTTGTTAAAATGTTATAAAGGCATCAAGACCTGAAAGAAAAGAATATTGGCAAAAATACAAACATCACATTTGGTTTATATTTAACCTTCATCTCTGCTACAGATTGGCCAATTTCCAATTTATGAGTTGTATAGTAAGTCAAGTCAAGCTTTATTGTCGATCTACTACACGTGAGGACATACAGTAGAACGAAATGTCGTATCTCACAGGGCCACGTTGCTACATACGAATTAAACAGAATTATAAATATAATCACGTTACTATCACATTTCTAAAGCCTCGTACACACGACCGAGAAACTCGACGGGCGAAACACATCGTTTTGCTCGTCGAGTTCCTTGTTAGGCTGTGGAGGATCTCGGCGAGCCAAATTTCCCCATTCCCGTCAAGGAAAAAGAAGACATGCTCTCTTTTTGGCTCGACGAGATCCTCAACAGTTTCCTAGTCAAAGTGTACACACGACCGGTTTCCTTGGCAAAAAAAAATACCAGCAAGTTCCTTGCTGGTTTTTGCCGAGAAACTCGGTCGTGTGTACGAGGCCTGACAGTGATTATGAATACTTTCAGCTCCATTGCTGCATGACTGTTATGTAGCCTAAAGCCGCGTACACACGATCAGTCCATCCAATGAGAACAGTCTGATGGACCGTTTTCATCGGTTAACCGATGAAGCTGACTGATGGTCCGTCGCGCCTACACACCATCCGTTAAAAAAACGATCTTGTCAGAACGCGGTGATGTAAAACACAACGACGTGCTGAAAAAAACGAAGAACAACGCTTCCAAGCATGCGTCGACTTGATTCTGAGCATGCATGGATTTTTAACCAATGGTTGTGCCTACTAACGATCGGTTTTGACCTATCGGTTAGGAATCCATTAAATTTAAAGCAAGTTGGCTTTTTTTTAACCGATGGTTAAATAACCTATGGGGCCCACACACGATCGGTTTTGACCGATGAAAACGGTCCATCAGACCGTTGTCCTCTGTTTAACCTATCGTGTGTACGAGGCCTATGATTTGAAGCATAACAGAACTTTTTTAGAACAGTGTGAATAGTTAAGGCAGAAAGTATTATATAAATAATTAAATTAAAATAACGTATGATAATCATGTTTTTTTTTTAAAGCGACAGCAGGGCCATATTAATAGCAACATGGGCCCCTGGGCAAAGTAGAGCTCTGGGGCCCCTACGATGGAGACAGTGCAGGAAAACGGACATCAGTGGGAAAATGCTACATACATAAAGTAACAAAGCTGTCCTGTGCATATAATATATCTGCTAGATTGATGCCTCCAGCACTATGGCCCCTCTATGCCCCAGATATCCTCTCAGCACTCTGACCCCTCTACATCCCAGATATCCACCCAGCACTCTGACCCCTCTACACCCTGGATATCCCCCCAGCACTCTGGCCCCTCTACACCCTAGATACCCCCCCCAGCACTCTGAGCCCTCTACACCCCAAATATCCCCCCAGCCCTCTGTCCCGCTACGCTCTAGGTATCCCCCCAGCACTCTGACCCTGCTACACCCCAGATATCCCCCCAGCACTCTGACCCCTCTACTCCCCAGATATCCCCCCAGCACTCTGACCCCTCTACACCCTAGATATCCCCCCAGAACTCTGTCCCGCTACGCTCTAGGTATCCCCCCAGCACTCTGACCCCTTTACACCCCAGATATCCCCCCAGCACTCTGACCCCTCTACACCCTAGATATCCCCCAGCACTCTGAGCCCTCTACACCCCAGATACCCCCCCCCCAGCCCTCTGCCCCGCTACGCTCTAGGTATCCCCCCAGCACTCTGACCCCTCTACACCCTAGATATTCCCCCCAGCACTGTAACCATATACCATAAGATACCCCTTGTATTGTGACCCCACTACATCCCTGATACACCCTACACTGTGGCCAATCTACACACCTGATACCTCTTGCACTATAGCCACCCAAGCTACCCCAAGCATTGCTACCCCTTATACACCCCATATCGCCCCCCAGCATTGTTTTCCCCATAAACCCTTGATATCCCCCAGCACTATTAATCCATCCATGAAGTACCCCCTTTTCCCGTGGAGATACAGTGCATGTGAACTTTTGGCTATGTGCCCACCTCCAGAACTGTGACAAGGACTCGCCTATACCAATCAAGCAGGCAGAAGGAGGGGCGGAGAAGGGAGCATCCCTCCGAGCATTCCAAGCCTTTTGGTGCAAACAGTGCTGGACAGCTGGGCTAACCATGACACCATCCACAATGCTACTCCCGCAGGCGGGCCCTCAGTGCTGCCGACTCAGCAGCTCCCACTCCAGCTCCCACCATGCGTTCTTCGAGTCCCGAGCATTCAAGCTGCGTGGGATGGGGTCAGAGGACCACTGGTGCTCCCGTTTGACTGTGAAATAATAGGCATAGTTCTGCATAGCACGACGCACCGATGCCAGCCTGCCTCCCCTGTTTATCTATCACTCTCAGTGCCATCATGGGGCCCCTAATTTCGGGGCAGCATGGGCTCAAGGACCAGCTGCTTTGGGGAAAGTGCAGGGGCCCCCATGCAGCTGGGGCCCCTGGGCAGTGCCCAGGTGTGCCCTCTCATTAAGACAGCCCTGAGCATTGAACATTAGAAATGGCAGCAACTTTTGCTAAGTAAAATAGTATAGGTCAATAGTCACTTTAACAGTACGTGGAGGTCATTGGACATTATACAGGTGATGGTCGGTTTTATACTTGGCAGTATGTGAAGGAGTAGGGGCCTTGGCCAGTGAGTTGCATGGTATTGTTTAAGTTAGATTTCAGTTGGAGGGTCGTTGCTGGTTAATCTTGTTTGATACCATTGTGCTATTGATTGATTTGTGTCAATAGGTAAAGTTTGAATAATTAATTATTAGGTGTCAAAAAAAATTGTTACAGTTTCTCTCTGTAATGCCTCGTACACACGACCGGTTTTCACGATGAGAAAACTGCAATTTTTTATATTGGTCGAGAAAACCGGTCGTGCGTATGCTCCCTAGCAGTTTTCTCGACGAAAAAAAATGCCTGCAAAAAGATTGAAACCAGCTCTCTTTTTTCTCGTCGTGTTTTCCGTCAGTCTTTTTCTCGTCGTGAAAAGTGGACGTTTGTATGCTTTTCCGAGGGGAAAAAAAAACGTGCATGCTCAGAATTAAGTATGCAGCCCAAAAGCAGCCCAAAGGGTGGCGCCATTTGAAAGGAACTTTCCTTCTATAGTCCCGTCGAACGTGTTGTACGTCACCGCGCTTTGGTCGGACGTTTTTTTTGCATTGAACATGTGTATGCAAGTCAGGCTGGAAAGGAATCACGTCGCGAAAAACTGGTTTTTGAACGTTAGGAAAAACAATGGTGTATACGCAGCATAAGGGGTCCTCCACTCATTTGGTCTAAAATACATACGATAGCTTTTCTATAAACAATGAAATGGAGTGGGGGTCAGAGTAATTTTTTTTTACAGGATGGTTTTCTTTGACACAAGAGATATGATAATGAGCAATTGTTTGCAGCCTTTGGAGATCTTGACTCCAGGAATGTAGATTCAGCAAGACCCAGCTGAGATTTGAACCATTAATGGGCAGGCTGAATTTACCAAGTTGATCAATCAATCATCTTGGGTACAACCAGGCTGTCGGATTCATTTGCGATTATTTCTAGAATCTACTATAACTATCACTGTCTTCTCGGAAGCACTGCCTGTGTTGATGGGGGAATCGTGCAAATTTCCCCATCAACACAGGGTTGCAGGAAAGAAATTCACACCGCGTATGGCCTACCTTAGTTTTAAAAGTGTCCATTTTGGGGTTAAGGGTAGATAGTTTACTAGATGGGAGGTGGTATATTGTACAATGGAGACCCATAATTTTTTTAATTTTGTGGCATAGCCAGAAAGTATGAAAAAAAGTCCAGATCTAGATGTCTGCATTTGAGACACGATCATATTTTTGATGGACTTGTAATAAAGGGATTCTTCTCTTTGAAGATTATTTTTGTGGAGGACTTTTTTCTTTAGAACAGAGTGGTTCCTGCTGATTAGTAAAAGGTAAATGCTTGAAAACAGCTGTTAGATCACCATAAAAGTTAGAGTTCTTATTTGATGCCATGTAGCCATGATCTTTATGGGACATGCCAGCATCTGCATGGATACTGAAGGTTCTAGAGGTGGCATAGAGAATATTGACCTGCAGACAGCAATTCTCACCCTTCCCGACTCTATCCAACTTGTCAAAAAAAAAAAAACACTTTTAGATATACTTCAAGGATACAGTTATAGCAGTAGCTATCCCTCCCTACCTTTAGTGGTTAATCTAAAAATCTCTACATTAAGTACAAAAACAAACATATACAAAAATGATGGGAGAGAATACTTGTAAAAATGACAAAAACTACCTTAAAACATATATACCTGTCATGAAGATCCTTGCTCAGACACTTTCTGTTGTTAAGTGACAATGGCCTGATCCTGTCTCCCAACTGTGTTTCTGCATTGTCACCCCCGTCACATGGACTGCAGATGGAAAATACAAGTGGCCAATGTTATTCAACACCTATAATGCAGACTTGTAGACCATTGATTTTATCAGGTAATTGGCCCTGAGACATGTCATTGAGCCATTACTCAAGTCCATGTAGATGAAAAGTGGCAGCAAAAAGGTTGCAGGATATCAGTGGCACTAAGCTGCAAGAAAGGATGAAAAAAAAAGGTGAAAAAAGTATATTATTTAAAAAAAAAAAGACAATTGAGTATGACACTCTAGACAAACTAATGCTATTCACTTAGCGTTTTCATCACTGCAAAAGTAACTAAGGGCCAGATTCACAGATATCTGCGGCGGCGTAACGTATCGTCTTTACGTTACACCGCCGCAAGTTTTCAGCGCAAGTGCCTGATTCACCAAGCACTTGCGTGTAAACTTACGGCGGTGTAACGTAAAGCCGTCCGGCGCAAGCACGTCTAATTCAAATGAGGCGTGTACCATTTAAATTAGGCGCGTTCCTGCACCGAACGTTCTGCGCATGCTCCGTGTGAAAATTTCCCGATGTGCTTTGCGTGAAATTATGGCGCCCCAACGTATTTTTTGAATGGCGACGTGCGTTACGTCGTTTCGTATTCCCGGACGTCTTACGCAAAAAAAGAAAAAATTTAAATTTGACGTGGGAACGACGGCCATACTTTAACATGGCTGTTCTAAATGTAAGCCATGAAAAAGCAGGCTTATGTTTGCGACGGGAAAAACCGACTAGCGACGACGTAAGAGATTGCGACGAATGCGCGTATCTTTGTGGATCGCCGTAATCATCTAATTTGCATACCCGACGCTGGAAAACGACGCAAACTCCACCCAGCGGCCGCCGGAAAATTATACCTACGATACGAAGGCGTACGAAGCCGTACGCCTGTCGGATCTTAGCCAAAAGCCGTCGGATCTTTTTTGTCAATTACAAATAAAGATACGACGCGGCAAATTTGAAAGTACGCCGGAGAATCAGTAGATACTTTTTCTGTGAATCTGGCCCTAAGGTACTAAAATATACTACATTTCCCGCAAGATCACGCCGCTCTCCCGCATCCTCCGCCGCTTACCGGAGCTGTCGGCATTCTTTATTGAAACTTCACTACATTCACTAATCTCTGAGGAAAATAAGTACAACCAGGGCCGGATTTTCTCTCCCTGCCGCCCCAAGGCCAGGTTCCACAATGCACCCCCTCCCCGCCAACCGAACCCCCCCCCCAAATCAACAGAGAATGTGCGGCACGGTTAGATCAAATATGTTTTTTTTTACTTTTTTATCACTTTTTTTTTTTTTTATTATTTGTAGCTTGTCGCTTACGTTCTTCAATTTTTGTATCATTTTCTTATTATTTTTCTTATTATTTTTCTTATTCTTTACTTTTTTATTTTATTAATTTAATTATTATTTCTTATTATTTATTTATTTTTTATAAAAAAATTTTTCACTTAACTTTTTTGCTATCACACAGGAGAAAACAATTTCCTGTGTGATAGCAATTGGAGGTGACATGTTCTCTTTATTGACCCTGTCACCTCCAAAACAGGAGTCCTAGCACTGTGCTAGAACTCCTGTCACAGCTGAGATGGGAAGAGCACAGCTCTCTTGGCAGCAGGGACAGGAGACAGACTCGGTGGCCGGGGGAGGACAGAGTCCCGAAGACAGAGCCAGCAGAGAGAGGTATGTGGGGTGGGGGGGGGGGGAGGGGAGGACGGACGGGAGCACATATTTTACAAATGATTTCGGCGACCTCGCCGCAATCACTTGTTAACGAGCGAGTGGATTCCCCCATAACTTACTGCCCTTAACTGTATCTTCCGGGCGTCGGGGGACTCCATGCCACTGCCGCCCCTTGGAGCCCTTCCGCCCCAAGGCCTGGCCTCAGTGGCCTTGTGGGAATCCGGGCCTGAGTATAACTTTATTTGCAAATCTCACAGTCTATTTGCCTTTAGTAAACCAGCCCCAATGTCTCTATGTTTACCAGTTTAACCACCTAGTGTGGCCATTAGAAGGGGATTTCACATAACTGGAAGAGCAGTGACACTCCCCTGTTTGTTGTCTGAAATATCTAAAAAGGGAAATGGAGAAGAGATAGTAAATGAAAAGTAATAAAATGTGTATATTTGTAGACCAGGGCATGACTTCTGTGGTAGATGGGTAAATTGGAACCCTTCCATGGTGAAAATCTTAATTTTCTTTTGCCACTGATGCCATAGAAACAAGAAAATGTTCTCATTCCCATTGAAAATAATGTAGGAATTTTTACATATGTAAAACAAGAATATTTAGCTAACGTACAAAAGTATCCTGGTAAGCTGAGCTAAAAAAAAATCTGAATATGAACTTCTTCTTCTGTAATACGCCGTTTTAATTTGATTCGGCACATAACCATAAAAATCACAGTTTCTGTCATTGTCTGCATAGTGAAAGGAACGTTATGACATAAGCTGCTCTTCGTTACTTGGCAACAGTTGTTGAGCCGAGCTGATTGAAGAGATTAGCTGACATAGATAAATGTTCTATTTCCACCCTGCTGCCTGTCTTCCTATTCCTAAAAGACCGCAGTAAATGTGACTGACGTTACTGGTTGGGCTCGGAAATAAAAACTTGCTGTAAATGGAGGTTTCTGATAAATCTGGCTTCATGGGATTTTTTGTATTCATCACGAATATCTATAAACGTGGGTACAAACCATTGACCGGCTCAAAATCTAAGAATTTGTGTTAGACTCTTGATTTGCTGTATTAAACAAAAAATAAAATATAAAAATTCAAGCAAACAATGGCAATAGTATTGTAAGGTGGGGTCTATACCTAGGATATAGCATGGGGATGGGCAACGGTGCAAACTTTGGTAAAGTCTTCCTTGGATGTCCCCCTTTTATTGTGCCTCTGCTTGATTGTGCTTTCTTTCCCCCATTTCTTTACCACTTACATTTAAAGTGATACTAAAGTAAGCCAGATCCTCCTCTTCTCGGGTCCCTGGCCGGAGCTCCTTGCCCCTCTCTCCTGTCTTGTGCCCCCACAGCAGGCAGCTTGCCATGGGGGGACCCAAGCCGAGCTGCATCTCCTTGTATTAATTCAAACATGGAGCCATGATTTGACCCGCTCTCTCTTTCTCCTAATTGGCTAACTGAGTTTGATTGACAGCAGTGGGACCCATTGGCGCCACTGCTGTGTCTCAGCCGATCAGGAGGGAGAGTCCTGGACGACCGAGGCACTCCTGGACATTACTGGATAGAGACGGCTCAGGTAAGCATAAGGGGGCGCTGCTGCATACATAGAAGGCTTTTCGTTTTAATGCATAGCATGCATTAAGAGAAAAAACCTTCTACCCTTACAACCACAAGTGTATCTAAACTCAAAAACAAAAAAGTTATATATATTTTTATACAGGATTTATATAGTTTCAAGAGCTTGTGCAGCAAATTACAAAAGGGCGACAGCATATTTACAATACAATTCAATTCAAGGGGTTTCAGAGGATCCTTCTCATCAGAGTTTACAGTCTTAAACGGAGGTCAGATGGGACCCGCCAATCATTCGAGACAGGCAGAATGGCGGTCTGCCTATGTAAACAAGACCAATTGCTGTTCTGTGAGAAGGGAAGGTTGTGATCCTGTGTTCCTGCAGAGCAGGAACAGTGATCTCTGCCTTCTCATAGTGCAAGCACCCCCCACACAGTTGGTAAGCACTCTCTAGGCACACCTTTAACCCTCGATTACCCCTGATATAAACCCCTTCCCTGCAAGTGTCATTAGTACAGAGCATATTTTTAGCACTGATCACTTTATTAGTGCCACTGGTCCCCAATTTGTCTGCCATAATGCAATACAATACAGTCCGGCTGTAAGGCCCCGTACACACGTCCGAGGAACTCGACAGGCAAAACACATCGTTTTGCTTGTCGAGTTCCTTGTGAAGCCGCCGAGGATCTCGGCGAGCCGAAATTTCCCATTGAACAACGAGGAAATAGAGAACATGTTCTCTATTTCCTCGCCGAGATCCTCGTCGGCTTCCTCGGCCGAAAGTGTACACACTGCCGGGTTTCTCGGCAGAATTCAGCTCTGACCGAGTTTCTGGCTGAATTCTGCCGAGAAACTCGGTCGTGTGTACCGGGCCTAAGTCGCTGATCTAGTAAAAAATAAATAAATAATTCCATAGATCTATCCTATAGTTTGTAGACGCTATAACTTTTGCGCAAACCAATCAATATAGGCTTATTGGGATTTTTGTTTACCAAAAATATGTAGCAGAATACATATTGGTCTAAACTGAAGAATTTTGTTTATTGGATGCGTTTTATAGCAGAAAGTTGGAAATATTTTTTTTGTTTCAAAATTGTGGGTCTATTTTGTTTATAGCGCAAAAAACAAAAACTACAGAGGTGATCAAACACCACCAAAAGAAAGCTCTATTTGTGGGGAAAAAAGGACATACGTTTTATTTAGATACAGCTTAAATTAACACAGTGCCGTATCGCAAAAAAATGGCCTGGTCATGAAGGGGGGGGGGGCAAATCTTTCAGAGCTGAAGTGGTTAAAGACTTGTTTTAACTTGTTTGTCATCCTTTCTCCCATCTCAGTGCTGCTGATCGTATACAGCCTTTGCACAGCCACTTCCTGACTACATAGATTCCAGGGGTGGCCGCATGACGCTTCTGATAGTGACGCACGACCACACAATGGGGGGATTTCCTAAAACTGGAGAGTGCAAAATCTGCAAACCTATCAGCTTCCAGATTTTGTTGCAAACGCTTAAATGATCAAGCTAAAATTGGAAGCTTCCATGCACAGCTGCGTCAGATTGTGAGTGCTTCAGTTTTAGTAAATCCCTGATCCCCCCCCCCCCCCCCAATGTATGTTACAGCTGTCTATACTTTTTCCTGGGAAGTAGGTGATAGGGTGACATCACAAGAGCACAGCACAAGTGGGAAAAAGTTGTGACTCTATAACAAGGGGATCACCAGGTATTTAATGAAAGCTACAGATTTGTAAAAATTAAAAGTGACTCAGTTGATGAATAAAAATGTGAAAAAAAAAAAAAACAATAGTTCATCCTGCAATGAAGACAAATGATGCCACCCCACCTGCCCACTTATCTCTGTGTTGAAGAGATACTAGTGCTAAAAGATCCTGCAGAATTCAGCACTTCCATGAGTGTCAGATTCCTGGTCCCTTGCTGCACTCAGTGGTTAGATCCATTGGCTCATATGTCACTACTGTGTCCCATAGTGACGTAGAGACCATCGGGAGGAATCACAGGATGTAGAGGGGAACTAAGAATCTGACACCCCAACAAATATCAGATTTTGTATGTATTTTTTTCAGTACTGCAACCTTTGTTAACCACTTGCTTACTGGGCACATATACCCCCCTCCTGCCCACATGAAATTTTAGCTTCCGGCACTGCGTCGCTTTAACTGACAATTGCGCCGTCGTTCGACGTGGCCCCCAAACAAAGTTGACTTCTTTTTTTCCCCACAAGTAGAGCTTTCTTTTGGTGGTATTTGATCACCTCTGCGGTTTTTATTTTTTGCGCTATAAACAAAAAAGAACGACAATTTTGAAAAAAAATACAATATTTTTTACTTGTTGCTATAATAAATATCCCAATAAAAAAAAAACAAAAAAAAACATTTTTTTCAGTCTAGGCCGATACGTATTCTTCTACATATTTTTGGTAAAAAAAAAAAAAAATCGCAATAAGCGACTGGTTTGCGCAAATGTTCTAGCGCCTACAAAATAGGGGACAGAATTATTATTTTTTATATATATTTTTTTTACTAGTAATGGCGGCGATCTGCGATTTTTATTGGGACTGCGACATTATGGTGGTACATCTGACACTTTTGACACATTTTTGCCACCATTCACATTTATACTGCGATCAGTGCCATTTAATATGCACCAATTACTGTATAAATGTGACTGGCATTGAAGGGGTTAACACTAGGGGGTGAGGAAGGGGTTAAATGTGTGTCCTATATAGTGTTCTAACTGTGGGGGAGGGGGGTGACTGGGGGAGGTGACCGATCTGTGTCCCTATGTACAAGAGACACAGATTGGTCTCCTCTCTCCCTGACAGGACGCTGTCTCTGTTAGAGCCGGCAATGAGAAATGATCTCATATGTTTACATATGAGATCATCTCTCATTGGCCGCACAGATCGTCTACCGAACGGCCACTCCGATTGGCCGTTCACGGCGATCTGTGATTGGTTGTGTCCAAGGGACACGGCCAGCACAGAGTTTCCCCGCTGCGCGCTCGGGAGCGCGCGTGGGGAACGAGGAAAGGGGCGGACGTCAATTGACGTCCTGTTGGATTTTCAGGTTCGCACTGTAGCAGTCATTCGGCTATAGCGCGGGCCTCAGGTGGTTAATGCAGGGGCAGATATATTACAAGAGACACTTTGTTTTTACATTTTTTATTCTAGCGACAGTCTCTTGAAAGTGATATTAGAAATGTCATTATGTTATATGATATTTTAATGATTGGGTTTACATATGTTTTAACACTTTTAGCAATTAAAAATATATATATTTTTGTTTTCTTAAGCACTTCAGCCCCGGAAGAGTTGGCTGCTCAATGACCAGGCAACTTTTTACAATTTGGCACTGCGTCGCTTTAACTGACAATTGCGCGGTTGTGCGATCCTGTACCCAAACACAATTGACGTCCTTTTTTCCCACAAATAGAGCTTTCTTTGGTGGTATTTGATCACCTCTGTGTTTTTTTGCGCTATAAACAGAAGAAGAGCGACAATTAAAAAAAAAACACAATATCTTTTTCTTTTTGCAATAATAAATATCCCAATTTAAAAAAAAATATATTTTTTCCCTCAGTTTAGGCCGATATGTATTCTTCTACATATTTTTTTGGGGAAAACGCAATAAGCGTATATTGATTGATTTGCGCAAAAGTTATAGCGTCTACAAAATAGGGGATATATTTATGGCTGTTTTATTAATATATATATTTTTTACTAGTGTGCATTACCCCCATTGGAGCTGCTGGATTTTTGGGCAGCGTGTTACCTCGTGGCTCCTCCGAATTCTCTAGAGGTGAATGATGTGGATGTGCCTAAACAGAAGTAAAGGAATGTCCACGACAGGTGCTCTTTTGCTGTGCTCTTTATTACCCAGCCGGGTAAAAACAATAAAACTTGTGGTGAGGAAAGTAAAGTTGAAAAGAGGAAGAACAGTAGATTCAGGCGTAATGATAGGAAACAGTCCTGCTCCCAAACGTAACACTTCTCTGCGCCACTCCCGCCCGAGTGGGTTCAGTGTACCCAGACAGGCCTCTCTCACTGACCTGGCAGCCGGAGTATCACTCGGACAATTACAGGAATAAGTCTCTGCCACAGACCCTCCTTGGTGAACTTGAACTTGGGAGAAAGTCTCTGCCACAGACCCCTCTCAAAGAGCCCCAGAAGATACCTCTGCCACAGGTCCCCTCTGGGTAGAATTCTTGGAGATATGCCTCATTGGTTGAGTTACGTCTGGATCTCCTTCAACTTGTCGCCCAGGTACCGACTGAAAGGTGGGCCAGTGTCCAGCTACCTGTGACCTTGATGGTTTTGTACAAGCCCTTTTGGACCACCAGCCTCTCAATGGCGCTCCTCAGACCGACTCCCCACCAAACAGCACCCAGCTTGGGATCTTCAAAGGAGGGAACCCAGTCGCTCACTGGATCCCCATTGCTGGTTCAGATGCTCCGGGCCAACATGGTCCCAGAGCCAGGAACACCGCGTCACACGCACACCCCGGCCAGGTAGGCCACAACGCCGGGGCGTCATGATGTGGCCACCCTAAAGGTGGGTGCCACACTGGACGAAGAAGACCCAGAAAAATGACGTCTGTCCCATAAATACCCCTCCCAGCATGCACAGCGAGGACAAACCCTTGTGATTGGCCGCTGGGAAGAGCACCCAAACCTCGACTCCACTGCTGCCACCTGCAGCACCGGGGTTGGAAGAACACCCTGGTACAGCAGAATGACCCTCAGCACAGCCAAGCTGAGACAGAGGCCCTGTTGTCACATGTAACAATCATGATCAGAGTGTAACTATACTCTGATCTATATTAAAATTTGACTAGCACCAGTACTATAAAGTACATGGGCGCTACACTAGTAATGGCGGCGATCTGTGATTTTTATCAGGACTGTGATATTGCAGCGGACAAATTGGACACTGTTGACACATTTTTGGGACCATTGACAATTATACAGCAATCAGTGCTTTAAAAATGCACTGATTACTGTATAAATGTCACAGGCAGGAAAGGGTTAACACTAGGGGGCGATCAAGGTGTGTTCTAACTGTGGGGGGAAAGAAATGACTAGGGGAGGAGAGAGATCGGTATACATACTTAGTATGAACACACAATCTCTCTCCTCTCCACTGAGAGAACTGGGATCTGTGTGTTTACATAGATCTTGGTTCTTGCTCTGTCACAAGTGATTGCGGATGCTTGGCGGTCATGGCACCTGCCGGGCACTCGCATGGGCTCCTGTATCACGTTGCGGGTGGTCAAAAGGCGAACTGACGTACAGCTATGTCAGTTCGCCCAGGGGAGCCAATCTGCCTCAATATAACTGCGCCGGCTAGTCGGGAAGGTGTTAACTATGACATAATTGCATTAATTGGTGTGTTTTTAAATATCGGTCTATATTCCAGCATTAATACATTTGCCAAAGTCTCTATAAACTTGATTAGTGTGTTACTTTGCTTTAATTCATAATCCGCTTTTTAGTTTTCTTTAAATTACATTTACCTGCTTGAAAAAACAGGGCACAGGCCAATGAAGCATAGAAGTACTGTATATTACAGTAAATGTAGGTCACATTCAATCCTATAATGCTTCTTTTATTGTTGCATTCTATAAACTAGAAATAATGACTGCTATAATTACTAAGTGTATGTCTGTAATTAAGCCATCATCTTTTCTTAGCATGGCTCTGCACAATTCCAGTTAAAGCTGCTTTTTGCCAGCTGTTCAGTGATCATTGTACATGTGGATAACACGAACGGTCAGTATGCGCACCAAGTTTTTGAAGCCTTTTGTTGAAATAATGGAACATAATGTAAAAATGTGACACCACCTTTGCACACATAGGAAGCTGGCTTAATGAGGGATGCTCCGTATAAAGGCCAGTTTGGAGTTAATTAGTGGGTGCGCTACAGAATGTGCTGAGGACGATATATGGCTAAATGAGACATTGTTATAATATTGTATCTAGCACTAGCTTTTATTTTCATTACAAATATTGGCCCGGATTCACAAAGCACTTGCGCCGACGTATCTCGAGATACGCCGTGTAAGTGCAAATATGCGCCTTCGTATCTGTGTGCCGTGCCCACAAAGCTAAGATACACGTGAAAATAGGCTTCATCCGACCGACGTAACTTGTCTACGCCGGCATGAAGTGGGCGCATATTTACGCTGGACGTATTTGGAACACCCATTGATTTTCTATTCACATATGCAAATGAGGGAGATACGCCGATTCACGAACGTACGTCCATCCGACGTAGTGCGCGTAAAGTCATACGTCCGGCGTAAAGTTATGCCCCATAAAGGAGGTGTAACTTAGCAGCATCCATGTAAAGGGCTACACCAGGGAACACAAGCCAACGTATTTTACATAGTTTACGTAGGATGTGAATGTGACTAGGCGTAGGTTACGTTCACGCCGTAGGCAGTGATCCGTCGTATCTTAGGGAGTAGATCCAACGTGATTCTGAGCATGCGCACTGGGATGCGTCGACGGGACGGCGCATGCGCCGTTCATTATACGTATCTGTCTGAGACTCAGCCCATCATTTTCATGGGGTCACGCCTCATTTGCATGGCTCACGCCCACTTCCACATACACCGGCTTACGCCTAGGAAACCCAGTGTAGATTTGGCAGCACTGGCTTTGTGAATCCAGTGCTTGCCTCTCTGCGCTACGTCGGCGTAGCGTATATGAGATACGCCACGGCGGCATAAATATGCGCCGATGTCTGTGAATCCGGGCCATTGAGTATAATGTTAGCCTGCTTTTCTGACAATCATCACTTCAGTACCAGCCTGTCCGGCTGCATTCACACTAAAGCGTTTTAAATTGCGGGCAGATATGCTGCGGATCTGCCCGCGATTTGACAGTGCTGAAGTGTGAATGACAAAACCAGGAACTCGCATTTGAGATGCCATTCATTTGAATGACACCTCAAATCGTGGTACGGGTCTGCCGCGATTGTCAACTGTAATAGGAAGTCCTATCTCCTGGGCCGGCATTGGACCAGTGTTCTGTCTATCATAGGAGCCAGTCCAGGAGGCGGGACTTTGTATTAAAGAGGGCGCTGAGTAAACATGAGATTCTCGCTGTATGTAATCTGATGGTGTCCCGTGGGCTTTCACAATGGAGCGGGGTGCTAGCAGGACGGTAAAAAAAAGTCCTGCTAGCAGCATCTTTGGAGCACTGAAGAAGCGGTGTGTATACCGCTTCTCCACCGCTCCTGCCCATTGAAATCAATGGGGCACCGCGGCCATACCGCTGGCAAAGCGCCTCTGTAGAGGCGCTTTGCAGTGGTTTTTAACCCTTTCTCAGCCGCTAGCGGGGCGGAAAACCACCCCACTAGTGGGTGAATAGCGCAGCAAAATTGACGGTAAAGTAAAAAAATAAAAGATAGCGGCACTTTACCGTCAACTCATGAGGATAGAGAATGGTACTCAGTGAGTACTTCCAATAGATTCCCCTATACCAGATTGATGATGATGAGGTTGGTTGGATGAATTTTAGACCACACCCCCAGCAGTATAGACAGGAGGTGCTGGCAGAAATAATCAACCTTGGAGAAATCCCCATAAAAATGAAAGTTTGGGAGGACAGCAGAATAATGCTCCACCTCCTTAGACCAATATAATTCCTACAATCACTTATCTTGCAATTTACTGTATAGAAACCGGCTCCAGAAGAAACATGGTGGAAATGTGATTGGAAGGAATGGAAGGAGTTCTGAAGCTTATAGAGATATGGGTCCTACTAATACTCCTTATCACCACACCACTTCAGAATCAGTTAGGGATCACATTTTTTAGGGGAGGGAAAACCCAGGAAAAGAAACACTCAAACAGAAGGGGAAAACGGGGAGAGAGGAGGATCAAGAGGAGCCTAAAAGAGAAACATTTTAATAATGGAGGGATCTTTAATTTAAGTAGCACATTTTTAAAAGAGGAGGAAGTAAAGTTACTCAATAAAGGATAAAAGTTTCCTCCACAAGCTAAGTTGCACAAATTCCAAACTTATTTAGATATTCATACATTCACAAGACAGTTTTCCTCAAAAAAACACTTTGTCCAAAACCCTATATTGAGAAATATGAATGAAAATTCTACCTATACTCACACACATTTTAAGAATTGCCTGTTTTCAACACCCCAGCTGTTAGAAACCCCCATATTTTGTTTTTTAAAGCGGAGCTCCTCTGAAAAAAAAAAATATTAAAAGCCAGCAGCTACAAATACTGCAGCTGCTGACTTTTATTATTAGGACACTTACCTGTCCTGGAGTCCAGCGCCGTCCGCAGCAGAGGACGAGCGATCGCTCGTCACTCTGCTGCCACCCCCGCCATCCTCGGTGAGGGAACCAGGAAGTGAAGCGCTCCGGATTTACTGCCCGGCTCCCTACGGCGCATGCACGAGTCGCGCTACGCCTGCCGATTGGCTCCCGCTGTGTACTGGGAGCCGAGTGTTCCCAGAACACAACGGGGGGAGGTGAGGTCATGCCCGCAGTCTGCCCGAGACTGTGTGGCCGGAAGTGGGTGCAAATACCTGTCCCCCCTCCCCCCTGAAAGGTGTCAAATGTGACACCGGAGGGGGGGGGTTCTGATCAGCGGGAGTTCCACTTTAGGGTGGAGCTCCGCTTTAAGGATATGGTCCTGAGGGACCTTGATACCTTAAAGGTTAAGAAAATTATAAATAACCAAGCAGTTACCCCTGGCCTTAATAGTTTGGCAGAAAGAAAGAATTTGGTCATAAAACCAGCTGATTGGGGGGGGGGGGGATTGTTATTTGGTACCAAACTGATTATATGAAATAAATGAACAAGATTATAAGTGACCAGGAAACATTACACTTCCCAGGGACTCCACTATAGAATTTAGGTATAAATTAGAACAGTTGGTTATCAGTGACAGCTGTTGCTCTTACGGTCAGGGGGGCGGCAAATGGCCCTGACCACGGAGCCCCCCGTCGCTCCATCCTGCCACCGTGCACCCCCCCTGGCTCACTTACCATATGACTGTGGTGATTGCTCAGCAGACAGATTGCCCAGATTGCCTGTGTGATCAGTGCAGGGAGCTACCCTCCATCAGTGCACAATTTGTGTTGATGATGATGACACATATTTGGTGACAGCGGACATTTTATCATTATATACCTGTATAGCATATGGAGGTGATTTTGCTGCTGTAGAATGCTATCTGAACATGGCCCTTCACATTCCTCCTTTGCAATTACCCACAACTACTTTTGGTACAATAAATGTGTCTTTGTGCAGACCAAAGGAGTTGCTATGGGGGACACATTTTGCAGCCAGCCTGGCCAACCTCTACATATCTAGATGGGAAGAGAATTTGATCTATTCACATTATTGGCCAGAGCTTTTTTTTTTTTTATAAAAGATACATTGATGATGTGCTTTTGCTATGGAGGGGTGACTCTTTCTCACTTGAAAACTTTATGTTGACACTTAATAATAAAAATTATAATAATAATAATAATAATAAGTTGAACATATGCTTTTCTCATGAATACAGTAAAAGTGACATTAATTTTCAAAATTTGACAATACAGGTGATAAATAATAGACAAATAAAGTACAAAAACCTTAACCTGAGACCTCAGGCAATAAGTGGTCCTTGAAGGCTTAATTATACAAGGACTCTTCAGAGATAATTCAAACACCGTTTTTGCTACTCAAAGCTCCTGTGCCCCTAGACCACATCTGTTGTGACAAAATGCGTTGGATTCAGCTTTGTAGAGATGTTATCAAGCCCGCTAAAAATAGGATGTTCTATTGCACTTAGTGGGCCAGATCCACAAAAGAATTACGCCGGCGTATCTCTTGATACGCTGCGTAATTTTAAATTTTGCGCGTCGTATCTTTGTTTTGTATCTACAAAACAAGATACGACGGCATCTCGGATCGATCCGACAGGCGTACGTCTTAGTACACTGTCGGATCTAAGATGCAATCTTTCGGCAGACACCAGGTGGCGTTTCCGTTGAATTCCGCGTCGAGTATGCAAATTAGCTAGTTACGGCGATCCACTAACGTACGTCCGGCCGGTGCATTTTTTTACGTCGTTTGCGTTCGGCTTTTTCCGGCGTATAGTTAAAGCTACTATTATGAGGCGTACTCAATGTTAAGTATGGCCGTCGTTCCCGCCTCGCATTTTGAATTTTTTACGTTGTTTGCGTAAGTCGTTCGCAAATAGTGATTTGCATAGAATGACGTCACCGTCTTAAACATTGGCTTGTTCCGGTTTCATTTCAAGTATGCGCACTGGGATACCCCCACGGACGGCGCATGCGCAGTTAAAAAAATACGTAGTTTACATCGGGTCATGACGTATTTACATAAAACACGCCCCCATCACAGAGATTTGAATGCCGCACCATTACGCCGCCAAAGATACACTACGCTGCCGTAACTTACAGGGCAAATTCTTTGTGGATTTAAAAAAAAAATAAGTTACGGCGGCGTAGTGTATCTTAGATACGCTGCGCCCGGCGGAGAGAAGCGCCGAGGTACGTGGATCTGCCCCATTGTGTATTGGACACTTTTTTCTTGTGTTTTTATAAGTGTTTTTTACATTTATATACTGGAGTTTGACGCAATTGGTGCAAAGGATGTTTATCACTATTTTATTTACATATTTGTTGTTTTTGCACTGAGATTTTTTTTTATAGTGACACTTTGTATTTAAAGGAACAAAGCATCAAATTTTTCTATCTGTGAGATTTCCTTGCATTTCTGTTTTGGAGTCATGGGGAAGTGGCGCAAGACACACACAAATCAATGTTATGTCTAAGTTAAGACTAAAGTCGTGTAGGCTGAAACGCGTCAACTCACTTTATTTTTGACTTGTACACTGTGATTTCTACAATAAACAAGATTTTAATAACAGTAGCGGTGGTGCGGATAACAATCTGACAGAGCTTTTATTGCCTTCCTAATAGACTGAAGTGCGTTAAAGAAAGGATCCATTCAGCTATCAAGTTCTTGAGTCGCTACTGACAAACATTCCCTGGCATTTGGCAGTATGCTGGCCTTAAGAAAATATATACGTACAAGAAACCATGGTTGGCAAGCTAATCCTACCAACATACCAACAAAGCTGTGGTAATCAATGCCTAAACACTAAGGCCCCTTTCACACATGTGGACCGTATGTCCGCTTTTTCATCCATCCGTTTACGGATGAAAAAGGAACATCCCTATGAGATAGCGGGTGTCAGCGGATGAACATCCGCAATGCTCCGAATCTGCAGATGGAGGAAAATCCTATTTTTCCGTCCGTGTTCATCTGATTCCCCCCCCATAGGGGAGAGCGGAGATATCACAGGGCGGTCCCTGCATGGGATCTGTACATGTGAAAGGGGCCTAAGGGGTCTAGTTTGAAAAAAAAAATGCTGTGTGAATGGCTGGGTGTTCACATAGCCATCACAAATAATCCCCGTAATATGTCTAATATGTGTACTTTATTTGATCCTCTGATCCATCTAGTGGGCATAATGCAGTATTTTCCTGATTGTGATTTTTTATTAGAATCCTGCATTATGGCCACTAGATGAAACTGATGTTCAAATGAAATACACAATAGGGGGACTATTCGAGATAGCTATGCAAACTGTTGTGCCATTTTTCATAAATAGACTCCTAAAAGTGGGTGATGAAATACATCTCTTGATACTGGGGATAAAAAGTGATTCAACCCAATCCTAACAAAAATATACAAAAACACTACTTCTTTAAAAAAAATAGTCACTCATCTAATGAAGTGAATTCATTCTAATCATAGCACCCTTTCCTGTTGCTGTGGGCTCCGCACTCAAAACTTCCTTTCACTAAAGCTCAAGTGGGCTTTGTTTATGATAGTTCGTTTCTGTCAAATGCATGCAACTTTAAAGTTCATCGTAATTATGTTGGGGCTTTTTAATATTTTTCTACAGAAAAAAAGAAAAAAAAGTGAGGTTAGTTAAAGATTCTATTAATCTTCTTTATCTCATTTAATATGTAATGATTTCTCTGGTAAATTCTCAGCCTGTTCTGTTTCATTTCTTCATGCCGCCAGGAAACCATCAGAATTCAGATATGAAAAATAATACATTTCGTGTCACATTCACGGCAATCAACAGACCAAACAAATACCAATTAAATTCTGCTGCTACATTATCGGTGCTCAGAGATACTGTATATCTTCGGTATACACACTCAGGAGTCAGGGATTTATATGCCTCATGAATGCTAATGTTTGATTTTATGGAAGATTGTATATGTTACGCCAGCAGAAAATAAAATCAATCATGCGTTTTCCCTTCATGTTTTTTTTCACTTTGCCTATTAATCAGTGGTGCTGAGTAATGGAATATAACATGTGGTTACCTGCAGCATATGTGTGTGAACATGCTTTGAAAAATGTTTTTCTTTGTCTCCAATGCAGACGGAGTGTTCGGGAGATGTCAGCGGCGACCGGTGATAGACGTATTCAAGTACGAAGTTTCACCTCCTGTTGTGCAGCGTCTGAGGAACATTCTTCAGAAGCTCTCCCACAGAGGTAACTGCTTAGGCTATAGTTTAAAGGACAATTATCACACCTAAAGACCAATTTTTTTTCACCATATGCTTAGCATACATATATAAGCAGTTTACAGTATGTATCATTTCTTTAAGAAGAAGGATGGACTAAAGAAAATAATTGAATGCAGCTATGTATTCATTAAACATCCTTAAAATCAAACTGAATTGAAAAAATAAAGATTTTTAATGTTATATGAGAATTCCTCCTGAAAAATTGTGTACTTCCTAGCATGTGAACATGCCTCTTAGCTGTGAGGCCCCTTTCACATGGCCAATCTGATCAGATCCACCAGATTTTTTTAGGTGGATCTAAACGGAAGCTACCTGTTCCTAGGGCAGGCGAAGGTAGTAGACATGCTTTTGTTTACATCCAATTACCTCCGAGTCTATCTAGGTCTGAAACAAAAAAAAAAGAAAAAGGTCTGTGTTCTTTTTTTCTTTTGATGGAACAGAGGTAGTCAGATGTTTTACATCCACCTTTCCGTTGACCTAACATGTGCAAACAAGCTTCAGGTGCGAAAAACAACAGATATGGATGTCACATCTGTACTGTTGGGCTCCAATTCAGCAGGGGATCTCTTTATGGATCCCCTACTGATTGGAAGGAACACAGCCGGTGTGAAAGAGCGATGTACTGTATCTGCAGTGCGAGATCTAAGGTACTGTTGCCTCTGACTGCTAGTCTAGGGAGATTTGGAGAAGGTATTGTTGATCTCATACTGGGGTTGAGTTAGTAAGGCACCATTATTGGGCCAAAGCAATGGCCGATTTGATTAATCGAATTGGAATAATGGGCCATGTTGGAATTTTTTATTGAAAAGCTAACGATTTTCTAATCAATAATGGGAGAATCATGTGAGAAATTTAATAGTATAAGAAATGTGCATGAGTGCAGGAAAGAAAAATTCCCAGAAAGAAAAGAGGATTCCCAGTCAACAAAACTCTTTTCTGTAGCAGTAAGAGGTGGAATTAAAGGCTTGGTTGGTCAAATTTTGAAATCAATGTTGGCACCATCGATCACAAAACAAACCAATTTTCAGATTTTTGTAAGACAATTTGTTCAGAATTCGACCCATATATGGATTGCATAAGACTGCAGAGTGCAAAATCCAGAGCAGCTCTAAATAGAAACCAATCAGCTTTCAGTTTTGTTTTTTTCGTCAAAGCTTTATTGAACAAGCTTAACCACTTCCCGCCCGGTCAATAGCAATTTGACGTCCGGGAAGTGGTTCTGTTATCCTGACTGGACGTCTATTGACAGAACACAGTATAGCAAGTCAGTAATGGTAAAAGTGCAGCTGCAGGGTAATTACGGGCTATACTGGTGACTAGTCCTTTGCCCTCTGACTTTTTTGGGGACAGCTTTTATTTTCACTTTCACTTGTTTTTTTTTAATTAACTAGTGTAAGTATCGGAAACTATCATAACATTAAAGTATAACTTCATTTTAGGACTCAAATATACAGACAGTGAGTACCAAAGCCATGTGTACTTCAGAATGATGATTTAAATTTAGTTCTTACTTGGTCAGGGGTTCACATACCCTGCTGAAAATGCCACCACCATGCAATCAACATGTCCAAAGTGCTGTTACTGAAATGTAGATTTAAATATAAAAACAAATGCATTAAAAGGTTAGATAATGAATTGATTATACAGTCAACCTTAAAGCGTTGGTTAATCTAAAAAAAATATATATATATATATATATTGATCCTGTTTCCTTAAAGCATGTTCTACAGCACAGTGCTTGTGCTGTGTAATTTGGCCCCTTCTATCACCTAAAAAACCTGTCTGATCCTGCCTGGCTATGTCCTCCCCTTTGTAAACTGACCACAGTGTATCATGGCTGCTGAGCCCTGACTCTGTGGTAAGTTTACGTGCCTCCATCATCTGCAGCTCTCCTGTCCTCCTCTGTCCTCTCTCCCCCTCCCCTCCCTGCCTGTTCGCTCCTGTGGCAGTGCCCACCCCCTCTGCTCATGATGCTGAAGTTTCGTTTAATGTTTTATCCCATTCTGTCTGTTGAATAATCCTATGTACCCCTGTGTCTGTTTTATTAAAATAAGTTATTCTTTACCACATCTCAGAGCTCTAATCGCCGCTCACGTGACCAGCCACCTCTCTCCTCCTTGCCTTCTCCTCCCCTCCTGACTGATGTCAGTGTGGAATCCTCAGCCCCACCCGCTGCATCTGTCAGACGGGGAGAAGAGAAAGCCGGCAGGTCACGTGAGCGGTGATCGGCACTCTGAGATATTGTAGAGCTTCACGATTCTGGCTAAAATGAGAATCGCAATTTTTTTGAATTACAGTAAAGATCACGATTCTCGGGCCGTAACATTTTTCACATTATGCAGAAAAATTGGGCTAACTTTACAGTTTCGTAAAATTTTTATTCATTAAAGTGTATTTTTCCCCAGAAAATTGCGTTTGAAAGGCAGCTGCGCAAATACAGTGTGACATAAAATATTGCAATATTTTAACATGTAAGCAGCAAGTGTCAGAAACTCCTTTGATCTAAGAACAAAATGTTACTTTGTTTATAGTTATCGATGTTGAGATAAATTTGACAGGCTGCCTGAATTATTATTTTTTTGACAGCTGTCAGAAGTGAGCAGAGAACTCTTCACTTGTAGAATCGGGAATTGCTGCTTTAAGATCGGGAGGGGAGTAGAATTGCGTTTTTGATTCTTAACGATTAATTGTGCAGCTCTAAGATATGTTAAAGAGCGGCTTATTTTAATAAAACACAGACACAGGGGCACAAAGGATTATTTAACAGACAGGATGGGATAAAGTAGATAAAGTGGCTTAACAACCACTTTCAAGGATAATGGCAGTACATCTCTACATATGCATTTTCCCATGTTTTATCCCTTTATTGACCATTCAAATACAAAAAAATCCTGCTGTGGAGAATTTGGAAGGCAGGCAACACACATCATTTTTGTGGATTGAGTGTTGTCATCCATCCTAGTGTCTTTTGCCAAACCCTTCAACAACCCACTCTCAGATCTCTACAACATACAAGGCTAATCCTTCTAGGGTCCAAGATAAAAACTAGAAGCACTAAATAGATTCTTTGTGATAATACAGAAAGTGCCTCACACAGATATACTGTGGTAGGACGGCCCTCCTGAGCAAAATCATGTACCTGTATGTGCTTTTGTGCACTGGGTCTGGGGCGTGCACGCTGCTGGCAACCCAGTCCCGCTGTGATTAGATGATTGAACACAGCGGGAGCCAATCAGCGGGTCCAGCGGACCCCATGTACACCAGCGCCCTGTGATCATTCTCAGGAGAGGCAGAACAATGTAAACAATGTAGGCTGCCATTCTGTGAGAGGGGAAGATAGAGATCTTTAGCCGGATTCACATAGAGCGGCGTATCTTTGAGCAGGCGTAGCGCATCTCATATGCGCTACGCCAATGTAACATAGAGAGGCAAGGACAGTATTCACAAAGCACTTGCTCCCTAAGTTACGGCGGCGTATCGTAAATGGGCCGGCGTAAGCCCGCCTAATTCAAAGTAGGCAGGTAGTGGGCGTGATGTATTACAATGAAGCGTGACCCCATGTAAATGAAGGGCCGAACGAACGGCGCATGCGCGCGCATGCTCAGAATCACGTTGCATATACTCCCTAAGATACTGCGGCTCAATGCCTTCGACGTGACCGTAACCTACGCCCAGCCCCATTCACGTACGAGTTACGCAAATGACGTAAAATCCGACGGCTGTTCCGACGTCCATACCCTAACATGACTTCTGCTATTTGGTGGTTTATCTTTACGCCGGAAGTACGCCTTACGTAAACGGCGTAGCTTACTGCGACGGGCTCAAGTACATTCGTGAATCGGCGTATCTAGGTCATTTACATATTTGACGCGTAAATCAATGGAAGCGCCCCTAGCGGCCAGCGTAAATATGCGCCCAAGATACGACGGCGTAGGAGACTTACGCCGGTCGGATGGAGCCGAAATTCAGGCGTATCTCCTTTGCAGAATCAAGCGCATAAATACGACGGCGCATCTGTGGACTTACATATCATTAGATACGTCAGTGTAAGTCTTTGTGAATCCGGCCCTTGTGTTTTCGGCTGTGCTGGGAGACCAGCCTGCCTGTCCTCCAATGGCCAGAACTTGTGCTGACACACCTGCCTGCACAGCTAATCTTTGGGAAATTCAGTGTATTGCTCTTTCTCTCCCTCATCCTGACACACCCCTGCAATCTCCATCCCTCTATGCACCTGAGAATAGAGGTGACCACTTAAAAAATAAAGAGAAAAAAAAGGTATTTATTTTTTATATTTTTTATATATGTATACACAAATGCTTTGCCTTTGATTTCTATTTTAAACTCAATGGACAGTTTTGGAAGGTGTAGGTTCGCATATACTTTAATCTCTTCCAGATAGAGTGGGCCTTTATGCCCAGTCGTTGCCCACGTGTCCATGGCTGTCACTTACAGTCAGGGCTTCTGATTGGAAGCCAGGGGGGCTCCAAATCATGTGACATCTGTGAGAGCCAGTCACAGTGCTCACATGAACTGAAAGACATGCTGCCTCCTAGCCTTAAAGGGTCACTAAAGGAATTTTTTTTTTAATCTAAATAGCTTCCTTTACCTTACTGCAGTCCTGGTTTCATGTCCTCATTGTTCGTTTTTGCTTTCATGTTGCTGTAAATCCTCTCTGTTCTGGACACTTCCTGGTTGCCTGTTTCCTGATAACCACAGTACTGGGAGATTTCTCACGGTGGTCACTAATCAAGGAGCTGTGTGTAAAACGAAACTGGATTGGTGCTGAGGAGTTTTAGACAAAGTATCACTGCTCTCTATTGGCTGACTGCCCTCTAGTGGCTCTCTGTACATCAGAGAACCAGCAAACAACAGCAAAAACGAAACTACACTGCAGGCACATTATATGATTGTTTTTTATCAATTTTTAATCATTTTTAAAAGGAATCAGTTAACTATTATGTCTCTATGCCCTGTAAACAGTCATTTCAGCTAAAAATTTTTTTGCCTTTAGTGACCCTTTAAGGAGGTTGTAAACCTCTGAAAAAAAATAAAACCTGCAAGACAAAGGCATAATGAGCTAGTATGCATCGCATACTAGCCCTATATGAAATACTAGGAAAAAAATTAAGATGCGCTAAATAAATTGATACAGAATGAAATCCCAAACCACATAATACAAATCAATATCCATAAATAAGGGAAAGGGAATAGAAGGATGAAATAAAGTCCTTATGGGAACAACAAAGTTCCTGTTCACCCGTGTAGTGAAAAAAATAAAGTAAAACCAATTAGTCCATCAAAAGTCCATGGTTTTAAAGTGACTATCCAGAAGCAGTGATCCACCACCGAAAGCAATAAAAGCCTCTTACCGGATATCCGGCGGTCTCTTAACTAAAAGAGGACCCCAGAAAGCATGTCAAGGATAACCAATGTTAATCGGAATGCAGATGGGCTGAGCTGGAAACCAATCCTTATCTCGATCCCGGTGCTTTACAAACTCGATTTAGCAGGTACCATGAAAAGACATATAGGGACCGCAATAGTGTAAAACCAATATTATATTTTATTTAAAAAGTCAAAAACACACTTACATTCAAACAGTGTTATAGGGCATGTCTAATTGGGGCTCCGGCCGGAAGCTGTCCAATATAACCCGTCCAAAATGGTAGAGAAGTCGTGCAAGTAGCGGGGGGTGATCCGATGCAGCACTCGTTCCGCCCGACCGGTTTCGCGAAAATTCGCTTCCTCTGGGGCACGGCTACTTACCTTAGAATGATGCCCTGCAGTGCCGCCCGCACTCCCTCGGCCGACATGAATCCTGAAGTGACTTATAGGTTCGAGCGGGCCGTTGCTTTAGAAGTTCCTTCAGAAGTTTGAATCTGGTGAAACATCGAGGAGAAAAAATGAAGAGAAAGACGTTTTTGTACCCGGGGTGCCGTGCATTACACAGAACTCATATTGATGGAGAAGATTACGTTTGAACCTAAATAATGAACTTTGAGCATGTGCTTCTCAGCCCCATAGGCTGCAATTGAATTCTGTCAACCTGTAGGCTGGCTAGAGAGATGGGATTCAATTGCAGCCTATGGGGCTTCAGGGTGCATACACAAGGTTTAATAGCAAGTCTCCAGAAACCGTGTTTCTATGAAAACTCAATCACTGACTGTCCGGGCGATGCACAGCGGCTTTTGCGTTGGAAAGTATGTTTTACTCTAAATAGGTGAAAAGGGCAGGAAGAGAGATGATTTATTTTTTAGTTTAAACATACATTTGCCCCTTTTATTACAAATTTGAGTTTGTCTACTAGGTTTGGTAGAACCATTAGCCAATTCCAGGGCAACCAGAACCCTACTGGGCCTCCTCTTGTGCTATGCAAGAAAGGCGATTATCATGCAGTGGGAAGCATCTATGGCACCTTCCATAGATTATTGGTGTTTTCTAGACAAAGTAGAACCTTTATACAATGCAACATATTTATCTCAAGGCTGCACGAAGAAATTCAATAAGGTGTGGGATCTCTGTATTAATTCTGCTGACATCACCGACTCCGATACCTCATCAGTCATCACACTAACTATAAGGTTGGTTGCTTTATTACTGACCTTTTGCTTACTGTATTTTGAAGTGGTTATTGCCCTGAGTTTTTTTTATCACACGTTCATAGTGGGTAGTCTATTTGCCCAGCAGGGCTTTTTCTCTTCCTTTTGTGTCATCCCTGCTGTGCCTTTCCTTGTTAAATTTAACAAGAGTAAGAAAATGTAACTGTTCTTTGTGTTATTATGTACTTTACTGGCCTGGGTATGCCCAATGGGCCATGTTTTGTAACTAGTTACCTTAAAGAGGAGGTCCCCCCCCCCACGAAAAAGAAAAAAAGAAAAAGAGGGAGGCGCACCTAAGTGTAGTATTAAAATGTATATTTAATGCGCAAAGTAATGCACTTACACAATAGAAGAAATCAAAGGCATGTCTTATAGTACAAAACGTCCCCCTCAAGGGGTGCCAGCTTGTCCAGTTTCCCAGCATCCAGAGGGTGTCAGGGTCTTGCAGGACGCTGAATCCAAGACAGGAAGTGAAGAGGATGCAGGCTGACTGGCGTAAACTGCATGGAGGCAAATAACGTCACCCGGAGGGCGGAGCTCGGTATGGGAAGGACAGGAAGCAAGGCTATGCACTCGAAGCATACAGCTCCTTCTACTGGCCTAAAACATACTGTGCAATAACAGCTTAAATATAATCTGGTCCTGGCTAAGGAACTAGAAGGACCAGCGGACCAGAGACACGTAGAAAAAATTGTTATGAACTTATTACAGATTAAAGACACAATAATAATAAATGTAAAAGATAGCTAATGAATGAGCATCAATGTTGAAAAATATACAGTATATAACTGTTGAACGAGCTTGAATATTAGAAAAAAAAATATATATATATGAACATATTCCCACAAAAAATTAAACGTCAACAGCTACAAATACTGCAGCTGCTGACTTTTGATATATGGATACTTACCTGTCCAGGAAGTCGGGTGCAGCAGCTGCCATCTAAAACCCTAATACAAAGCAGCTGAACACTAGGGGGTCAATTAAAAAAAATCCCTAAAGTGAATATAAAGGAGACAGTGCAGCGCTAATAAAGTCCATAAATCAAGAAATCATCCAAGTGATCTTCAAACGTGACTTATAGCTGGTACATGCAGGTGGTAACGTGAAATACAGTGAGAGACCTCCACCAGTGCTCACCTCACAATATGAACCCTCAGATGAAAAGGGTCAAAAGCACCTTCCCATATGGGTATATAATCCAGGCTTGTATTCCAATGTTAGATGTCACAGGTAAGACAGGCAGGCTCACAGGTGTATCCAATGAGGTATATGTCATAACATGTAAAAGAACAACAAACCATAGTGCTCTCCGCAAAAATAGTACAATTTTAATAAAAAAAAGTACTTGCAAGCAAAGGCACTAAATCCAGTGCCAGGTAAACAGCGTGACAATGTGTGAAAGGCTGCGGGTGACGTCACGTCCTTCCCATCTGAACATTGCGTCCCTGTGGGCGGGACTTCATCAGCGGATATGGGAAGAGACGTTGTGCACCCGCTCTTATTTAGCGTGTTGCCATAGCAATCCGACGCCGCATTACCTGGAGGGGAGAATACATCACCCGATGCCGTGTCAGATGACACGGAATGGGGGGGAGGATACACCGTAGGAAGGAAATCACAGAAATGTCCCCATATGCTGAAAGGAGTGAGCCGCAATCATAAGCATGATGAGGCTGCCATACCTTGCAAGGAAGGTCGTCAGTGAAGCCTTTTGGCTTCACAGCCGGTTCCCTACTGCACATGTGCGAAGCTCGCTGCGCTTTCAAATTGGCCCGGAGAAGGAAGGAGGCCAAAACTACAAGAGGCCGTGCCGCGTCACCATCTCCGGAAGTGGGGAATGATACATTTCAAAATCAGGTACTCATTTCTGCCTCCCCCTGAATGGTGCCAAATGTGGCACCGGAGGGGGGGGAGAGAAGACCGGATAAGTGGAAGTTCCACTTTTGAGTAAACTCTGCTTTAATAAAGAGAAGTTGTAAAAAAAAAGTGAACTAAATGGCCAAACTTCAGCAGAGTTTCCGTGTTTGACTAGCATCCCACCGATTGATTTCACATGTTGCCTAAAACTGCTCTTTAATGTTTCTCCAGGACAAATAAAGTGGGGAAGAGGAAAAAAAAGGGTGAAAAACCCTTGATAATTTGATTCCTTACATGACGATAAAACCAAAATAAAGTTGTCTGTCTCTGTGACTGTTCCCTCTGCTAGATCATTTTTAGTGAACATAGAAACTTGCCAAAAAGTGTGACTTTAGTTAGTCTCCAAACAACCAAAATATTAATGTGAGCCAGGATCATCTCCCACTTTGACAAGTGCAACCTTTTACAGCAAAACAACATCAAACAAACTCAACAATCCTGGGAATAATCAAAGAGCAAAAGGAAATGGATGCTTGCCAGCAGATGGTGAAGTATAATTAATTCCACGATGAGACAGATCATCACATTCATCAAAGTAACAAAGTGATAGTTGGAAATAAAAGATATGAGAGCATTAGTAGCATATCGTACTTATAGTGACTTTAATGTACAAGTCTATTATGGGTTGTTCTGCATTTTACTAAGCACAGAGTCATATAGCATTTATCAAAGCTTAAGTACACTTTTTGTACTATCATTCGTGCAAAGAAATGGATGGATGTCTCGTTGCAATGATCAAAAGCGTCATATATCTGCACAAATGGAAGGGATAGGATGACTTTGGCATGACAATTCTGAATATTTGAAAATCACATAATATGGGCAGCTGGACCGTATGGTTGTCTCTTCATGTGATGAGAAATGAGGATAGCCCCAGGTAGAACAGTAATCCACATTTTCAAACTTACCGTTATTTAGATTGAAAAAAAAAACTGTCCATCAAGTTCACCCACTTACAAACTCCAGAATTTTTCATCTAGGAGAAGGCAAAACAATAACCTCTATGGCTGCTATTTGCCATTTAGGAGGCAAGCAATTCTTCCTGATTCCATTCGAATAGTTGGATTAGTTCTATGGCTCAAAAAAAGCTATCATTCGTTTTAGTAAGATCTTCTATAAATAATGTTCTTAATGTTTCCATTAGGCATTCTGTTGTTTAGTGATTTATACTATGAAAAACCTATGAAAATACTATGAAAAACCCATTTTCTATTAAATCAGTATGTAATAGCCAGCACTTTCGACTTTCCGACTTTATTCATTCACCTAAAATTTATTTTGGGGTGATGTTCTTACTTAAACTCTTCACCCTCACTCCTGTCCCTAAGACCTCTCTTGCATTAAAAAAATGAAATAAATGTGTGTATATATATATATATATATATATATATATATATATATATATATATATATATAAATAAAATCTCACAAAAGTGTGAACACCCTTCACATTTTAGTAAATATTTTATTATATCTTTTCATGTGACAAAACTGAAGATATGACACTTTTCTACAATGTAAAGTAGTGAGTGTACAGCTTGTATAACAGTGTAAATTTGCTGTCCTCTCAAAATAACTCAACACACAGCCATTGATGTCTAAACCGCTGTCAACAAAAGTGAGTACACCCCTAAGTGAAAATGTCCAAATTGGGCCCAATCAGTAATTTTCCCTCCCCGATGTCATGTGACTCATTAGTGTTACAAGGTCTCAGGTGTGAATGGGGAGTAGGTGTGTTAAATTTGGTGGTATCGCTCTCACTCTCTCATACTGGTCACTGGAAGCTCAACATGGCAAATAACTCCATGAGGATCTGAAAAAAAATATTGTTGCTCTACATAAAGATTGTCTAGGCCAGGGGTCTCCAAACTTTTCAAACAAAGGGCCACTTTATTGCCCTTCAGACTTTAGGAGGGCCGGATTGGGGCCAGCAAGGGAATAAAATGTCATGGGCCCAGCATCAGTGAGGACAAATATGGCCTCAGGGTTGGTGGTCAATAGGAAGAGGAGTATTCCCCCTATTAGTAGGAGGAATAGTATCCCATCATTGGTATCAGTGGATAATATAGTGCCCCATTGTTGGTGTCAATGGGAGGAATAATGCCTCATGTCAGTGGGAGGAATTGTGGCCCAAGGGCCAGATAATGACTAGCAAAGGGCCACATCTGGCCCTCGGGCCACAGTTTGGAGACCCCTGGTCTAGGCTATAAAAAGATTGCCAAGACCCTGAAACTGAGCTGCAGCATGGTGGCCAAGACAATACAGTGGTTTAACAGGACAGGTTATACTCAGAACAGGCCTCTCCATTGTCGACCAATAAAGATGAGTGCACGTGCTCAGTGTCATATCCAGAGGTTGTCTTTGGGAAATAGAGGTGTGAGTGCTGCCAGCATTGCTGCAGAGGTTGAAGGGGTCAGCCAATCAGTGCTCAGACCATACGCCGCACACTGAATCAAATTGGTCTGTATGGCTGTTGTCCCAGAAGGAAGCCTCCTCTAAAGATGATGCACAAGAAAGCCTGCAAACAGTCTGCTGAAGACAAGCAGACTATGGACATCGATTACTGGAACCATGTCCTGTGGTCTGATGAGACCAAGACAAACGCATTTGGTTCAGATGGTGTCAAGCGTGTGTGGCGTAAACCAGGTGAGGAGTACAAAGACAAGTATGTCTTGTGTACAGTCAAGCATGGGATGTGATTGTCATGGTCTGGGGCTGCATTAGTGCGACCAGCATTGGGGAGCTACAGTTTGAGGGAGCCATGAATGCCAACATGTACATTGACATACTGAAGCATACATGATCCCCTTCCTTTGGAGACTGAGCTGCAGAGCAGTATTCCAACATAATGACCCCAAACACACCTCCAAGATGACCACTGCCTTGCTAAAGAAGCTGAGGGTAAAGGTGATGGACTGGCCAAGCATGTCTCCAGACCTAAACCCTATTGAGCATCTGTGGGACATCCTCAAATCGAAGGTGGAGGAGCACAAGGTCTCTAACATCCACCGGCTCTGTGATGTCATCATTGAGGAGTGGAAGAGGACTCCAGTGCCAACCTGTCAAGCTCTGGTGAACTTCATGTCCAAGAGGGTTAAGGCAGTGCTGGAAAATAATGGCAGCCACACAAAATATTGACACTTTGTGCCCAATTTGGACATTTTCACCTAGGGGTGTACTCACGTTAGTTTCCAGTGGTTTACACATTATTGGCTGTGTTGAGTTATTTTGAGAGGGCAGCAAACTTACACTGTTATACAAGCTGTACACTCACTACTTTACATTGTAGCAATGTGTAAGTTCTTCAGTGTTGTCACATGAAAAGATATAATAAAATATTTACAAAAATGTAAGAGGTATACTCACTTTTGTGAGATGCTGTGTCTATATATATGTATATATATATAGACACATATATATATATATATGTATTGCCATTTGGTGGTGGTAAAGAATTCATTGGGGGGATGTTGGTTTCCGAGATTGAAAGAGTATTGCAGCATTGTATTTGCAGTATTGCAAAGCTTATATTTTTTCTCTTTTAATAGGCTATTTATTTGTTACCTGGAGTTCTGCTTTAAGTACAATGTCTTGATTTAAAATAAATAAATAAGGTGCACTTATAATGACGTTCTGTTGGGATTTACAAGCATTTTTTATTGATTAAATGAATAGTCTGCACACCCTAGAGACATGAGCAGAGCACTCTGAGCTACAGCTAGAGGATGTGTGAATCCCTTTCTATGTTGAAAGTAAAGTCTAATTTCTTCTATATGCTCCTTGTCCTTTATGCAATCTACATAGAAAAAAGTTAATTTGACAATCTCTATATTCTTTTTTTTATATCTTGTGGCAGCAGGCAGGTTAAATTCCCTGGTTGCATCCAGGATGCAGTGTATATATCTCCTAGGTTCAGGCTGTATGCCAGTTTATACCTCTAGGGCAGGGTTTCTCAACTCCAGTCCTCGAGGCGCCCCAACAGGTCATGTTTTCAGGCTTTCCATTTTTTTGCACAGGTGATTTGATCAGTTTCACTGCCTTAGTAATTACCACAGCCATTTCATCTCAGGGAAATCCTGAAAACATGACCTGTTGGGGCGCCTCGAGGACTGGAGTTGAGAAACACTGCTCTAGGGGGAGTGCTGGGAGTCCTGCTGGGAGGACTTGATGAGCCCAGCTGAATTAGGTGGGTTTATTAGGTCCTCTACAAAAACTCCCAGCATGCAGAGAGATATGCTCCAACCTGGAACCAGATCTGTGTGAATAGTCTGTGGAGTGTGATCTCTGTGTGGTGAGACGAAGCCTGTGTGGCTACTACTACTAAGACTCTAAACAGCATGGAGTCAGGGACGGGGCAGCACAAGGCTGTACCCAGTTGTTAGTTAGGGACACCAATGTGTATAGCGAGCAGGTCAAATTGACCAGGATTTATTTTTGTATTTCTTTTGTTTTCTGTCACATTTCTTTTTGTATATAGTTCAAATAAAACCACACCTTTTTGTTTTCCTCCTACCCTTGTCTGCTGTGCCTAACTTTTTTGTGTGCTGAACCTGTTCAGGGGGTCACACACACCCGCTGACGGGTATAACCCCCTCACAATCTATACACAGAAACTAGATCACTAACTAGATCACTTTGTTAAATTGTCTTAACAAACCCAGTTCTTTTTATGTTATAAGGAGAAAGGGAGTTGCCGCTTCAGGTGGGAACCCAAATGAAGATCCACCGTAGCAGATAACTCAGGTGCTATGACTAAGCACTAGTTCCAGTGCGAAACACGTCAGCTGCCAGGTTTTATTTTCATTTTTGCTGTGACTTGTAGTGCTGTCCTTCTTTAAAGGCTACAATTTGTTCAGAGTGCAGCTGTCCAGAAACACTTTTGTTCCTGCCTTTTTATGTTATAGGCTACTCTGTCCATCCTTTTCCTTTTACCTTAGCTGTACAGTTTCCTCTCCAAATCCTCTTTACTCCATATTCATGATGCAACTTTACAAGTGATTCATATTTCACAAGTTTTATCTCCCTTTTCAATGAATATTTTTGCCTTTACAGGTAGTCCCCGGGTTACAAACAAGGTTCTGTAAGTTTGTTCTTGAGCTGAATTTGTATGTAAGTTTGACCAGGTACAGCCGTGGGCAAAAGTTTTGAGAATGACAAAAATATAAATTTTCACAACGTCTGCTGCAGTTTTTATGATGGCAATTTACATATACTCCACAATGTTATAAAGAGTGATCAGATGAATTGCAATTATTTGCATAGCCCCTCTTTACCATGTAAAGGAACTTAATCCCCCAAAAAACATTTCCACTGCATTTGTGAAGAAGGCTTCAGGGCACCCAAAGTCAAGCAAGCTCCAGGACCGTCATTTGGCTGCGGGATCGGGGCACCACCAGTGCCGAGCTTGATTAGGAATGGCAGCAGGCAGGTGTGAGTGCATCTGTACGCACAGTGAGGAGAAGACTTTTGGAGGATGGCCTGGGGTCAAGATGGGCCACAGAGAAGCCACTTCTCTCCAGGAATAACCATCAAGGACAGACTGATATCCTGCAAAAGGTAAAGAACTGATGAGGACTGGAGTACAATTTCTCTGATGAATCCCCTTTTTGATTGTTTGGGGAATCCAAAAAACACCTTTTCCGGTGAAGAAAAGGTGAGCGCTACCAACAGTTCTGCGCCATGTCAACAGTAAAGCATCCTAAGACCATTCATGTGTGGGGTTGCTTCTCAGCCAAGGGAGTGGGCTTCCTCACAGGTTTGCCTAAGAACACAGCCATGAATATAGAATGGTACATAAACATCCTCTGAGAGCTACTTCTCCCAACAATCCAAGAACAGTTTGGTGATGAACAATGACTTTTCCAGCATGATGGAGCACCTTGCCATAAGGCAAAATTGATAGCAAAGTGGCTTGGGGAACAAAACATTAACATTTTTGGCCCATGGCCAGGAAACTCCCCAGACCAATCTCATTGAGAACTTGTTGTCAATCCTAAAACAGCTGAATAAAAAGATTAAAAAAATTCTGACAAATTCGAAGCATTGATTACGCAAGAATGGGCTGCCATCAATCAGGATGTGGCCCAATAGTCAATTGACAGCATGCCAGGGTGAATTGCAGAGATCTTGAAAAAGAAGGGTCAGCGCTGAAAATATTGACTCTTTGCATAAACTTCATGTAATTGTCAAAGCCTTTGACACTTATGAAATTCTTGTAATTATACTTCAGTGTACCATAATAACATCTGACAAAAAGATCTAAAAACACTGAAGCAGCAGACTTCATGAAAATTAATTTGTGTCATTCTCAAAACTTTTGGCCACGGCTGTACATTTTTTAAGTGTTACTCCAGCCCAATTTTTTTTTTAAGTTTTGTGGATAGCAAAAGGAGGTGTTATCACCCCTGTAATGTTTGTTATGCTGCCTGTGCCCCTCTACAGAAGATTTCACCTCACTTTCTGTCCCTGTGACAATTGAATTTTGAACATTTTGGGTTGTTGTGGAAACAAGGATTAGTGATAAAGTTTCAGTGGGCACACCTTTATCCAATGATAACTCTTAGGCCTCGTACACACGGCCGAGGAACTCGTCGGAAAAGACACATAGTTTTCCTCGACGAGTTCCTTGTTAGGCTTGTCGAGAAACTTGACAAGCTTTCTTTGCGTACACACTGTCAAGACCAAAACGCTACTTTTACCGAAGGTGCGCTCCCGTCTCATACTTTATTCTGAGCATGCGTGGGTTTCTTAGCATACACACTATCGTGTTTCTCTTCGAAAACCAGCCCGACGAGGAACACGACGAGGAAATTGAGACTCCCGTCGAGGAAAAAGAGAACTTTTTTTTCCTCGTCAAGTTCCTAGACAGTTTTCTCGATGAAAAGCATACACACGAAAAAAGCTCTGCCACCAAGTTTCTTGATGGATTCTGTCGAGGAAAACGGGTGTGTGTACTTGCCAAAACTTGCCATGTGTCACCCCCCAACGTGAATAATCTCCTCTCGGGGCAACTTCCCTTCCTGCCCCCCTCCTATTTCATCCCAGCCCTGGTTATAGTAATACAACTGTATTGCTAGCACTCTTGCCATTATTACATTGCTTGTGGTTGTGTAGCAATAATCTTGGAACTGTGTCATGGTATGTAATGTCTACCTGTCTTACTGACCCCCACATTTAATCACACATTAATAAACCTGCTGCAGGCTAAAACTCCCTATGTTCTCCTGCGTTGACTGGTTTTGTAACTTTCCAACCTCTGCAATGTCCTAATATCTGGCAGCAGTTGTTGGCATATTGTTCCAATTCTTTGGAGATTCCTCAGGCAACAGTTCATATTTTGGGGCTGTGTCTATCTATGTCTTTATTGACCTATAGCTTAAGGCTGCATTCAGTTCCCATTAAAAAAATAGGAATGTTATAAAGAAAAATAATAGGTAAAAAACAGTAGTTGCTGATTTTTCTATATAGCACAGAAAAAAAGGGCATCCCAGTGTTTCATTTGTATTTGTACTTGAAATTGCAGCTTGTCCTTTGTTTAATTCAAGCCTCAATTGTTTAGTTATACAATGTGTAATGTTCTTCCTTCAGGCCTTGGTTAGTCATAGTTTCAGTACAGCAAGGTCTGAGCTATGGTCCAGGTTTGAATCCTAACACCACTTATACAAGCAGATTTTGTTTGAATACTGCTGATCTAGCGTGTCATTGGAAACTGTGGTAGTAACAAGAAGCTCACACATTTTAACAGTATCCATGCAAAAGCCACATAATATTTGGAAAATTAAAACCTAAAGGGTACGTAAACCCAAATAATACACTTTTATTTGTTCCCTTTTGGTCTGTTTAATACCACGAACATGTTTTTGTTGTATCAAAGTGCCAAAAATACCAGGTGGTTCTGCCAGAAATTTGGTGGGCTAACAACTTATCAGCTATCTCTGAGGACTACAGAACCCCTCCCCAATATAATATTTAGAAGAGGTGATAAAGAGGTGTTCTGTAGTCCTGTTCTATGATAACGCTGCTTCTCTATAGGTACAGTATAGTGAGTAAGAGTTGTCATCCTAGGATATGGTGTGTTGCTGGCAGGAAAATTGCATCATTAAAGACATCCTTTAACCTTTTCGCTGCTAGAACCATTTTTGCATACATGTATTTATTTTAGGTACTTATATAGCCTCATCAATTTACACAGTGCTTTTAAATATAAATTGTACATGCACCTCAGTCCCTGCCCTCAAGGAGCTTACAATCTAAGGACCCCAACTCACATTCATTAAAAAATGTTACCCAAATTTTGCATTTCCTAGACATTTGCATTAATACCGTGGTAATGTTAATTGGATCCTGTCTAAATTGGCCCTAGTATGAATGAGAGTTAGGGACCTTAGATTGTAAGCTCCTTGAGGGAAGGGACTGATGTGCATGTACAAAGTATATGTAAAAACACTGCGTAAATTGACAGTTCTATATACAGTATATAACTTTTCCTTCAGTGCCCAATCAGTAAGTTGGGTGTATGTCCAGGCCTGGTCATAGTGCTATACCTGCAGTGGAGGTGCCAGACATGGCTATGATGTTTTACAAGGGTGCCTGTATTACAAAATTGTCTGTAGACAATGAGGAAGGCTTTGGCAGGTAAAATAGTGCCCACATATGCATTTCAACTGTATTTTTAGCTGTCTGTCTGGAGTTTAGCTTTAAATCCCCAGTAACAAAGCATATATACGCATATCATTCCTTTATAGTCTATGCAAATGTCAGAACGATTGAAGACTTACTGTAACAGTCTATCCTGTTTGAAAGAGATGGATATTAAAAGCTGCATTTCAGTATAATACCGTTAGTGAACTGAGGTTAGCGAGTTCAGTAGCCTTGACTTTGGAAAGCTGTAGGAAATAAATGTTCTAGCCATCTGGATTTTACTAGTTTGTTATTAACAATGGCACTTAAATAATGTCTGCTTTACTTCAGTAATACAATATGAATTCTGCATTATAATGAATCCTTTATTATAAAATGTGGAAGTCAATTTTGCTCAGGCAGAATATTAAACAGTCAACTTCGACAAATCTGTACTTCATTGTGTTGATGATAAGGATGGCCTTCAATAGCCTTTTATTTTAAAAAAAAAAGATCAATTTACGCTATTGAAACTGCGTTTATAAAAATGTAGACTTGTTGGCTGCTAATGACTACAGTGGTGCCATCAAAAAGTTTATCAGATAAAAGTATTGAAGAATTATGTTCTATGGTCTAGATCTGGGGCTCCTATTTAGTGAAAAGGTATCTTCAAACAATCAATGAAATACACAGTTGCAATCAACATTACCTGGTGTACCAGTTATACCATCAGAAACATTATGTACAAACTCTTGTGTTCCACCATAGCTACAGTGACATGAGATATAAGGCAAACACTTGCCTAGTTTAGATATGCGTGCTAATAGAAAATGCACCCCTTAGTTATACCTGGAGTTTTAGTAAATAGGTGTCTTTATATTATCTATAATGGATCCAAATCCATTTTTTTTTTTGTTTGTTTTGAATTGAGTGGTAACCCCTAATAGATATTTACTACTGTCTTTGTTTCCACTTGGAAGATTCACCCTCTCTTTCTGCCATGGTGACCACTGTCACCAGGAATGAAAGTGAAGGGAAATTGCAACTTTACAAGTGATTTCTATTAAGCAAAAGTGAATTCCTATTTCACACGTTTTATCTCGCTTTTCAAACATTTCAATATTTTTGCCTTTACAGGTAGTCCCCGGGTTACAAACAAGGTTCTGTACGTGTGTTCTTGAGCTGAATTTGTATGTAAGTTGGAACAGGTACAGCCGTGGGCAAAAGTTTTGAGAATGACACAAATATTCATTTTCACAAAGTCTGCTGCAGTTTTTATGATGGCAATTTGCATATGCTCCAGAATGTTATGAAGAGTGATTAGATTAATTGCAATTATTTGCAAAGTCCCTCTTTGCCATGAAAACTTAATCCCCAAAAAAACATTTCCACTGCATTTGTGAAGAAGGCTTCAGAGCACCCTAAGTCCAGCAAGCTCCAGGACCATCTCCGTTAATTTATCTGCAGGATCGGCACCACCAGTGCCAAGTTTTCTTAGGAATGTCAGCAGGTAGGTTTAAGTGCATATGTACACACAGTGAGGAGCAGGGGTCAAGTCCTGGGGAAAACGTGTGGGAACTTCCACCCAGGATCCACTCCCCCACCAAAAAATAAATAAAATATACCCTCATTTGCATAATTACTAAACCGCATGTTTTTTTTTAAAGCAAGTTCTTTCTAAATACTGCGATAACTCGCAGCAGACCTCCGCAAAGTCTCCTGGGAACAATGACAAAAGCTCCCAGGAGACATTGCGGAAGTGACAGAATACCCGCACACTACCCGATGAATCCATACACAGGAAGCGGCCAGTAACATAAAGGATTACTACGGTTCGCCTGCCCCTGACAGTGACTCGAGCTGGGCATCGCCACTTAGTGAAGGATTGGCTCGGGCAGCTCAGCTGCTCTCACCTGCTCTAGTCCTGCAAAGGGAACTGCGTTCCTGCTGTGGAAAAAGTGCAGGAACTCTGTTCCCACGCATTCCCGCAGGACTTGAGCCCTGGTGAGGAGAAGACTTTTGGAGGATGGTCTGGGGTCAAGAAGGGCAACAGAGAAGCCACTTCTCTCCAGGAAAAACATCAGGGACAGACTGATATCCTGCAAAAGGTACAGATATTGAACTGCTGAGGACTGGGGTAAAGTCATTTTCTCAAAAGAAATCCCCTTTCCGATTATTTGGGGCATCCAGAAAACACCTTGTTCGGTGAAGAAAAGGTGAACGCTACCATCAGTCCTGTGTCATGCCAACAGTAAAGTATCCTGCGACCATTCATGTGTGAGGTTGCTTCTCGTCCAAGGAAGTGGGCTCACTCACAGGTTTGCCTAAGAACACAGCCATGAATAAAGAATGGTACAAAAACATCCTCCGAGAGCAACTTCTCCCAACAATCCAAGAACAATTTGATGAGCACCTTGCCATAAGGCAAAATTTATAGCGAAGTTGCTTGGGAGACAAAACATCAAAGTTTTTGGTCCATGGCCAGGAAACTCCCCAGACCTTAATCTCATTGAGAACTTGTCAATTCTCAAATGGCTGAACAAAAAAAGAAAAAAATTCTGACAAACTCAAAGCATTGATTATGCAAGAATGGGCTGCCATCAATCAGGATCTGGTCCAGAAGTCGATTGACAGCATGTCAGTTTGTCAATAAAAGCCTTTGACACTTATGAAATGCTTGTAATTATACTTCAGTATACCATAGTAACATCTGACAAAAAGATCTAAAACACTGGAGCAACAGACTTTATGAAAATTAATATTTGTGTCATTCTCAAAACTTTTGGCCACGGCTGTACAATTTTTAAGTGAAACTCCAGCCAACAAAATATTTTTAAGTTTTGTGGATAGCGAAGGGAAGGGGGGAAGGGATAAAACCCCTGTAATGTTTGTTTTGCTGTCTGTGCCCCTCTACAGAATATTTCACCTCACTTTCTGTCCCTGTGACAATTGAATTTTGAACATTTTGGGTTGTTAAAGCCATTTTGTTTTGTTTTGAATAGAGTGGTAACCCCTATCATATATTTACTACTGTCTTTGTTTCCACTTGGAAGATTCACTCTCTCTATTTTCTTTATTAGATTCACCCTCTCTATCTGCCCTGGTGACCACTGTCACCAGGAATGAAAGTGAAGGGAAATCCAAATTACAAATTTCAAAAGCCAATATAAAGGATTAGTGGTATAGTGGTAAAACAAAAGCACTTGTTAGTTTAACCACTTAAGGACCACCTCCTGCACATATACGTCGGCAGAATGTCACGGCTGGGCACAGGCACGTACAGGTACGTCCCCTTTAAGTGCCCAGCCGTGTTTTATTTGGGAGCCACATCGCACGACCGCGCAATCGTCAGTTAAAGCGACGCAGTGCCGAAACACAAAAAGGGGCAAGGTCCTTTAGCTGCATAATGGTCCGGGTCTTAAGTGGTTAACTAATCTTTTGTATGTGTGTGTCTGCAATTCTCCTTTAAGAGGGTGTGGCAGGGGTGTGTCCTATGCCTGCATACTTTTACTTGCAGGTGTTCATTATTCCCATCTCAAAAAGTTGGGGGGGGGGTATGTTTTAGGCTTCATGCACGTGGCTATAAGGGGCTGTACAGTGCACTGCAGTGTGCAGTCTTATATTGAGATGCTTTGGAAGATATGGCTGTATGCAGTTGTGTGTCAAGAGTTGCCTAAAGCATCGGCATGCATACTGGTGCCCCGATTGCGGAGTGTACATTTAGAAACAACAAACACAAGGGCAGCGCTCAATGGAATTAGTAATAACTTTATAGTCTTGAAAATTAAAAATAAAAATGACATAATACAATATTGCACTGAAAAAATGATAAAGATAATGCTGTAGCTACATTTCAATTAAAACCAGACAGTCATTGTAGCTAATAAATAATGGGTAAAATAATTAGAACGATACCACTGCTGAGTCCAAGAGGAAAGGGGTTAACATCAGTCCATCGATAGCAAGGGTCCCTTGGATGGCTCCAAAATAGAGGGTTGTATGGTCCCTGATGGATTGAGGGAAGTGCGGTATGACAACTCTAATAGGGGCTTGGTGCTGAGACCGGCCAATAGACATGAATGTAGGCACAATAGTGGAGCCCTAGGAATAATTGCGGCAGGCGGCGCACGGAGCTGTGTGGTACAAACAAGCCACTTGACAATACGGTCAGCGCGGAAGCCACAGAATGTATCTGCACTGTGTGGAGGCCTACGTGATGGCGGCAGAGCAAGGATTGAAACGATCCAATGGGAAGCCGGCACGCTTGGATGACGTGACTGTCCTGTGAGGTTGCTGGACCCCTGAACCTCTGTGTGGACAGTGCTGATCACATGCACCCTCCCAATAGAACAAAAAAACTCTCTAGCAATGCACACTAAACTGAGCATGTGCAGAGTGACTCTAAAGGCTCTGTTCTATCAAGAGATGGATTGGGGACATTGGAAGAAGGGGAGAATCAGAAAAGAAACAGGATCAAACAGCCTTTTTACACAACAGGATGATTAACACAGTGAGTATAACAAACATACTTTACTGCATATACAGACTGATTTTACTCTTGTGGGTTTAGTAACACTTTAAGTGCATATGCAGGTGCCTTACTAACCCCCCGATGCACAATACTGTACAGCCGCCTCTTTTATTACATCTCAATGGCCTGCTGTACAAAGCAGCAGGTATCAGGAATAGCATTACACAGGCTCTGAACGCTGTACAGCTATGTGCATGAAGCCTAATATTTGTTTTTATTATATGCATACAAACTTTTTTTTCACAAATAAACAATTAGTGCATGGCAAAGGACTCCCAGAGACAAAGAGAAAACACAGCAGTAGCTAGTCTCGTCTTTTTCTGATAGAATTTACTGAGGCAAGACATATAGATAAGGTAGCTTGTGAGTCTTCCAGCTGTTTACATTTTAGCTTAAGCTATTGTGGTATGTTAAAAAATCATGCTCTTTTAACAGGTTCTTAATAGGTAAGAATAGCTGTGAAAATTAGAGTGTTCAGTCCAACGGCAAAATACAAAGTTACAGTATTTTATATATTTACCTCTCTAAGATAGTTTTTTTTAAATGCATTTTATTGTTTTATTCCTGTAATAAAAAAAAAAAAGAACATATGCGCAAAAATTTCCTTTCAACACACAATTTGGCAATCATTTAACAATTTTAGTTTGCATTTCTAAATTGGCTATATTTTAGTATTGTTATTCTGAGACTCAGGTCTGCTATTTTTTTTTGTTATCCAAGGGCAGAAAAATAACTCACATGCTGATTACAGGGAAAGATGGGCCTTGTGCAGGATGATGTATAACCTGATGTAGTGACATATAGCTTTGAGCACAAACAAGATAAATTACAGTGGATGTTGTTGGTGTTGTCTTATTGCAGTAACTTGTTCTCCGTATGGGTGACTATCACATAGACAAATTGGGGGAAGTACAGCCATGATAACAAAATGTGCAATTATCATCACTTGAATACAATGAGTGGGTAGGGAAAAACAGGTAGAGGTGCCTCTTAAAGAGACACTGTCATTTAAAAAAGAAAGAGTAAACAAGCATAGGAAAATACAGTAATAATACTTATCAGTAATGCCTTCTTTCAGTGATATATTAAAGGGGAGTTCCACCCACAATTTCACTTTTTAAATATAAATACCCCTGTAATACACAAGCTTAATGTATTCTAGTAAAGTTAGTCTGTAAACTAAGGTCCGTTTTGTTAGGTTGTTACAGCATTTAAATAGTTTATAATCTAGAAATAGACCGTGGCCATCTTAAGTGTGGGCATCATGAAGCCAGACTGTATGACTTCCTGGATTTCAGCTTTGCATATCTCGCACATGCTCAGTGCACAAGCAATGTAATAGGTTTCAGTCAGGTTTGCAAGGACTACTGGGAAACATGATGCCTATCCCAGAAACCCTTGCAAATAGCCTAGGCAAATAAGGAGGAGGAAGTAATGAAGGACTACAAAATAAAGGTATTTACAAGCAACAAATTAAATAAAAATTGTCCATTCTGAACACTATGAGATTAGAGCATGCAGCACAGACAAACATAAAAAAATGGGTGGAACTCCACTTTAAGGGTATGGCAGGTATAGCAACTTCCCTGGGTACCATTTGAAAAGGAGGCGCCACTCATCATTACGGATACTTCACCTCATTGCAACGCCATCAATGATCAGTGTATGCAGCTGCCAATTGGTTGCTAGGACTGCCAGCATCCTAGCAGCCAATGACGTGCCATTCACAAGACTGTGGGTCATCCAGACCTGTTCTGCCTACTGCTTCCAGACTACCCATGCTGCCTATATGTGCAACGTGGATTTCCTGATGTAAGGGGGCTCTGATGTATATGGTAAGTTCTGCTGTGTTAGGTCTCGTCCACACAGGACATATGAATCCCCACATGATGGTGGTGTTTAACCACACGAGGAAGCATGGAACACCTGTGCATCCCTGGGTGGGTAAACACGGTCATCGGGCGAGGAATATGTTCCCTGTGAACAATGCGTAGGGAAGCTCTATTTATCTGAAGGGGTCTCTGATGTGTAAAAAAGGCTATGGGATCACTCCTGATATAAGAGGGGCTTTGATGTGTAATGGGGGCTCAGATGTGTAAGAGGAAACTCCTGGTGTAAGAGGGAGGTTAGATGTGTATGGGGGGGGGGGCTCTGGTTTATAAAAAAAGCTCTGGTGTGTTAGGGGCACTCCTGATGTGTAAGGGGCACTCCCCTGATGCAGTCGTTCATCACATTTTCACATGTTCAGCGATTTTAGCGCAGTATATTTTTAGAATTTTAGTTATTAGATGTTAGAAGTGGGGAGCTCGTGTGTACTAGCTCACAAGTCAGGGGTCAAACCCCCACACTCCCTCCTCACTGGCTGTGATTTACAACAGCAGGAGACAGTGGCTCCTACTGCTGTCCCTGAGCCAATGAGGAGGCAGAGAGGCAGTAGAGCAGCTGTATATCACTGGATCGAGATCGAGCTCAGGTAAAGCAGACCAAACACGGTTGAATTTCGAACAAATTTTCTTTTCAAAATCAGAAAGTTCGTTTTTTTTTTTTTTTGTGACCCGATGATGCCACCATTGATTTTCGAAATTCGGCCGACCAAGCCTTCATGTTGCTACAGAAAATAATTTTCGTGGCCGGGAATATTGTTTTCTCTCCGGGAATTTTCTTTTCTTGCACATGCACATTTTTTTTTCTTTACATTACATTTCTCGCACGATTCTCCCATCATTGATTAGAAAATCGTTTGTTTTTCAAAAAAATTCCAACATGTCCGATTCCTCAAATTCGATTGCCGCACGAAAAACGGCTGTTGCTGCAGGCCACTAATGGTGCGAAATTTGTAAGAAAATTCTTTCGAAATTTGAACCGTGTATGGCCGGCTTAAGTGTCAGGGGGGCTGTGGGGAAGCTGCAAACTGAAGTTTTTTTTTAACTTAAAGCTGTGGTTCCCCTAAAAATAAACTTTTGACATTGCATTTGCTACATTAATTACAATTAGAATCGGCTGGTTTTATTGAAAAAATACCTCCGTACGTAGCGTTTGCTATATTTGTTCCCACCGCCACTTCCGGGTACGATGCTGGCGGTGGGCGTTCCTAATTGATGGACAGGCATCCGACCGACGCATCCATCCATAGGAACGCCCACCGCCAGCATCGTACCCGGAAGTGGCGGTGGGAACGAATATAGCAAACGCTACGTACGGAGGTATTTTCTCAATAAAACCAGCTGATTCTAATTGTAATTAATGTAGCAAATGCAATGTCAAAAGTTTATTTTTAGGGGAACCATCGCTTTAATGCATAGAATGCACGAAGATAAAAACCCTTCAGCCTTTAGAATCACTTAAAGAATAAAAAACATATTAATAGTTTACTTGTTATAACCTGTTTGGCTCAGTGCAATTTTTGTACGCTGTTATTTTGTGACCCTCTAAATTGTAGAGACTTGACCAAATCCCCCCAGTGTGTATGTAGCTCCTAATGTTTGTTCATTGAAAGTACCGATTGCAGTGTTTTGTGTTTATTAGTACCTATTCCAGTGGGTTTGGTGTAAGATTTGTTTATGAGCAATGTACAATAGTTTGATTTATCTCTATGGGAAGGGATATTATTCTAACCTGCCTAAAGTACTCTTCAGGGTACATATACTAATGTTTGAGAACTCTGGTCTTTAATAATGTATTACAAATTGAATACAAATGTTCATTTGTTTGAACATTGAAATTTCAGGACGAATGTGGTCAAAGTGAGCATTGTGCTTTACCCACAGTGACATCTATTGACAGCACTGAAAATTACAGATTTGCTTGACAAATGTTACCACTGACAGAGCTTTTCTGCAGGATTTTCAGTAGTATACTTGAAAGTTTAAGAAATGTAGTGTTAACTACAGTGTACAATTTTACCAGTAGTCTTTCTTGGAAAATACACTGTATTTCTTTTGTGCTGCTGGACTCCCTATGTAGTAATATGCTTGCTGCAGTCTCTGGTTCTAGACACTGCCATTTTAATACTGTGACTGTGATTTAACCACTATCAGGGCATTTTCACCCCCTTACTGCCCAGACCAATTTTTAGTTTTCAGGGCTGTCGTATTTAAATGACAATTGTGCGATCATGCAACACTGTACCCAAATGAAATCTTTATGTTTTTTTTCCCCACAAATAGAGCTTTCGTTTGATGGTATTTGATCACCTCTGCGGTTTTTATTTTTTGCGCTATAAACAAAAGAAGAGCGACAATTTAGAAAAAAACACAATATTTTTTACTTTTTGATTTAATAAATATCACATTAAAAAAAAAAAATGTATTTCTCAGTTTAGACTGATACGTATTCTTCTACATATTTTTGGTAAAAAAATAGCAATAAGCGTATATTGATTGGTTTGCGCAAATGTTATAGCATCTACAAAATAAGGGATAGATTTATGGCATTTTTATTATTTTTTTTACTAGTAATAGCGGCGATCTGCGATTTTTTTATTGTGACTGTGACATTGTGACAGACACATCGGACACTTTTGACACGTTTTTGGGACCATTCACATTTATACAGCGATTAGTGCTATAAAACTGCACTGATTACTGTGTAAATGTGACTGGCAGGGAAGGGGTTAACACTAGGGGGCGATCAACGGGTTAATATGTTCCCTAGTGAGTGATTCTAACTGTAGGGGGAGGGGACTCACAAGGGGAGGAGACCGATGTGTGTTCCTCTGTACTGGGAACACACATCGGTCTTCTCTCATCTGACAGGACATGGATCTGTGTGTTTACACACACAGATCCACGGTCCTGCCATGATTGCAGGCAATTGCGGGTGCCCGGCGGACATCGTGGCTACCAGGCACACGCACCGGGTCCCGAGCGATGCGGCCGGCGCGCGCCCCCTAGCCGCCCGGAAGTTTTCCGGGTGGACGTCATATCACAATGACTCGGTAAGGAACTGGTTAAAGAGGAGTCACAGACAAATGTACAAAGACAGCAACATGGTAAAAATAAAAATAAAAAACTGAATTTTAGCTTGCACATGATAAAAGCAGCAGAGCTTCCCCTCATTTCAGATCTACCCCTCAGATTTACAGCGACTGCACTTCCAAGTGCACTTTCAGTGCAATTTCAAGTGTACTTTGCACTTGTAGTTTGCGCTTGGATTAGTGCAAAGTGGATTTGCCTTTAGTAAATAACCCCATTTGTGTACTTCAATGCTTTGGCATTTTGGCAACTTTTATCCTACTTCAGGTTCACTTTCATATGAAGTATAATCCAATCGCACATATTAGTTTAAATATGAGATAAGGACATTTTTTTAGTGAATATACTGTGCATGTGGACAGAGTAAAAGTTTTTACAAGTGCATGGAATTATTTAATCTTGATGTCATTATCACAGTATCTAGGCAGCAATAACCTTTTTATTAATGCATAATCAAGTATGTTGCAGATACAAGCACCCTCACTACAACAAGGGCACATCGCTGCTGGATGCATTTCTCCTAATGTTAATATAATTTGCAAAGCAAAATCAAATTTCATGAGATATTTCCATTATTTCCCTAATGAATTGCAGTAAGAGTCAATCAAGGATTCATTGTACATAACTTAAATGAAAAATGTTTTATTGGAGTAATTAGTGGCTGGCACTGCACATCTAATTTACATATTAAGTTCCAGAACATGCTAGGAACTAGCAGAAAGATTCTTCCCCAATATTCAAATTCGTTTCATTGAATAGGTCAGGCCATGCAAAACGAACATTTCGGTTTTTGGAAGATGTTGGAGAGATATGGGAAAGTTCCCCCGGTGGGGTTTTTAGGCAAGCAAAAATTAAATAATTACAATGTATAATATGCATTGTTAGGTTTAAAAGTTTTTATTGGATGTAAACATGTGGTATGAATCATGACAATTATAAAATAAACTCTGGTAGAAAGAAGAATTTTAAAAATCCATACACAATGGTGCAAAACCAACATTTTTATACAACTTGACATATTACATGCATCTGTACATATACAATCTGACGCGTTTCAACCCCTTAGGGGTCTTCTTCAGAGGTTTTTGGTTTGCTGTAAGAGAATCCATAATGAGTTTTCAAATCCTGTCCAGGAACATTCCAAAACGGCAAGAAATATAAAGTATATAGTTACCAGTTAGCTGTGTATAAAAAGGAACCTTCGTGGACCAGAGTTTCCACTAAAAAGCCTTAAAAGAAATCCCGGTGGCTCCCCGGTCACCTGTTGTTGGAGAGATAAACTACCAAAGTTGCTTACAGTTTATCAACTTGGAAATCTTCTGTAACTTTCTGATCAGGTTTTAGTTCATTTCATATTATGGAGAAAAAAGTTAAGAACACCCAAGGGTGGGGAACCTGAATCTCCAGGGTGGTCTGACATACAACCAGGAACTATCGCTTACCACAATTTCCACAATAGACATAGGAAGTTATCAAATGGTTGAGCCCACCATTTGTAACCTGTAGTATGGTGCTTATGAGTTTGAAGTGAAACTATTATGCAAGAAAGATAGAGATGGTCTAAATTGTAGCAATTATTCTACAGCGTGAATGGGATCTTTAACCTCCCTGGCGGTATGATTATTTCAGATTTTAGGTGCTGAAAGCTGTACCATTATTTTGTATGGAAATTTGGCGTTTTACATTGTAGGCCTGTAATTCTTAGGAATAACATACTTAAATCTGTCCAAACCAGAGTCTAGTAGACATCTCGGGTATGATAAAGTTTGAAAAACAAAATCATAAATTATAATATAATAAATCACTATAAATAATTATAACAAATAATAATGTAATTATAATAAAAATTATTCAATAATGTAATCAAATCAAAAACACAGAAATTTGCTCAGTTGCAGAATTGTCGCTGTCATTACTTTTATTGATTGATGATGAATTTCCCCACAAATCGCTATCGCACAATTCTGCAAGTGATTCTAATTTATTATCGCTGTTTTCTAGCTGCTCTAAAACCACTTTTAAAGTAAAGGGACACTTTTTGGTTTCTATGGACAATCTCCAGTTTCCAAGCAGACACATGAGGACACATGAGGATTCCATCACTGCAGCAAACTTTCCAACCAGCCGGTCTATTGGCTGCCTCACTATAGTGCTGAGCAAGCTGACTGTTGTCCATCTATGCCAAGCATGTCCAAAGTCCGGCCCGGGGGCCAATTGCGGCCCGCGTTCCGATTTAATGTGACCCCACTGGCAATTTGGATATATATGTCTTTCGTAGCCCCCAACGAATCCCAGAGTATCATGCATTCAGAGGCTGCATTCATGTAAATGGTGAGGTTGCATTCATGTAAATGGTGAGGCTGCATTCATGGCAATAGTGAGACTGTATTCATGGCAATAGTGAGGCTGCATTCAGAGACTGCATTCATGGCACTTATGAGGCTGCATTTAAGGCAATGGTGAGGCTGTATTCATGGCAATGGTGAGTCTGCATTCAGAGGCTGCATTAATGGCAATATTGAGGCTGCAGATGGGCACTGATAAGGCTGCATTGATGGGACATTACCCTTATTTTGCTTCACAATTCTTTATTTAAAAAAAAAAAATTCCTGAAACATCCCTCTTAGGCCTCGTACAGACGAGCGGATCTGTCCGATGGGATCATTTGGTCTGATGGCTGTACACACCATCAGACCAAATTTCCCGCGGACAGACGACGCGTTGACGACGCGGTTACAACACGGTGACGTGGCGGCGACGATGATGCGCGAACGCGGAAGTTCAATGCTTCCACGCATGCGTCGAATCACTTCGACGTCATGCGCGGGTTCTCAGGCCAGCGGACATGTCCGATGAGTCATACTGACCATCGGACATGTCCGGCGGACATGGTTCCAGCGGACATGTTTCTTAGCATGCTAAGAAACAGTTGTCCGCTGGAAACCTGTCCAGTCGGCCGGAAAATTGTCCGGTCGGCTCTACACACGACCGAACATGTCCGCGGAAACTGGTCCGCCGGACCAGTTTCAGCGGACATGTTCGGTCGTGTGTACGAGGCCTTACAGTTAAGATGTGTGTTATATGCCGATAAATACGGTATATCCAAATAACACGCCCAAGCTCATCCTTAGAATCTTGACCACACACCAAAAAGGCAAGAGGATTCTTGTTGGGCAGTGTATTAGTTAATTTGCATTTAATTTTAATGGTTCAAAGCATGTCAGGCCTCATACACACGACCGAGTTTCTCGGCAAAAACCAACAAGAAACTTGCTGTTTTTTTTTTTGCCAAGGAAACCGGTTGTCTGTACACTTTTCGATGAGGAAACTGTCGAGGATCCCGTCGAGCCAAAAAGAGAGCATGTCTTCTTTTTCCTCAACGGGAATGGAGAAATTTGGCTCGCCGAGATCCTCGACAGCCTAACAAGGAACTCCACGAGGAAAACTATGTGTTTCGCCCGTCAAGTTTCTCGGTCGTGTGTACGAGGCTTCAGGCAAAATAGTCGGCCCTCACGCATGTTCACTTCATCAAATCTGGCCCTCTTTGAAAAAAGTTTGGACACCCCTGATCTATGCAAAGGAGAATATAATTATTTTTTAACATATTAACCTATGGCAACATTAAATCGATAAATAGTTCTACTTATTGATTTTTGCCTGTTCATTTTGTCCGCACAAGACTTGGTCCAAATAGTGCTTTTTTGTATGGTTGCTTCTGATTGCAACCTTGGGGCTGCCTCGCAGTGCAACATCTACAACTCCAGTGGCTCTGGTAAAGACTTGGCGGCTTCTTAGATCCTGCAACTCTGACCCACCTCCGTTTGCATGCGGTCACATTGCTCCTGCTAGGACCGGTTCCCTGGCACACCAGTTTAGTCATTCCTACTGCTCCACTTGACCTGGAGTTTTACAGTCCTAGGTGTTCCAATCCTTAGATCGTGACAGTGACATATCATTTTGGTGGAGCAAACCAGTCAGAAGAAGAAAGTTACTTACATAACATAAGTTTGGTAATAGTAGGTATGTGAGGTGTGTTTTCTACATTTTTTCTCCTGCATGCCCCAGAAGCCTTCAAATCTAGAAACACACAATAAGCAAACACTGACAATGATGTAGGTCTGCAGCCCCACCCTTGCACAGCTTTTAGTGCAATAAGCAAACTTCAATGGCCTAGAGAGTTTTTTGCCTTCCATTGGGGTTAGTGAGGGTTGTGCCAGATCACTGACGGGAAGACCAAGTCAGCATTTGCAGACATTATTTATAAACACTTGGGTGCCATTGAAAACTCATTAGGCCTTCTAAGCCCTTAAAGTATAGCTAAAGGCAAGGAAAGGGAAATCTCTCTAATGAGACACAGATGTGCTAACTGCTTTTATATCGAATGCAAATGTAAAAAAACAAGATATACATATTCATGCGTATTCATACATTAACATTATTCTAATTTTATCTTAATTGTTTCATCAACTTACGTCACGGGGACACAGACAGCAGTTAAGTGCTGACAGCGGTTCTTAACCTTCTACACTGTACTACACTTTTCTTTTATGGCTCTTGTTTGCCTGCCAAGGTGATTTCCACTCACTTCGTGTTCTGGCCGACACCCTTCCAATAGAATGGAAGTAAATCAAATTTTATAAGTAGGGTACACAGCAGTACAGATGTGTCAGATGTTATAACCCTATCCTACTTAACCATTTCAGCCCCGGGAGAATTTACCCCCTTCCTGACCAGAGCATTTATTGCGATTCGGCACTGCGACAATTGCACTTTCGTGCCACGTTGTACCCAAACAAAATCTACGTCCTTTTTTTCCCACAAATAGAGCTTTCTTTTGGTGGTATTTGATCACCTCTGCGATTTTTATTTTTTGAGCTATACACCAAAAAAATTGAAAAAAAAAGCAGTATTTTTTACTTTTTGCTATAATAAATATCCCCCCAAAATATATAAAAAATATATAAATGTCTTCCAGAGTTTATGCCAATACATATTCTTCTACATATTTTTGGTAAAGAAAATCGCAATAAGCGTATATAGATTGGTTTGCGCAAACGTTATAGCGTCTACAAAATAAGGGATAGATTTATTGCATTTTTATTATAATTTTTTTTTTTACTAGTAATGCCGGCGATCTGCGATTTTTTTTATCGTGACTGCGACATTATGACATCGGACACATTTTGGGACCAT